>NC_090856.1:7940000-8315000 GCF_024217435.2 Syngnathus scovelli
ACAGAAAAGGGATTGGGAACAGTGAAGAAAAGTTTGCTTGTGTGGAGGACGTTTTACATCACTTTACATGAATTTTGTTTTATCATGAAGGACTTGTCTTTACGTTTGTATGCTAGTAAGAATTGGTAATGCGACTTAAAACATTGCCTGTAGTGTTTTTATTGATGATAGGTTTGAGCATAGAATTGATACGTTTGTCAAATCTATTTTTCCTTTTTTTTTTTTCGTAACTTTGTGATCATTTCCCAAAATCCTGACCTCGTCTACTGGCATGTGCGATTCCCACTCTTTCCATATGATGGTGAAGGCTGTTATCTGTTACGACTAGATGGCTGCCATCCAGTAGTAACAGGTAACACTTGAGGGCACAGGCAGCAGCCAGGTGCAGCCTGAAAAACTTCAGAAGGGGGCGGGCTGACGTAGTTCACCGCCGGAGACCTTTTTTGCAACCTGAGCGTGAGAAAGTCGTTCAGGCAGAGAGTGTCTCGGAACGTGCGCTCCGTCTGATCCACATGGCTTCTTTTGTTTTGAGGGCCTTGCGCAACCTTTGTGCAGGTGTGCAGCCTCCGACAATGAGATCTGCTGATGATGTGTTTGACAGAGGCGGCATTGTTGTGCATGAAAGATGCATTTGGTTTACAGCCGCTTTGGACACCTGTACATTACACTTATGAACACTAATTTATTTGTGTATTTTTTTTTTTTTCAATTCTGCAAATCCTAATTATTGTCTTAAGTGTACCGTTATGCCAAAACATTCATGTGGGCAGCAGAGAGCTACTGAAAGACATTGGCTAAGAGCATGAAGAGGCAGAGACGGTCCTACAATTCTCAAGTCATTCCCGTGGAGCAGATCGTAGACACCAGCAAATACATTCTTGTTGTATCCGCTGTTTGCATACAGTATTTCTCTGCTTCGAGTGCTTGAGTTTTCAACCATAACCGCTATGCTAATTTCTAGGTGTTTTGCATTATATGTTTGTTAGATTAAATTGTATGTTGTGGATGTTTATTTGGCTATTTAAATATACATTGTTAAATTTTGTTTTATGTGTCAGTTTTACAGTAAACCTCACCTAGGAATGACAAACAGTTTGAAGCAAGCACCCTTAGCCTCTTTTTGGGAGAAATGTGCGAGTGAAAGTCTTTTTGTTCCCTCAAAGTGCTATGGAATATTTTGTGTTTATTTAAAGGGTTTAATTGTGTAAGAGCTGTAAAGTTATTTTTTAAATCACATCTATTCAGTTTTGTGGTATATGTTGGAGCGTACATTGTGTGTGTGTTTGCATATTTTGGTATGGATAGGAATCTGAGGAAAAGTAAGCAGGGACAGTATTGCCGATACCGAGACCAATACTCATTACATTTACACTGGGGGGGGGTCTTCGCTTCATTGGATTTACTCAATTGAGACAATTGTGCATGGGTTGGACATGATAGCAATATGTTAGACTATTAATATTCAAATGACGTTAATAGCTATTAACGTCATTTGAAATTTTTTGAGGACAAGAGTGGTTGAATACATGCAATCAAGAATTTTTTAATATCTTAGTACATTGCCATTTTCAAATTTCACTTTCTCTTGCTTTAATTGTTTTGACTGATTATTCCTTCGGTGTTTGCTGTGGCAGAAAAAGGAGCGAAAACCCACCCTATTGGCTGTGCGAATGTTAGTGGAGAGGCGAAGCTGTTCATTTGTCTCTCCCCCTCCCCGACTGAGCCTCAACCGCGTGCTCCTGCCGATCAAATCGGCACGGCAGCGGGTTGGCCGTCGGCGACGCCCCGCGGACGGAGGCGGCAAGCCGGCGAGAGGCGCGCCTTCCCCTCGGTCGCCTGCGCGCCACGCGTCGCGGTCTCTGCGGCGACTGGACGTGTGCTGAGGAAAAGAGTGCAGAGAAGTCTGACGAGCGTCATTTCTAATTTCAATCGAGATTGCAATCTAACATTTAGAGACAAAAGAGACGCGATGAGAAAGCCCCACTGCTTGCAGCCGCTATAAAGATAAGCAAATGGAATTATTAGGAAGCCTGACTACGGGTGGCTGCGTGGTGGCCACGGGCGGGGAGGAAGGCGGCATCTGCGAGCAACAAATCTCTCTGCTTGCTCTGGCTCGCATTCCGATAAGGAAGCCCGGGTCCAGCTCGCTCGGGAGGCGTGGTTTTCCCAGGCTTTTAAAACAGCAGCTGCTATTTACCTTCCCCTCTAATGTAAACCACCGCAGCCGACGCCGCCACCGCTGCTGCCTCAGCCACGCACCCCACACCCTCCTCACCTCACCCATCCCCTTGCACCCCCCCCCCCCCCCCCCCACCTCACCTCCCTTCCCGCGTCTACGGCCCGGCGGCCAAATCTCCACGCACCGTGCTCGTAAAAACAGCCTGGCACGTGCTGTACATGCACGACTCCACGCGTGATTAAATGACAAACATCTGTACAGGCAAGCACACACAAGAGTGCACGCTTGATTTGATTCCAGTCTAATGATAGGAATAAAGACGCACTTGTGCAGACCTGCTGATTTCACTAAATCTTATGTGGTTGCAAGTTGAATTCTGCACCTATAGAAGCATTATTTTCATTTAGGGAGATTCTACACATCCTCCTGTCCTGTTTTGACATGGTTGTGTGTGTGGGTGGCATATTGACATTTGATTGTATTTATAATGTATGTCAATACTTGATGACTTTGTTTTGTTTCATTTGTCTTGAGATGAAAGTTTGTGAAACCCTCAGGGAGAGAAACGTAAATTAGATGGATAGATAAATAGATGAATGTTTAGAATAAAGTACTATAAAATATATAGACAGTGTATTTTAATCCCTTATTCGCAAAATAAAGTTTAGCGGGATGTACCAGCGTGTTTTCTAATGTCAAGGCCAGTTAAGACAGCGTGGGTGCGTTATATCGCGTACGTGTGCCGTAATTATTTATCTTGGCGCCCCGGGAGCGAAAGGGTGCCTCGCCGCTCGCGCCTGCTCCCGGTGCGGGTGCCCGCCGTGTGATGATTGAAGACTGGAAGGCAGTTTCCCGGCTGCGCCCTCAGCCCGGGCGGCGCGCCATTGGCCGCCAGCTGCGGGCCGACACGCAGCCAATGGAAGGGCGCCGACCACGAGCCGTCCTCCCCCGGGCCGCGTGCGCCTCGTCCTGATTGGTGGGAAGTTAGTGTGGGAAAGAAAGTTTGGGAAGTTTCACACGAGCCGTTCGCGTGCGGGGCAAGATATAAATACACGCCACACGCAGCCGCGCCGACACACACAGACGCACACGCAGCGGCACGTCACCCTCTCGGATTCTAACTTGGTGCACTGACGCGGGACTTTTTTCCATCATCTTTGCATCGGTGGACCATATTTTGCTGCATTTTGAGGGATAATTGATTTTGCCGTTAAGATGCCTGCCGACATGATGGAAAAATCGTCCTCGTCTCCGGTCGCTGCCACCCCAGCAAGCATGAACTCGACCCCCGATAAACCCAAAACAGCCTCTGAGCATAGAAAGGTGAGTTTATCAACATGGACCAGTTCCATATTGAGAAACGTACTGCGCCTTTTACGTTGATATTTATTAACACTCCTCTTGTTGTTTCTTAAAGTCTTCCAAGCCAATTATGGAGAAGCGGAGAAGAGCCAGGATCAATGAGAGCTTGGGCCAGCTTAAAACTCTCATCTTGGACGCGCTCAAGAAAGATGTACGTATACTTTCACGCTCTTGGGTCCAGTTGGGGGAATTTTTTTCAAAAAAGCTGATACAAATGTGGAGGTGGTCGCCTAGGTCTTAAATGTGCGTTTCTCCTGTACAGAGCTCCAGACACTCCAAATTGGAGAAAGCAGACATCCTGGAGATGACTGTGAAACATCTCCGGAACCTCCAGAGAGCTCAAATGACCGGTAAGTTTCGTTTTCACGGCGGACGCATGACTAATAATCAAGCACACATTTCGCAAATATAAAATAATGCTAAAATCGGGATCTTACGTTAATTGCCGTCGTGTTATTTTTCATTTTTTGCAGCAGTGCTCAATACCGATCCCACCGTGTTAGGAAAGTATCGCGCCGGTTTCAGCGAGTGCATGAACGAAGTGACTCGCTTTCTGTCCACCTGCGAGGGCGTCAACACGGAGGTCCGAACGCGGCTCCTCGGCCACCTCGCCAGCTGCATGACGCAGATAAATGCCATGAACTACCCCAGTCAGCACCAGATCCCCCCGGCGGCCGGGCCAACGCACCCCTCGTTTGGCCAGCCCATGGTGCAGATGCCTGGGTCTGCCCCGCAGGTGCTACCCATGAGCGGAGTGCCTTGTAAAGGAGCTCCCTCTCCGGCCACTTTACCCAACTCGGACGCCACCAAAGTGTACGGCGGCTTCCAGATTGTGCCTGCAACGGACGGACAGTTTGCCTTCCTCATACCCAACGCGGCGTTTGCCCCGAACGGTCCCGTCATTCCCGTCTACGCCAACAGCCCCGGGACGCCGGTTCCGGTGCCGGCTGCCGTCTCCCCCGCAGCCCCATCGGGAAACACGGACTCGGTGTGGCGACCATGGTGAACACAGCCAAGGAACGTAAAGACTCAAATGACACTTGCTAGTTCTTCTTTGTTGCTCAATGTTAGAATTTTTTTTTTTATCAAATGGAAAAAGAGTATGCACTATATTTGTACAGCTAACAAAGCGAGTAAAGTTCATATTGAAATAAGATTTGTATTGTGGAAGTGCGTTCACTGCATTTTTTTTTTTAAATATATAAGTATATACAGTTGTCTTTCCTACTTTTTTGAAGCCAAAGATGCTTAACGCGCTTATACAGTTCTTCGTTTTGGAAGACAAATAAATTTGTTACTTCACAACCTTGTTGGTTTTCCAAGTTGTTTTTGTTTCTTTCAAGTTGAACAACAGTATGGATGATAGTTCGCTTGCAGAAATGTTAGTTTTGGTCAAATACTTGCGAAAAACAAAGCGTGGAACAAAACAAAACTTGTTAAGCACAAAATCTTTAAGAAGTGAAGTTTTAATTAAGAAACAAACGGATGTTGACAGACATGCAGTCTTTTTGTACTGCGGCAGATCAATTTAGCAACTCATCCAAAGAGCAAAAGTGTTTGAAGTTAAACGATCAGCGCTCTTGACTTGTGGGCCAGCTTCACACCTAAGGTGTCTTTCAGTGGTCACGTACGCCATCTAGCAGCAAAAATGCGCATTGCATTCTGGTTCCTACAATAGATCAATGGCCTCGTCAGCTTCAAATGTTTGCCCTAGTGCCTACAAAGATGTGTCTCTGATTAAGGCGTGCTCAATTAGGTAATTATGCTTCATTTAATGTCATTTGTAGCACGCTGTCTCATTTTATTGCAGGGATTTTTTTTTTATGGAGCAGCAGGGTTATTTAGCGGCGAGCACATCTGCCTCCCTGAGATTTGGGGGTTTGAATCTGGACTCCAGCAGATAGTTGGGAGTTTGCATCCTTTCCTCATGGTTCTCTGGCTCCCTCACACTTTCCAAAAACCTGCGTCTTAGTTTCAATGGAGACTCTAAATTGTTCATAGTTGAATGTGAGTGATGAATGGATTTAAAGTGACTGAACCACACTTAATGTAAATGTTCCACTCTGGGTAAGTGTGTTTGATATGACGATATTTGGCTGTCATGCTAAAATGATGTCATTGTTTTCCACTCCATGTTGAGTTCTTAGTCACTTGAGTCTTTTTGTGTGTGTGACTGTTTCTACAATAAAGGGAAAAATAGGTTGCTTAGTGGACTAGTTGTTAGCACGTCT
Source organism: Syngnathus scovelli (assembly GCF_024217435.2). NCBI lineage: Eukaryota > Metazoa > Chordata > Actinopteri > Syngnathiformes > Syngnathidae > Syngnathus > Syngnathus scovelli. The sequence continues at coordinate 7,945,773 of NC_090856.1, forward strand.
TCCTCAAAGTTATGAGGTTCAGGGTCAAATCTTACACACTAAATTAACTAAACACTGTCCATAGGTTTGAATGTGAGTGTGAATAATAGTTTGTCTAAAAGTGCTTGTTTGGCTGGTGACCAGTCCTGAGTGTGCTCCGGCTCCATCTGAAATCTTAATAATGGCGTTGATATTTGATAAGCATGGTCATTGCCCTGTGACGTGAAAACATTTTGCTGTCGTGGTCATATGACATTATATTCATTGCATGTTGGTGGCGATAAATTGGCGAGTAATATTATTAAAGCACCTTATGTGAATATATGTGGAAAACACACTACACTTTTGTCTGTGTGTGGTATTAATTTAACAGAGTTAAACAGTGACTAGCTGTAGAGAAGCTGACCTTGGTGCTGAATGCCAAATTGTAGCACTTTTGGTACGTTTCACTAATCCACACAAATGTAAAGGCAGACAGAAGCATTATATTACTATGGATATCCTATTAGAGAGGCATTCTTCCGCCTTCATGTGGCTGACAGCATCCTGACATAGTGTGCCGTGTATTTAATCAGAGCCGTGACTGCAGTGTGATGCCAGGAGGTTTTGTGTTTAACATCTAGCCATGTGGTAGCGCTCTGCTTTGCCCAGGTGTGTGTGCCCCCTCCAGCTATCCCAGTGCGGCCCTTCTTCTTTGAACCCTGTTTGTGCGTAGCGTGCAGATGTTTGCAATTATCAACGCGCTAAGAGGCACAAAGTGTGGATAAGTGCCATCATTTTAAATTTCCATCACACCTTTATGCAGGGGGCCATGCATCCCTATTTGATTGTAGCCATGTGTATGTGCTGGTGTCTTGTGCTGCATTTGAGGACGTGCCTGGCCAAAGGGCACAGCGAGCAAGCTGAGTGTGTGTGTGTGTACATGTGTGTGTTGGAGGGTGGTGGGGGGGGGGGGGGGGGGGGGTTCAAGGAAAGGCCTAGAAATGGGCCTCATGTGAATGAGAGCATCCCCACTCAAAGACTGACTCACACACACATATATCCAAACCCGTTCCCAGAGCGGTCCAGCTGCACTCGAACGCAGCGTCGGGCTTCCTGCCCCAAGAGCCCCGGGGCCACAGCTGGACACAGGACGTCTGGGAGGCACGTGGTGTGACCCGGACAACACCCAGCTGCTGGATCCCTGATCCCACCCGCCTCCCTCAACATCTTCATGATTCCTTCCCGTCCGCAGAACAGCTTTACGAGCCTCTCCAATTACCCGGCGCAGTGGCCGAGCTGCCGCACTGACCGCACACATGTCACAACACGACCGGGGGGTTAGCCGCCATGCGTGTCCATTAACTTTTCCCACACTCCGCGTGCATGCAGGGAGCAAAGGGAGAGAGAGAGAGAGAGAGAGAGAGAGAGAAGTGGGGGTAGTTACTCCTCTGCTTCCTCTTTGGCTGCTAAGTGCTACCATATGGTCCTCTCCCTCTCTCTCTCTCTCTCTCTCGCTAAGTCATGGTTAGGCTCCCTCTCTCGCTATTGGCCCGTCACCGGGGCTGTCTTTGATTGCGGCCCAGACAAGCGAGAGCTTTATGATTTAAGCCCTGGGCTTGCTGTACCAAGCCCTGGACTCATTTCGAAGACAAGCCCCCCTCCCTCTCCCTTCCTCCTGCAGTTGCAGAGGAAGGCTGTTTTCTGGCAGGAAATGAATAGCTCCCAGATGAGTGCAGGAACCTGAGAGGTCGTGAGAAAGAGGCGAACCACCCCTCTCTCCGCAAGACCCGGCCTGCTGCCAGCCGCCAGGGGAATGTGGGAGAGCGCCTCTCTGACACACGCATCAACCCCTCTGCCGTCCACCGCATCGCCTGACTGACTGGCTGCCTCCGCGCCGGGCCCCGCGCCGGGCTCCGCGCCCACAATAAACTCCAAGGCAGGGCGAGCGCCACTGAGGCCGGCAGCACGGCTCGTTGGCCAGCCAGCTGCCATGGAAAACTGGGAGCGGGAGAGACAGGATCCGGAGCTGCGTGGGTGGAGGTGGATCAGCGTGTTTCAATTCCGCCCTGTGTCTGTAAAGTTAGGCATGTGTGAGTCGAGTTTACATTAGCCTCACGTTTGACCCCGCATGCACACTTTTACACGGTCACTCACAAGCCTTCCTCCACTTCTCCCAAAGGCAAACACTCAGCCCCTGGTGCAGGTGTTCCTTTTCAGGAGCAAAGGGTTTTCCCCTCCACCCCCCCGTGTGCTACACTAACATTTATTCCTGGTGATGTTGACTCTGTTATGCTTGGATGTGCTATGACGTTTAGCTGCAGCTGTACGGGAGCACTTTAGGCTGTACCCCCGGCCCCCGCGCTTTTATTTTCCAAATCAGCTTGACGTGAAGCCAAACTAATTACACAGTCAATGACATATTGTTTTACAACCATAAGCACATTTTGTCATTGAGAGTCATTTTTAATAATATATATATATATATATATATATATATATATATATATATATATAGTATATACACACACTGAATATATATATATATATATATATATCAAAGTCAAAGTTAAAGTCAAAGTCAGCTTTATTGTCAATTTCTCCACATGCCAAAGACACACAAAGAAACCGAAATTTCGTTCCCCCCTATCCCACGGTGACAAGACATGGCTCACAACAGACAAACAAGTAAACAAGTATAACAAAAGCGTGCTGAATAAATAATGAATAAATAAATAAATAGGAGGAGCAGAAAAAAAAAGGAGCAAGTGCGCGTACAGCAGACATTCCCGAAAATAGCGCAACAGTGCCGCACGCTACGCAGAAGGGGGTAGCGAGTTCAGGGCCCTAACAGCCTGGAGAAAGAAGCTGTTGGCGAGTCTGGTGGTGCGGGAGCGCAGGCTCCTGTACCTCTTCCCAGAGGGCAGAAGGTCAAACAAAGAGTGAGCCGGATGACTCACATCTCTGGCATATATTATATATATATATATATATATATATATATATATATATATATATATATATATATATATATATATATATATATATATATATATATATATATATATATATATATATATACATATATATATATATACATACATACATACATACATACATACATACATACATATATACATACATACATACATTATATTATCTACCCACACTCAAAGTGGCCCTCAATTCATTTAAAAAAAATATTTGCTGCTGCTTGGCTGTTGAAAGATGCAATACCAGTGTTAACCACAGGATGACAGAAATTGTTGATTAGCACTTCCTACCTGAAGGCTGCACATCAGAGAAGAAGAGTATGGCATATTGTTTGATGTGCATGAAGAGTTTGTAATTTTGTGTTCCCCAAAAACATGGACGTATTGGCTTAATTGGAAAAGTGGCTGAGGATGCAACTTTACTGCCTTGTAATCACACAGGTGAGTGAGCCAGCCTATCAATTTGGGGTTTTGAATTTCATGCTAGACAAGCATATGGTAGTATAATATGAAAATGTTTGGGTGAGTTGATTTTTGTGAAAATTTGTTGCAAATATTTCCTGTTCTGCAGTTCATCAGTTTTGATGTTTATCAATCTTTTGAGATGACTTTCTATGGGGTTTTTGAATTCAGTTTTTTTTTTTTTAATTGAATTCATTTTGAAACGGCGAGATCTACAACATTCCCCCAAAAAATAGAAAATTACGTCTCATCACTAGAAACCTATTTTTAGAACAGGCTATACCTGGTGCCTGTGAGAACCACACTGGTGACCCCTGCTCTAGTTTATCCCAAAGGTTTGTTAAGGCTTTCCAGGATTCCCAAGTTCCCCCACATCTTCTATGGCCACATGCTGGAACAGAAAAGGTCTTTCTCCAAATGTTCCCACAAAGATGTCCAAAATTGTCTGGCCCAAATAGATTGATCATGATTTACCGATCACGACGTTTCCCCTTCCACGTATAAAGTGCCTTTCAAATAAATGCTTGCACAACCCCCTAAAAACTTAATTCATGATGCTAACAATAGAAGCGGTCCGAATGACTCATTGCCCATATGTGCCTTTTTTTTCCCCACTTCTCTTCGTCTCACACACACTCTTCCTTTGTCTCATGCAAGCACGCATGGACACACACACACTGTTTGTGCAACGCTCCTATGGTAACCTGTCGAGCCAGTAAACAGGGCAAGCCGTCTATACGCCGATCCCGCAAGTCGGCTTGCCCATTTTCCTTGGCTCACCCTGCAAGGCGACAAAAAGCCCAGCAGAGGCTCCCACCGCTAGCAGCCCATTCAAACGTCAGCCACCTCGTTTGAAGTCGCACACTGCTATGTAAATCCACTGTTTTTCTCACCAGCACAGCCCCTCATGCACACGTGGTCACGTGACAGCCACTGATTGTGTCTTTATTGTCAGCAGCCTTTACAAGTGGTCTGTATAGCGTTATCCCCCCCCCCCCCAGGTTAGCGGTACATAAACATGTTGATGAGGACATGGCAACTTGAGCAGATCAGGACATGGCAACCATACCAAGCTGTCATTTACCAAGTTGGCACAACCCCCAACTTTGAGCTGTGACGGTGATGACCCCATCACACTGCGCCTTTGTATGAACTGTCCTCGAGCTATTCTGAAACCCGGGGCCAATTGAGTGGGAGGGTTCCCTTTATACTTCCCCTTCTAGACTTTCACAACAAACAAACAAACCAGCCATATAAGTTCTCACCATACCAACATCTAGACTGTCAGGCTGGTTTGAATGGCACAAACAGGCTCTCTTTAATATTTTTTTCAGGTCTCCTTTCCTCTAATTTGACATCAACTTAAAAAAAAAAAAGACGTTTTCAAGGGCATCGAAATCGTTCGGTGACCCGGGCATGACATCCGTCTCACGCCATTGGTACTCTTTGGCCAGTCAACCTGTTGCTAGCTCTGGCATCTAGCATTAGCCAACACTCAATTTTGCATCCTTTTCGCCATCTAACAGAATTTGTCTGTTTTGAGGTTCTGTTCTTTTTACCGTGCATGAGTGTTCTGCATGTGGACCCATGCACGAGTATGTAAGGTCTGCGGAGGTCACGTGTGCTTGACAATAATGTTTTAAGTGTGTTTGGTGTTTGTTTGCATATACACGCAGGGCTGAGATCATTTATCGTGGCCTAGGGGAGCAACGCACTCAACTTACTGCGTTTGGCTGTATGATCTATGAAGTCTGCTCTCGCGTGCCTCTTTTTATTTTACACTTGGGGCCCCTTTGAGATGAAGGGGAAGGGAAAGCAGATTTTTTGAGGGTCGGGGGGGCTGGAAGGATCTGATGTTCAGCATTCTTCTTTTGGAAATTAGCTGGAAGGTGGCCAGTGGTGTCAGTAAATCAGAAACTGCCTTGTAAAATCATAATGGTGGCGTTTAAGGTGTAACGTCGACCACACACACGCACTCTCACACACACACACGTGTGCAGGATATGAGGAAAGCATTTTCATAGACATGTTGAGTTAATAGATTCATATTAGTACAGGGCGTCAATTATAGATCTCGACATAGTACAAGGCTTTGAGGTTACGAACAGCACACAATGAATTAGATTATGAAATACGCCATCACATGGCAGAGGAAGGCAAGGCAGCACTGCGCTTACTGTTTTCTATTTGACTCTTTTATATCCATCACATGGAAGCATTTTTCGTACAAATAGTAATTTTGACATGACTACTGTCATATCATCGGTTAGTGATAGACATTTCAGAAAGAGTACAACAATACATAAATATTTCCACAGAAGCAAAATGCTGTCAGTTTGAAGCGAAAAATTCCCCGTTCGTGTGCATCTTTTTGTTTGACTTTTTGGCCTTACTTTGGATGCTGTGTGGTTCACAGCAGACATTTATTGCATCACTCGAGTGTACAGAGACTCAAAATAGAATTATCCCACCTCCCTCGGGTCCATCCAGGCAAACGCAGCCTAAAATGTGGCGTGGACCTACGCTTAATCCTCTTTTAGGTGTTAGCGCCACAGTGGAGCTGGTGGTCGAGATACAAGCAGTGTGCAAAAATGCAAGATGCTGGGTGCTCAGATTGTGCGAGGCTATACAATATTGTTTGTCCATGTCGTTTAGCGTTCAGAAAAAGCTCAAGTATGGCTTTCTACTATCCTGTTTCTATTTCATGCCTCCCACCTCATGACTCTCTGTTGCCTCACCTTTGCGGTCTGTCTTCACAAACACTCCCACAAAAGCCCGTTTTTACAGTTTGCATCAGAAACATGTGTTTGTGCAATTTGTGCTGCAAGCCTATCGGCTAGTCTCTTGTTTTTTGGGATCTAGGTCCAATAAAATTAGCTCCAAGGTTTTTTTGGAAAAAAAGAAAAAAAAAAGAAAAGCCACCAGGTGTGGGTTGAGAAAGAAAGGGAGCTTGTGTGGTCAATTCTATTCACTTATTCTGCCATATATATCAATAAAATCGCAAATTAAGATTATCACACTGTGCAGCAATTATTTTGGTTGTTTTATGATGACACGGTGATGGTCACGTTGTTGGGAAAATAACCTTTTTGAAGATATTGCAGTGTGTACTTGAACATGAACGGAGTGATTGTGATGAGCGTTTAGCATCTTTTCTTACACGCTAGCAGTTGCTGAGCGGTGTCGCCCGGCCCCCGAAACGATGCCTGTGCCTAACCCCTCCACACACGATGTCAGAGTAATTGACAGTGACTGGAAATATGCGGCATCATTGAGCGGCGACCTGTGTGACTAACAGGGTTAGGGCCTCCCTCTTTGAGAGTGACCCCTCCTCTGAAGCCATCAGTGATATTCAATTTGTGTTAAAGCTCCCTTTGAGGAGCCCCCAGCGGCCTGATTTGATTAACATATTTTATGGAGGGCCCTCGGATGCCGGCAGATTCTGATGGTCAGAAATCATGATGAATCGTAATGACGGTGACAGCCCGGCAGAGGTGCATGGACGCCTCTGTCGCGAGACGTGGCTTTATTGATGTCTCGACCGTGCCCGCTTGAAGCTAATCAGAAGTGATTCATGTCGGCGAGTCACAATGCTGCGGAGAATTGAATTTGTTTCATTTACGCTCCTCTCCGTCACTTATCAGCCGAATGAGCCACACTGCAAATAAATGGAGGCGAGACAATAAGGCCACTTTTCCCACAGTCGTATCTGTCAGCGAAAGGGACACACACTGACACATGGACAAAGCGTCAGACAGACGCACACCCAACCTCGACTTCCGAGAGCTTCTACTGTAAAGGCATTCCTGTTCCCCTCACGCCTCCATCATTGTCTGCTGCCTCCGTGCCGCCAACAAAAGACGCGTCCTCGCTCCCTCGTTGCCTCAGCGCCGCAGCGTAGTAAAACGTGTTACCATGTTACCCCCTAACCGAGAAAACTTTTTATAGCCAGTTGGTGGGATCTGTATGTTGAAGGAGTCTCTTTCACTATCTCTTGTTAAAAGCCAAACTTTTTCACTACTTGCTTCCGTCGGCCAGATCATTTAAATGCAGATCACCTTGTGAATCTTTGCTTTTGTTTCCAGAAAAACAATTTTATTCAGCACGTCCTGCGACTGTAAGACCTCTGACTTTTAACGATAACTCTTTTTTTGTCCTTCACATGAAAATAAATGCATAACTGGCACTGTGAAAGAAGAAGGTATAGGCTCATGCAGTATATGGGGCAGAAAGAGTAAAACTGAGAAGAAGGAGAGAATTAGAAGAGGTGGTCATTGCTTCGATTCCCGCATTGCCTCACTACCTCTCCCAGACGGGAAATCAGACGGAGGGTTTTAGATTTCATTGATAAAGACCACAGGGTTGTGTGCTCTGTTTATCTGCAAAATTTACCCCATTCGAAAGCAAACTTTTGCTGTTTTTAATTTCATTGTCTCAGCCCAAAGGTGTTTGGAGGGGTTGAGGTCAGGGCTCTCCGGTTGGTTCGTCTCCATCAACTCGTCTGAACATGCCTTTAGGCCCTTCTTTGTACAATAGGTATGCTAGTACAGAAAGTGGGTCTTTTTTTGAAAATTGGAATGCATTTAAGTCACACTGTACATCCCTCAATCTTTAATCTGTTGTACTTGCAAATTTTACCACGACATCCTTTGATGGTTTCTTTTTTGACCCATGTGTTTTGGAAACTGGTTTAGTTCTCCCTGCGTAATCACGGTGACACACGCCAACTTTGTTAATGAAGTTTACTGGAATTGTTGTTTCAGTGCGTCACTACAGGCTGCAGCGAGAAACACCCATGGGACAATGAACAATGGTAGGCTGCAAAGAGAAAGTGAATACCTGCACAAATCAAGGCAGACTAGTTTGTTGGGCTTACGTGATGTTAAATTGTCTTCATCTGCGTCAGACAAGCAAGGGGGAGTTGAGGCTAGGAAATCATGCGGAAAGAAGGTATTCAGGTGTTTGATGCTGCTGATGTGGGTCGCACGTCTAAATGACGGTTATTAAACTGTTTATGTGTATGTGTGCATGTTTGTTAGGGTTATACTTAGACGAGCCTGAGGAATGCCCAGTTGGCAGCGAAAGAAGGAGCCCATTTCATCGCGTGCAGCCCCCATCGCTCGCATCTTCCGAGAACCCCCATCATTTGTCCCTCGGCTCATTTCCTTCATTATTTGCAGGAAACATTCTTGAGAAGAAAGTGGACACACACTTTCCAGTTAATTCTCAAATTCACCTCCACCTCGTCGGCCCCCGCCACCATACGCCCGCTCCCATCTCCTTGCTATTGCAATAAAGTTGTCAGTGGTGTTTCACTGACCCACACCGAGACCTCCGGCAGCAGGCAGGTCCTGCTGCTTTAAAGAGCAGCGGCTAATTAGTCATAATGACTTCCATTTTGTCCTAGATTTGCGTCACATCTTTGATGCCAAGCACTTGGGGGGGAATAGCCAACAATTTCCGCCATAGATTTCTTTGAAGGGATGGTGGTTGGGATAAACGTATGATACCATTTTAGTTTGTTCCCAATAAGTAATAAAATAAAATAAATAACAATACTCACTATAGTACATGAATCTGGACCCACCTCCGATATAGAGACCATAGGGAAATGTGTATATATATATTCTAACCTGGTTTCACCTGCCTGGAACCAACTTGCACCATTTTCTAGGGTTAACAACATTACCACCATTTAAACCGTCCCTTAATGCCACCCTTGACCTCCTGTGTCCCCTGAGGATTGAGTGGATGGGCTTCACTGCGAGACTAAAGAGGTAGATCCCGTGACCACGCAGGCACACAGGCACACACACACACACACACAGGCACACACACACACACACACACACACAGACACACACACACACACACACACACACACACACACAATGCTTTTCTCCCCAAGAGGGGGTGGTGGAGATGAGGAAAGATGAGGTGAGAGGTAAAGGGTTGGTGGGTTTAAGGGTCCCCTCTCCAGCTTCCCTAAAATAGGTTTATCTGCCAGTGAGGTGTCTTTTTGTGTAGAGGAGGGAGAGGATGCAGGCAGAGAAAGAAAGCTAGATGATGGATTCTGGGGAGACGGGTTGGGGTGATGGGACCACCTGCGTTGCCTCCTTTACCGGGAGATTATGCGGGCACACAAAGCGGCACAAGGAGGAGGCCAGGGACGTCGGGGGAGCCCAGCCTTGGGAGTGAGCAGCGTGAAAAGTGGAGGCGATGTGCGTGCCAGGGGTTGGCCACATACCGTAACAGTGCCCCCCCCCCCCCCCCCCACACACACACACCCCTTCACCTAACCTCTTACCCCCCCTGCTGTATCCGCATGTAACTGCCTCCCCTTCTGCAGTGCCTTTTGGGTACACAAAAAGCCAAAGAACATTAAATACCCACTTGCAGAGTTACTTTCTTTAATTTTACTCAGGCTAAGCCCTCGTCTCTTGCAAAGTTTAGGTTATTGTGTGATGTCATATAGTGATTGATTTGTTTGTTTGTTTGATTTTTGCCCCCCCCCCCTCCCCAATTTCCTGCCATATTTGTTGTGTCATTGTACAGACATTCACTGTAATAATAAAATGTTTGTCGTAATGTTGATAATAATTCATAATTCTTGTATTTGGTATCTAAATGTTTACAATTTTCAGATTAATTTTGATGATCTGATCAAGTCTCCCTGGAAACTATCAAACTGCCCCTACAGGCCTCACAGTTTGAAGACATACGTTCGGTGCCCCACGAAAACGAAAACAAAATTAATGAGATTAGAACATTTTTGATAACCTCAGCGCATAAAGGGTTTCTAAGGTAAACTATAGTTTGTTTATAAACATTAGTTATAGTGTGTGAGAAGAGAGATGTCTCGAAATTAGATTATATAAAAAGTGTATCAGTGATTTTAATATTGCATTTTTTTAATGTTTGTCCATTTTGCAAGATTTATCATTTGTAGTCAGTCCTGCTTGTGAAAGCTAAATGTGTCTTTGTGGGTCAGCGGGCATGCGCATTTAATTTTGAGACAAACATTACACATCTTCAAGATAGATGTGCATCGTCAGCAAGCTGGAGCGTTTCCCATTTTTGTGATGTCTTACTTGATCAGGCATTCCGTCATTTTACTCGTCCATCAGTGTAGCCAGTAAAGTTGATGCATTGTGGTTAAACTGCCACGTCCTTCCTTCCCTGTGTTGGGCGCAGTCTCACAGCTGTGAAGCTGTGTTACCGTCAATGATTGGTCAGGCCCTTTTGTCTTTGGCACTGTCATTGGTCAAGATAAATGGCTGTTTCTGGTTAATTATTCCATAGCTGGACATTGGACTGCATCTGAACCTCAACTAACCGCTAACTTCTCAATCAGCGTACAATGACTCCTTCTAGACGTCTTCATTCATTGCAGCCGGTCCTGCAGTCTAATAATTGACAAGTTGCTTTTGTCTTTCTGCTGATGCGGGCTATTAGCAGAGCAACAAGAGCGTCTTGGGCCAGGTCTGGGCCACGCCAAATTTGATGGAGCTTTTAGGTGAAAGTCCCTACCACCGTCTTGTCACTTAACATTACCCTCATCGGGTAACTGTGAGGAATCTGCTTTCCTCAGCCAATTGTCAAGATAAAGTAGGGAACTGATGGAGGAAGCAACCACAGAGCTAGTCTAGCTATTCTTATCTGAATATTATTTTTGTTTTATCATACAAGGTTCTCAAGTAAGAATTTTAAAATGGTACGAAGAACAGTACCTGAAGTGTTATTCTAGGTTTTATAATGGGAACATTCTGAGCCCTTACATCAAGTTTGTAAAACTTGGAAGTCAAAAGCATCATGGAATAGATTTTTCCTGTTGGTTTACTTTGGCTGTTCCATTTCACCAGTGAAGCTCCAGTACAGTATGTCCAGCAATGGAAAATGACCCGAATGTACATTAAAGCCTGTTGAATGCGGCAGAGAATTTATTGACCTAAATCTAGAATAACACATTTCCTAGGCTCTTAAAGCCTTGGATTTGTTCCGCGTTTACTTCCCACTGACAAAATAGACATTCTGTGAGCCAAAAGTACAAACCTTTTGCAGTGAAATTAAAATTGTATTGTCTTGACCAGAAACTGTGACAAAGATATTAGAATCAAATGTTTGTGGATTGTACATGACAGCAGTTAGTCACACTTTCTAATAGCCTTTAAAATGTCTTAATGGTGCATTTGTGTGGCACATGTAATGTAATTATGTATAATCCTCATTGAAGTGTGAGCATGAAAATGACCAAATTGGTTGTTAATGCCACTGTGATGCAAGTAGATCTCCGTTCCTAATATCCTAGTGAGTTATCTTCATAGCATGTCTTCGCTGTGTGTATGCGTGTGTGTATGTGTGTGTATGTCTGTGACACTGACAAAGTGTGTGATCATAATGATGAGGATGAGCCCACATTCCTCTACCCAGCACGCTTCCCTCTCTTTCACATCGCTGCCGTGCAGACCTCCTGCTGTCATGTAATAAATATTTAGGGCTATAATCAATTTGCAATGCTTGGGGAGCCTCACTCATCATTTGGACCTTTAAAGAAGAGGGAAGAGAGAAAAAGGGTTCCTGAGAATGTAGCGAGGGGTGCGAGGCTAAGATGGGAGAACAGGGGGGCTATTAGGAGGAAAAAAGGAAAGTGGCTTCCCGCGGTGTAAATGGTATTCATGGATTGACAGAGTGGTCATGGAGGATAGACGAGGGCCCTCTGCTCTGTTGAGCCGAAGCTCCGTCATTCTCCGGCTAGCTTTTCTTCCCGACGCGCCTCACCGAGGGGCTCCTTTGTGGCCGAGCAGCAGGTAGCGTTGGAGTGGCAGGTCAACTGTTGGGCCAAGCCAGCAAGCTCCTTTCTTCCTCTGACTCCTGCTGAGTGTCGCTGTCAGCACACTGTGCACGAACGTGAGAGTAGGAGTTCCCCGCTACCCAACAATTCAACTTTTAAAGCATAACCGTGCACACGTGACTACGATTTGACTATTTTGTCTCAGGGCTGCCTGTTGGTCTTTCAACGTAGCATTTATGAATTAATGGCGTTCCGATGAAACTTTGCAGCTACTGTACTGTATAAAGCATATCATAATACTTTTTAATGGGTTCCACCTTTTCACTCCCGCGCTTTTGTCAGTGGGTGGCTTGTAGGGCCCACCGGGTAGCAGAATAGGTTGCCCACATAACTGGAAGCTTAATTGAATAACGTCCTCAGCGTGGTGCCCAGCGTGAGTGTCATTCCCAGGGGGGGAGCTTGACCGAAGGCCGCAGGTACCTTTCATTGGCGCCTGGCAGGCCAGTGCCTTTCTCTGTGTCCTGCTGCTCGAAATTTGTTATCCCCCTCGGAGTTTCTTTCTCAGCAGTGTCAGCCGCTGGGGCCCCAGCGGGGAGATTTGTTGATATGATAACTTGATTAGACGACAAGATGGATGGCGCGCCGGCTATTGGCAGCACCCGGGAAGGTGATGACTTTCTCCTTAACCTCTCAATCACTCAGCCTCACTTTTCCGGATGCCTGCAAGGATGAGAGTTGTTTCTCTGTAGCCCCAAGTCACCCGAACAACTTTGCTCGATGCGTTTTTAATTCTCTGGAAATTGACGTAAACCACAAGGTTTTCATTGAATTTTTTCAGCCCATTTCAGCGGACTTGTTAGTTTAATTCCTTCCATGACCTAGCTTGTAACTCAATTTCCTCATATGTCAAATCGAGTTTTAGTCTGTCTTTGAGTGTCTGTGTTTGGGTTGTGGCTTAGCGCAGCGCCTTGCGAGTGTCGGCATTTTGTATTTGTGTGTTTGTCTGTCTCGTTCAAGAATCGTCTGAGAGTGCATTAGCGACTTTGGCTCAGCTTGACCACATGCCATAGCCTTTTTTCCTCATTTCATATGAGTAGCAGAGTACTAAAATTGTGGCTCTCAACACAAAGCATTGATTGAGCTATGGCACATAATAATAATAATAATAAAAAGTCAAGGTACCACTTCCCATTCGCTCCTCAAGAGTTCAATCATCATGGTGTGATCCCTATCTTTCTACAATGGTGTTCCCTGTCACATAATGACGCTATTTCAACAACACGCGATCTCAAATTCTCCAGGGTTTCATTATCAGCCGTCGACCTTTTTTCCTCAGCATCCTCGACCTGGACGGCCACAAACACTTGAGGACGCACAATACCTTCTCTGTGTATCATCCAGGTTATTGGCTACCCGGTGCACAGGGGCCACTCAAGTCAATTAAGTTCACATCTCCACTTTGGCCAAACAAGGGATTGTAGCGATATGAGCAGCGCTAAAGACCAACAGTATCCTCCCCTTTCCAGCCCAGGCATTGAGAAGTAGCAGAAAGGATACCAAACAAAGGGCGGCTCCTCTGTGTCTCAATGACTCTTCTCTTTGTTGCCTTCTTCGGCCCCATAAAGGAAAAGGGACGCTCTTGTTTGCCCAGGAGGTGGTTTAATGGCTCCGCAACGAACAATGATGTCACATTCAAGCCATGCAGAAGGGCTCATTATATTGGGCCGTCCCAAAGCGCGGGGTCCCCGAACGTTCCCACTAGAGAACTGCGTGAATGGTTGCGATGGGCGGATCGGGCCACGGAGGCCACGCAGGGGGGTAAAAAGGAGACCATTGAGGTGACAAGCAGGTTCCATCTGCCCCCAGTGCCTCCTCACCTTGTATCACGATAGCTAGGGGCCTCCCCGTGCACAAAGGCTAAATTTGGTGTGTCGAGGTGGCTTAAAGCGTTCACTTTAGAAGAAACCATTGAGGCAAATATCAACACTGTAGACAACGCAGTGGTGCATTCAACTTCTCCTGCCCCCTTCCCATTGACCGAGTTCCTCTTCCTTTCAGCTCTTTTCTCTATTGGGCTCCATTCACATTCCACTTCTCTCATCTCTCAAGCTCTTCTGTCGAGGCCATTTTTCCCATACCTTGCAAAGGGGCGGACGACACGAATTTAGTTAGTTCTGGCCCGGCCCAGAGGTTTTGTCCTCTCTGAACTGTGGCAGGTAACTGCTGCCGCCATGAGATGGGTCATCAATCTTTGCTCAGGCCTCAACTCCAATGTTGGCATTGAGGCGTTTTACACCACAAGGCCTCAGCGCCCGAGACATTTTGTCTAAATTCATTATCGCACTTCTAGTCAGTTTTATAGACGTGTGTGTAAAATCGTTTTCTTTGGAGGTAATCAAACGTGTGCCTTGACAAATATAACTTTAATTCTCACACTGGGATTCTAGACAATATATCACCTGTCTTGTATCTTGAATATATGTCCCGTTAACATGTCCCACAATGACATGCGAGTAAGGTAGTACCCAGCTAGGACTTTTGTTCTCCACAACCACAGTAATTTTTAATAATAATAATAATTACAAGCTTGATATTAATTTACCAAACAAGTTTGGTTGTCCAAAGACATTGAGTGTTCACACAATGAAAGAAAACGTGTTTTCTTTTTCAAACGATGAGTTAAAACTTTTAAACTTTTTTAAAACTTTTGAGCTTGTTCTACTTTACTAAGTTTGGATTTGGAAAGTTAAAATGTGATTGTTCATCTTCAAACTCTGAATTTGGTAATGTCATTCTTCCACATCCATAGTATACACCTGCACAAAATGCCATTTCATACAAATAAAGATGCTATCGGTAGAGAACATTCACAACAAATGTGCCACCAAAGTGTAGAAAACAGAAAAATTAAAGTTCATTAAAGTGTGCAAAACCAGCAGATATCACAAAGAATAATTCATAATACTGTGAAAAGCTGATATACACAAAACCACGAGTGCATGATCAGTAAGAGAAAATAGAGAAAATTAATCTTAATCATTGTTTCCAGAATTTCGGGAGTTTTACTTTTCTCCAATAGGAATCCAATCATGTCGTTTTATAGTGCTTTCCTTGTGGAAATTTAATCATTGTTAGATCAGGGCTTATATGTTTGTTGGTTGTTTTCAGTTGTTGTTTTTTTTTATGTTTGGGAACTTCATCAATGGGAGGCAGCTGTCTCTGTGGATCAAGCATATTAAGAGTAAGACTCTTGATAACACGTTTACTTTTGCAATTGCGTACTCTCACATGTATGACGAGATCTATTCATCGTCAATTTTAGTCATGGCCTTTTAGCGATCCCAATGATGATCATGCTGTCTG
The DNA here is from genome assembly GCF_024217435.2 of Syngnathus scovelli. Taxonomy (NCBI): domain Eukaryota; kingdom Metazoa; phylum Chordata; class Actinopteri; order Syngnathiformes; family Syngnathidae; genus Syngnathus; species Syngnathus scovelli. The sequence continues at coordinate 7,961,340 of NC_090856.1, forward strand.
AAATAATTTCTCAGGACCCTTTGGGTGGAGGCCATGGGAACAACGTTTGCAAAAGAACTAACACAATCGTCCATGTCTAAGATCATACGCCTTGGGACTGACAAATGCTCGCTTTTTCTGGCCTGTTTGAGGCACAAGGCCTTCATGGTCACCAAACCACACTTAGGCTTATAGTCTCCTGGACCGCATCACCCTGACACCCCGCTGAGCAGCTAGCCGCTAGCAGTGGAGCTCCCACTGGGCAGTCTCAGCAGGAGCTGTGGACAGCGGGCAGGCTCCCATGGGACCACGTGGCAGACATTTTGCTCCAGACTTTTTTTTTGTCTCTGCACCTCGGGGATTGTGGACTACAACCACGCTCTCAGCACATATACAATTTGACTGTGTGTCTTCCTACTTGGCCCAAGTATGAGAAGAAAAACGTCATCCACCAGATGCTTCCGCTCCCAGAAATCGTAGCGGGGTGCCAGGGGATTCCCGCTGGGCCCTCACAGCGGGAACATACATCTCACCGCGGGGGAAGCCCACCAGCCTTTAATGACGAGACGCATCAGTCTTCTTCTCAGGGCCCTGCATGACATGCCCAAGTGTCTTGGCCATGGTGGCATATCTAGGGCCATAGAATGCATATGGCGGGGGTGCTTTATAAAGCCCTGTGTGAGCCTGTGTTCAAGCTCAGCAGTGAGAGTATTAAAGATTGTTCAGCACAGTTGGTGCAGTTTGTTCGCCTCGCAGGAGGTTGGGATCTCATTTGCCTGCTCCCCACTTTACTCTATTATTGCTACTAAAAATGTCAATCTACATGAAATGAGGTCAGGTATTTTAATTTTGTAATTTGGAGTTCTCCCTGTGCTTGCGTGCGGTTGTTTCAGATTCTTCAGCTTCCTCCCACAATCCAAAATCATGCTTCTCAGGTTAATTGAAGACTCTAAATTGTCCTTAGATGTAAATAGCTGAAACATGTAACAACCAGAATGCAAAGATCATACCGAATAAACTGAACATTAAAATGAAATACTATATATTATATGTGAGTAAATCACAAAACCTCAGCTTGACACTTTTAAGGAACCTTGAGCACATCAGCATGTGAACTCTGCCTGTTGTCCAAAAGGCATCAAACAGTTTTGTTGTTTTTTGTTGATGATGCCAGAGAGGCTTTCCAACATTCAGAGGAGAATATCAGAGGTGACTCTTTAATGCCTCTCTGGATGATCTCCTTCCTTGTTTCGCTTAAGGAGGTCTTCACCACTGGAAGCGATCCATAGCTGAAGATTATGTAACAAGTGGTTTACTTGTGGAGCTAAAGCACATCTGAACATGAGGAGGAAGAGGAAGAGGAGGAGGATGGCACACAGTGAAGAAACCACGGACAAGTCCAGAGGTGTTTTTTGTATGAAAGCCTACCTCACATTCTTTGTCTCAGCCTTCCTTTCTCTTTTGTTTTTCATGTTTTCTGTGTGGAGAGCAAGCGGTGCTTCGCTTGCCTCAAGCCGAGCTAGATGTGAACAGCAGAGCCAGGCTGCCAAGTGATGAAAGACTCTGGCATCCAGGGACACCGTGGGCCTGGACCAAAAGCTCAGAGCAAGAGAGAAAACGCTCACTCTTAAACTTAATGCTTTTTTTCCTGCGCGTTCCTTCTTTGGCACAGCGCGTGTGTATGTATGTGTGTGTGTCCTTTTTCCATCATTGGGTTGAGCGATTGCTGCTTTATTTTCTCTTTTTTTTTTTGTGTGAGCGGTTGTACCAGAGGCTTGGAGCAAGACTTCCTCGTGGGAGACCAGTGGATGAGAGTAGTGAGGAGGAGGAGGGGCAGCAGCATGAGGAGGCCAAAAGGAGGCTATTGAGTTTTGGTGTGGGTGTGTGTATGTGTGGATTGTGGGGATGCAATTTGAACGTGGGTGAGCAATTCTTACATGCAAACGAATCATTAATCTGTCCCCAAGATCTCTCAGGCTTTAAAAGTTTGGTGACCTCTATTCTAAACAATCGCAGTAAAATGGGTGATGAATTTACAATCACAACTTGTCAACATTTATTTTAAGAATTGCTGTCTCTGGTGGTTAAAAAAAAGTCAAGGGAAATTTATTTATTTTATGTTTTCAGCGTGTTTGGGTTGAAAAATGTCAGTCGGAAGGCCAAGCAAACCGGGCTGAATGTATCGTTTACTTTGTCCCAGCCGATTGACCTAACCAAGTTTAGTCTGCAGTTGGTCCTTGATTTGGTTTTGATTTGACATTCCTTTATCAGTCCCACACGGGGAAATTCCAGTATACAGCGAGAGAGAATGAGAAAGGTTGGTGGCATGCATGGCAGCCGAACTAATAGGTGGATCATCACAGTACAACAGAAAACATCATCAGAAAGACAAAAAATCTAAAGCACTATTCATTCGTTACCCAAGTCAATTCCTTCTACACTGAGCTGCTGTGCAATAGAAGACTTGAATGGAAGTGACAAAAGCTGCAGCTTTATTGGAATTTGCCAAAGGTTTGCATGCTTCAGCTTTATTCCGGTTTGTGCCCACTGTGTGCTTGAGACAATGCCGAATTCAAACACACAGACACAATCCCCCAATTCCCAGGTCAGGCTATGAGCACCTTGCCGAGACTTTCTTAACGATTTTCTAACGTAATCCTGTCTCATACGGCATGGAAATGTGACGCAAGGGTTAGCAACACCATCAAGATTACCTGTGTGCGTTTCTTTTCTTTTTTTTAACTGTACAGCTTTTACAAATTATATCTAGGGGTGTAATCCTCCATCTTAGTGTTCTGTCTATTCATCACACTTCATTTTTCATTCCGGTGCAAAGAAGCCAAGGTGAGGAAACTGGAGGAAAGACTCACAGTGTTTATATACGAACGAGAACACACAATCAGAGTTGAGACTAGGAGGAGGAGTTGGATCAGAACACACCATGTCTGCTTTTGTGTTCCCGCTGCTGGAGACATCAACACCTATAGACACACACACACGCACGCATTCAGTCTACGCCGTGTGAGTCATCTTGTCGGTTTCCGAACTCTCATGCCGTTCACTGCCTTCGGTCATGCGCACATTCTATCTGTGTGTTTGTATTAGTCTTGGAAAAAATCCAAAATCAAATCAATCTCACATGTGAAGGCTGTGTGCGTTGGCGGTGCTGATGCTGATGCTGATAGAGGGTCCGGACACTGTGCAGTATGTGGATGTAGGTGTTTGCTTGGGTGTGACTGGGCCTGTTTATGTGGTACCTTAAATTTGAGCCATGCTGCAGGGGATTAGGACTATGCTGGAACCAAACTTATTTTATTGTTGGTGCACGAGTTTTCAGGACTCTGGAATCAGAAATCTGGATAGCAGTAGCTTATCTGTAAGGACTTGCTCGGGCTTTGGGAGCAGACGGGCATGTGTGTGATGTCTGGTTATGTGTGGTGTGCAACAACATAACCAGTATAAAATGAAACAAAATAAAAAGAAATAGAAAAACTGAAGGGACATCAATAATGTTTTTACTGTTCCTTATATACAAGTAAGTAAGAGCCACACTGAAAAGAAAAAAAATATATGAGGGGAAAAATCTGTTTGACTTCAATACGGCCTCATGCAAGTTAACATTCGTTTTGGTCTTTTGTGTAATTTTCCCAACTCGTGCTGTGAATGTTGACATGATGTGAACATCTAATTGTTTGTTTATTAGTTTGAGCAGACTGTTTAAACACATCTATGGTCAAGTTTGACTTTTCTATGAACCAGCATGTTTTTGGGATGCAGTAGGAAGCCATAATACCAGTAGAAAACACTTCAAATCCATATATACATTTTTTTGGGTTTTTCAGATTTATTAAGCAGCATGAGGCTATAAAGTTACTTAAGCATTTAAATAGAGATCTTTCCCGTAGATATCTCACTTGTAGCACAAATAGCCTCAAGTATAATCTTGAGTATAGAGCAAAAACAACTGAGATATCCTCTGAGGCGAAACATAATTAATCGCTCACCTACCGCAGTGAACTGGCTCCAGGCCAAAATTCCAAGTTTGTTGGTCTTAATGCAAACCTTCCACACGCTCGTGAGAGGAGCGTCACCCTCCCTAATCACTTCTGACAAGGTGTGAGGAAGACTTTATGTGAACAAAAATAATTTGGCAAATGCTAAGTAGGCGTCTTCTGTGCACCTTTACTTTGTGAACGCATAGCTTTGATGACTTGTGAGGGTAAGTTTTATGTACGTAAATAGTTTTTAACCGATGCAATCAGACAAAAAAAATTGACGCAACCATAGATGAAAGGTTCACGTCTCCATTTTTTGGGGAATTTATTCACATTGTGCATAACATTAGAGTGGTGGTGCTTTGCATTGCAAGTAGTTACATTCACTAACATTACTTTAATACAGACATAATGTATGTTGCATCTTCAAACATCACAGTTTTAATTTGACTGGTGACTTTTTTTTGGTGGCAGCGATGAAGTAAAGCAGACAAAGTGTTGTTCCTTTTTTTTATTGGTTGTTTGTTCTAATAAATAGACAACATTTGGTTCGGATTCCTTTTAACTCATGTGGAGGTGCGCGTCACATGGTCCAAAAAATAATTAATGCATAAATAATGAAATGTTCAAAAGGCTGAGAGGCAGCCAATGATCCCAGACTAAAAAGATCCCAGTGTAGCCCGCCATGTGTGGCGGATGTTTTCCACACACTGATCAGCCAGCTTGGCCACAGCTGTCCAAACCGCAGACCCCGGGAGAAGCGGAGAGGGGAGGCGGGGGAGGCAGCACGGGAGTGGGCCGGGGGTGGTGGGGCGGCAGGCTTGGCAAAGGTCAGACAGGCTGAGGCAGCCGGGAGTGTGGGAACTGTCCAGGAAGGCATGTGTGAAATGCTCTGAGATGAGGTATCATCTTACAGCCAAAACCACCTTAGGGAAAGTACGCTGTGCCTGCATGTGTAAGTGTTTTTGCGCGTGTGTGTTTATGCCTTGTGTGTGCTCACATTTGAGAGGGGCGGGGGGGCTACTTTTGGGAAATGACGCTAAGCGGGGAGGGGAAATGCTGTGAAAGATGAAAAGAAGAGGAAGTCATTTTTATGAATGCTCAGAGACAAGCATTCACACTAAGACTGATGCGTGTCTTTGTGTATATGCACACACACACACACACACACAAAACTACTACCCTAACCCTTAACCCTAACCCTACTTTGAAACCCCAACCCTAACATGAAACCGTACTTTAAAATCCTAACCCTAGTTTTAAACCCTACTTTGAAACCCTAACCCTAGTTTGAAACCCTACTTTAAAACCCTGACCCTAGTTTTAAACCCTACTTTGAAACCCTAACCCCAGTTCTAAACCCTACTTTGAAACCCTAACCCTAGGTTAAATCCTACATTGAACCCCTAACCCTAGTTTTAAACCCTACTTTGAAATCCTAACCCTAGTTTTAAATCCTTCTTTGAAACCCTAAACCCTATTTTAAACCCTACTTTGAAATCCTAACCCTAGTTTTAAATCCTTCTTTGAAACCCTAAACCCTATTTTAAACCCTACTTTGAAACCCTAACCCTAGTTTTAAACCTTACTATGAAACCCTAACTCTAGTTTAAATCCTGTGAAACATTAACCCTAGTTTTAAACCCTACTTTGAAACCTTAACCCTAGTTTTAAACCCTACTTTGAAACCCTAACCCTAGTTTTAAAACTAATTTGTAACCCTAGCCCTAACCCTAACCCTACTTTGAAACCCTAACGTGTGTGTGTGTGTGTGTGCGCATAATTTATGACAACTGCCTAATGTCCTAGAAATTAGCGCAATTCCCTGTTATTATGGTTGCGGTTGGTGGTCACGTGCGGCGTGTGCTGTGATGTCTTTGTGTGTTGCAATGCAAATTCCTTCACATTACAGGGGAAGCGGTCTTCCCAGTGATCCATGTTTGTCTGCTGCAGAGGGACACTGATGGTTTTAATATGACACAGACATCCTCAGTTGAACTTTTTGTGCACTCAAACTGCAGATAAGCGGTTTCCATGCACACACACACTCATACCCGCAAAGTGAGGTGACGCGTTCTACTGCTGTCGTTGCCTCAACATGTTATCTTCCTCCTTCCTGATCCACCTGAGGCATACACCTCGCTTGTGTGGTTGTTCCGTACACCATCCAAGCTTTTTTTGTGTATCTTAGTGTCATAAAAGATAAGATATGTATGTATCGGTAACCCCCACCTTTGTCTGCTCCTCCTGCTTCCACCTTTCTCATGGGTGACCCTTTGAAGAAGTCTAATCCGCATTATTTGCTTTCCCAGGCTTGTGTTGGGTCCCGCTGTGAATTGACTGTGGAAAATATACTCCAGTCTGCCGGCCGCTCCCCGTGTCCTTGATTTATCCGAATAGGATGTGGCTGATGGGCGCACGTAAAGCAGTCTGAATGGTGAGTAAATATGATCTCTTTTTTCCTCTCTTTCAGTGCGACACTGTGGCTGCCGGTCAAAAAGCTTTATGTAGCCTGACGTGCATTCAGCGAGCGTTTCATTCAACTACGCTAAATTTCAAGTCTCCAAAGAGCACTTTGCTCACAATAGGGCCTCACTTCATTACACTAAATAACAATGGCAGCCGCCACATTGTCTCTGTGGTGCATGTTGGTTCAGCACGTTTTAAATAGTTCCAGTGCCAGGTAAGATGAGTAGGTGGATGGATGTGAGGTTTTTTTTTTTTTTTTTTAGACATCATGTGGATGAAAAAGGGAAGTTGGGTTGGGAAATAACATTAACCCAAGGGATGATCTCAGACTCCTTCACAACACAATCCTGTTGGATGTAATAGTGGGTGTGTTCCTCAAACACATTCAGTGTTACGCTCTGGTCAGCATGCCTTAGTCACGCAACAGCCGTCTGTGTGCGCCTGCCAAAGCCTCAGTTGGCTCGGCAATGTCATTGTGTGCCATTTTCTGTTCCCCCGGGTGCTTTCGAAGCTCCAGCCTGGCCTCTGCTCACTGTGTTTATGTCCTGCGTAATTGCAGACCTCAGTCTGAGCGGCAGGCCAGCGTCTGTCAAAATAGCTGTGTGTTCGCTTCAAGTGAGACCTCAATCATATCGACTCCCGTAGTCAGACCACATCTCCCATAACCCCCTGCCTGGCGAGGCTGGTGGCCCCCCCCCAGGCGGCCTGATTGGATCGAGGCGGAAGAACGGCGTGGAGTTTCACTGTGGCGGGCGCCTCTTGTCCACACGGACCCCCCCCCCCCACACACACACACACACACACACACACACACACACACAATCCAAACATCATTTTTCTCAGCTGCTGTGGGGCCCACGCTGGGTCCCACACCTTGAGTACGCAGCCGTGAAATGGGGCCCTGTGTGGGAGCTGTTGGCAAGCCCAGTGGAAACAGCAACAGCGTGCTGCTCGTTAGCGCCGATGACGCCAGCAAACCGGCCGTCTCCGGGGAGCGTACCGCACCGCCACTGCCAGACAATGAAACCTTCACACACACATGATTCAATTTTGAATGTGACCTCAAACTGTACCACTTTGCTCTCGTTACAGCATCAGCAGTCATGACAACATCCGTCCGCCCGTTCGTCCGCCAGACCTACTGACCTTTCCCAGCCAGGGAGGCCTGGCCACATACTTGCGTTGACCTCCAGCACGTTGTTCCCCTCCCACCCGCTTTCTCCTCCCCTGTTGGGAGGCAAGGGCAGATCAAGGAGTGGGTGGGGTGATTCGTAGAAGAGCGACAGGCGAGCATGAGGCGTGGGGGGAATTTTCGCAGCGCTAAATCCCTTCACATCCACCCTGGAATCAGGGAATTGGGCAGCCCACACAAACACAGCCTCTGTGACACTCCCGGAATGCTGGGCCTCCCTCTCCCCTTTTTTTTTTTTTTTTTCTTCAGGTAATTACCACAGTGGTCACGGTGCTCAGAAAAGAGAGCGTCACCCAGGGCGGCGCAATAGTGACAGGAGCTGAGGCAGCAGACCGCTTTGTGCTGGAAAAACACACCACCTTTGGTCTTTGGTGGTTTTTGCCTGCCGACTTGAGTTATATGTTGTATCGGGAATAGCCAACATTCCCACAAAATGAAAATATTCTTCTTACTTCTTCTTGCTTTGGCTAAAGCGGAGTTAGCACATACCCCAGAATCAGGCCAGATTTGAGGAATTGCACCCCCTTCCGATCAAACTCAGCAAAGGCCCGTTTATCGAATATCTCAAAGATTATCTTGAGCGATTATCCTGTGGTGCGAGACGCGTTCAGAGTGATTTTTTTTTCTATCCATGCTCGTAAAACGGTATGCAACAACCATTATAAATGTTAAATCCGTTTCATATTTACAATCCCAGATCAAGTAGTTTGACACCATTTCATCAATTGAATAGTTCTTTGTAGTTCAAGACCTATTTTGTCCAGATTATTCTTGAAACCTTACTTACTCTCAATACTAATTTGTAGTCTTATCTTCTTATATACTCGGTGAAAAATAAGACACTAAGACCACATGCATGCGTCAACACGCACCGATAAACATCATGATATGGTCAGAGGTGTCAAGTTAAGGGAATGTGTCAGACTCCTGGAGGGCCCTCCATCCTTCCTTCCTCCTTCCTCCTCTTCCTCCAGTGCTCCCCGGTGCTTGTAATTGAAAATGTATTTATTGCAGGCCCAGAGGCTGCTCTGGCAAGAGAAAAGAGGGAGGGAGGCGCTGCAGCTTATGAAGATGTGGTTGAGGTGAGGGCCGCAGGCTTTGGCTGCTCTTCAGCACCGCTCGTTCACTCACTCACTCACTCACTCACTCACTCACTCACTCACTCACTCACTCACTCACTCACTCACTCACTCACTCACTCACTCACTCACTCACTCACTCACTCACTCACTCACTCAAAAATGGTTTTTCTCTGGTCCCATCTGATTCCTATGCTTTCATTTTAATTATTATTTTAGAATTTAAAGCACCAGAAAAACAGGTCAATCCGACAGAAGGTGTAACTGAATAGTGTGTCAATCATTTTGTCGTGCGCACGCATTCTCACGCACACTCTGGCTGCCAGCTGCTGCATACACCGTCATCTTGGCTGCGTTAATGTACTCCGGTTGACAAAAAAAAAACTTACAGCGTTGACTTCAGCCGGTATCAAAGAATTAGCTCTGCATGTTTTTTTCTTTCTTTGGCTTTTATGAGTAAGACTGAGGTGTCCCAATGAAATATCCACCCGGCATTACTTATCATTTGGAGAGAGAGTGACGCTTTACTTCCCGGTTATCACGTCCATGAATCCTCCCGCTCACCGACACGGCGAGTGACACGCCGACACTCATGGAATCTGTCAGCCGCAAACAAAAATGAAAGTAGTGGAGTACCTTGACGGCACAATGGAGAAAAATAAGCCTCTGCAAATGTCTGATTGGTGGCTGGCCTTGAGGAAGCAGCTTGGCAGGCGGCAGCATGACAATTGGCCTTCTCAGATACTGTAAGATGGAGGGCCGTTTGCATTGTCTTCCCAGCAATTCTTTGACTTCCCTATGACCAATCCCGGTAACACAGTCATTTGGCACACCAAAGTGGGCCGCCTCGCGCTATTGAAGGGTCCTGCAAGCAAAAGATGTAATGCAGCTCATTCTGGGCCTGTGATCGCCGCACCGGCAATGGATTTGTATCCCGGCTACACTGAAAGGCCTGCTGAATTGGATGGAGCTTTAAAGTGAAGCAAGAAAGCTCTGGAAAATTGGCCCTCAAAGGCACATTTCAACTGGAAAGCCTTCCTTTTAAGCTGTCACTCCTTACTGCTCGAAAATCCTATTATGGCATCAACTTATTGTAATTAAAAGGCTGAGGAGATATGCGGGCAAAAACACCTCCATCTGACCATCTGAGAAACAAAGAGCTGTGTTGTTGTCGTTGGCTGGCCAGTCAGATCGCCTTATTTGCGTTGACATGTGGGCTGTCGACGGACGCCAGCTCCATCACTTAGCAGACGTTTCTCCATCCTTTTCATCACTTTTCTTTTAGATGACACACAAACGAGAGCGCTAAAAAAAAAAAAAGAGAATCACCTCATCAAGTCTTGCACTGAAGTTCAAATACGCTTTGCTGGGAAATTGCTCCAGAAGCCCTCCTCCATATTCTGCGTTTTTTATGTGTAAGAGGATTGTGTCTCTTTCTTCTTTGCTCTCACCACAAAGAGCCTCTTTTGAAGGACTTGACAGCCGGAAGTTCTTAGATCTGTGCGCTCCTTTGGCCAGTCATGTGACCGCAAGCTTAACTAAACTGAAGAGGATGTCTGCTCAATCATTTATTAACTTTTTGACATGAAAATAATAGGAGCAATAAGATCAGGGCTTGTACTTAAGTATCTCTTAGATCTCCACGTCTTCTCTGTGGACCTGTCTTGAGTTACAAATGATGATGGTGCCGAGAGGGCCACGCTGGCGACGGTCGAATCTGCGGATATACCTCCAGCAGCTGTGCTTCAGACCCATCTCTCATCCTACAAGAACCTATCCATATTGACACTCAGCAGCTGTGTCGTAAATCACATTCGAGAATTGTTCTTTGGAGAAATGTCCAGATAATCTTCTTTTCAGGAGGTTCACATACGTACTACATTATGTGGAACTGAAAAGTGGAAGAAAATATGCTGATAGCATTTGTAGCCTTAACATCTTTCATACTTTAGGAAAGACTTTCTAGGTGTCAAACTCAAGGCACGGGGGCCAGATACGGCCCGCTACATCGATTTATGTGGCCCTCGAAGACAAATTTTGCATTGACTTTGTGTCATTACTAAAATTACAAATTATCTTCAAATTTTTACTAGTCTCTGATTTCAAAACTAGTTTGTTGTGTAGCCATTACATCTGCTCCAGCCCAAAGCGCCTTGACAACTTCCATGACAATTGTAACTTTGGAAATCTCACACATGGTTTAATGCAGTCGTTTGCTGGAGTTTTTGAAGCATAGATGCCAGTAGTCCGTTGTAGTGTGCAAACAGATGCCCTGTCACTGACACGCACACTTGCAATCCAACACATACTTTCTCAATCTGCCTCTCACTCCCACATTACATGGACCCTGACTGGGAGGAAGTCAATCTTCACTTGCCCTAACATTCACTTGTGGATGGCCAACATCCAGCTGAGCTGCTGAACATGTCACAGTGTGGTAACAAGCTGATAGAGACACACATTAACTAGTTAATCATCATCAATCAAGTTTTCAGTCTCCCCTGTGTCTTGTTTCATAATCTTATCCAGATATTTTAAAGTCCCCAAGTCAAAGTCCCAATGATCATCGTCATACACACATCTGGGTGTGGTGAAATTTGTCCTCTGCATTTAACCCATCCCCATGTGATTTTGATCCATCCTCTGGGGGAGAGGGGAGCAGTGAGCAGCAGCGGTGCCGCGCTCGGGAATCATTTGGTGATCTAACCCCCCAATTCCCACCCTTAATGCTGAGTGCCAAGCAGGGAGGCAATGAGTCCCATTTTTATAGTCTTTGGTATGACCCACAACCTTCCAGTCTCAGGGCGGACACTCTACTACTAGGCCACTGAGCTGGACTTAAACAAATATATGCTTTGTGGGACGAATTTCCTGCTGCAAGCAAGGTCCTGAAACACATTCTCTGAGGAACAACCTTATCAAAAACCACAGCAATAAAAGAGAAAAGCATCCAAATGTTATTTTATTTTATTTTACTATTGATTAATGAAGGTAGGCAGGTATGTACCATATTTCTACAGTGATTACAGTAAATCTTAATCCTGGACCAGTATTAATCCATGTTGATTTATTTAGTATTTATTTACAATGTACCTTATTTTCCTTATAACTGTTTTTATTAACAGGCTCTTATTTTACGAGGGCAATATATGTAAGCTTCCAGAACAGACAGTGTTCTCTCTTTGAGTTTCCACTGCATAGTGTACTACTGAATACCTCTGCTAATCCCCAATTATAGTTACATTAGAATTTAACTAAGTTCCAATGCACATTCTTTTGCCACTGAAAGCTCCTTCAACTGTTAATGATCAGGTCAATCCACCTTTTACTAAGTTTATACTTAAATTGTAAGTTGGTTGCACAGCATTAAACATAGACACATCTTTGTTGATTGCACTGATTTGTCAACCTCGATTTTATAGTATATGCCTGATAAACCACCTCAGCATACACACAAATATGCCCATCCCCACAAACACACACAAGGGCTGCTGTCTGCTTCTGGGAAAGCAAATAGAGGAAAATAAGAGGCGTGTGTTTGACTCACCTGTGGGCATGTGTGTGTTTGTGGTTTGTAGTGTGTGTGAGAACATTCTAATGCTGCATCTCCATGTGCAAAATGTGTGCCATGACTTTAGAGGCAAAAAGGGCCAATAAATGGAAGGATGCTGTTCACTCTTTTTGCAGGGAGGGAAGAAAGATGGTTGCCCATGAGGGGGTTTTGATGGTCCCTGACGGTGTTTGTGCTTTACGGGCCAGCAGCTGCCAGCAGCTGCTCCAGGTGCCTGTCAGCCTGAGCCACAAGGTTGGCCCGTGTGCTGTTGAGGCACTGACTGCGTGTGCGGGTGTGCTTACGTTTGTGTGCGTAGCCATGCCAAACCACAAGGCTGCCTGGAAAACGAGCTAACACAAGTTGAGTGAGAGGGCGGCTGGCTAGCATTTGAAATACGCCCCAAAACTGTACACCCGTTTATTGGCTTTTTATACAAGTGTATAGTCTGGTGTTGACCACCATCACAACCACCTAATTTGTGTTGTTGTTTAAGCAACCATTTATTGCAACATCTTGTCCCAGTCTCAGGTCTGTTGTATTAGCACGCCATCCAAATGATCTTTGATGTGGTGTTGAGCTCATGCATGCGGTCTGACATTTTCCTGAATGGTTAAGTGTGTGTGGAGAGCCAACTGATTCAGACTTCCTCTGGCTGTGTGCGTGTGTGTGTGTGTGTGCGTGTGTGTGCGTGTGTGTGCGTGTTTGCACACGTGTGTGCGTCGTCCTCAGGGGTTTATCAAATGCAATACAGTGAGCCCCCATTTATCTCCCCGGATATGTTCCAGACCAACACGCAATAGATGAAAACCTGTGATATGACTGACTGTATACACATTTTTTTTTAAATACAATATATATAGTGGTGCCTGCCTGCGAGTTCAACTTGTTTCTTGACAACTCAAAACACATGCAAATCATCTTTCTCCTTTGGAATCAATAGAAATGCAATTAATCTGTTCCAGCCTCCCACAAAAAACAAACAAAACTGTAAAATGTTTAAGTATTAAGCACTATTGTAATTTGTAAACATTTAGTAATAAGAATTAAATAGGATGTAAAGAACTGAACTGGCTTACTTTGCCTTAATTCATACTGATCGGCGCAGGTACCCAGTAAGCTGACATAATATTTTTTGTTCCTCCCAAATGATAAAGAATATATGCCTGAGTATTATATATATATATATGTCCACAGTAATGTGTTTTCATTGTTTGTTAGCATTAAGTGAATTAGACTTTCCAAATACAAAAAGCTATGGGGACGTTTTTAATTTAATACTCTAGTTTGACAGAAAATTTTTGGTGGCAGCAAAAAGGAGCCTTTCTTACACATTGTGGAAATGAAAAAACAACTCAAACAATTCTCCAAACAAAAGGTAATAAGTACTTGCTTCATTTTGTCACTTCTAGTTGAGGTTTGCTGTTAACAAATATTACAGAGTATTTCACTGACAAGCAAAAGATGCTCACTAGCAGTTTTCACTCCCTCACTGCCACTTAAAGGAAGTCTTTTGTCATACAATCTTTCTTTTGGTCTTTGTCATCTTTTTGCTTGTGGGAGCGGAAACAGGATGGTCCCACCTTTACAGAAAAAACACGCCTCTCTTTTTCCACATTTAAGTGCCGGGAAATGAACACTGAATGAAGCTTAAATTTGTTTAAGCTAAGACTGGATGTGAATCCTAACAAAGCTTTTTATTTAGGTGTGTGTTTTTTTTCTCAAATAGTATGATACAGGATGTGTCCCAGCAGTGTAAATACAGATAATCAGATATTTCCAATCAGAATCAGTTCTTCTCCAGACATTGATCAAAATCCAATAAGCGTCACGTCTCTGTCGTTTGCAGTCCAATACAAAACAACCAAAGCACAATAACTACAACAACAACAACAAAAACACTACATTAAAATTAAACTATAACAAGTACAAACATTTAAATTTGCTTCTAAAGCACTAAATAATAACTCCGTCCGCTCCAGGGGTCAAACTGTTGCCACCATAAAACTTTATTAGCTGTACGTGCAATGTTTGGCATCCTTAACTGTCGTAGTGTAAAACAGAAGTTAATCACACCTACTAGTAAATTGTAAATACTCTACTACAATGAAACAGTCTTAACATCAATGCCGAAGGTGTAATGCGAAGTTTTACAACTGCGGGATGATCATGTTTAACTGTCATACAAGTGTATGAGGCCCTAGAAGAGAGCATTGATCAAGGTATATTTGCATGTTACAAGACTTTTTTTGTGGATGGACATAGAGGATGTACAAAGTGGTCCTACGTGACCGTAAAGATGCTGATTGTAGAAAAGGCAAACTCCAGCTGCTCTGACACCCACCGAATGTCATCTTTGATCCCAGTAGTGAACGCGTCTATTTGTGTCGCCTCCAAAAACGTCCAACGGGAAGCGCGAGGCGGTCGTCTGTCGAGGCGGTAAATATTCAGGATGTGGGTTTTTCTGGAGGAATTTCATCTGTGATGATACACTCGGCCACAGACTGTCTTTGTTTGTCATTAGCCTTTTCTTCCCTTTCATGTTGCCAAATGCTGTGGAGCTACTTCATCGAGTTAAAATACCTTAATGATAACACAATATTTTTATAATCTGTAAAAACAAACTAGAGCAGTCAGTGGAGCGTAGACCTCCACTAAAGCCAAATAATGATGACAGATAGTAGTGTAGATTCTTCCCTCAGAATTAAGCAGCTAATGTAGTACTGGATGTCAAAACCTGCAACTGCATGTATGTGCATGTTGTCGACACAGGCGTGCAAGAGCATGGCACATCCCTCCCCGAGTCCTCCCAGAAACCACAATGATAAGCACCTGGACTCCCACACGCTGCCACTTAGCTTCAATTGGTGCTAAACTGGTCAATTGGAGCGGTGGCTAGCATTACTGCAGGGAAGTGGTGAATGAAGTCTTTTCACGACTGCATGCATACTGGAACTGAAAGCTTGAGATGAACAGATCCTTTATGGACACATGAGAGGATCGCACACGCTGGGCAGAATGGAGGATGTAATACACTCGCACGTGTCTGGGCCACACACGGTGACCTGCGCCACATGTGCCCGTGTTCACCCCTCATCCTAACATCTAGCCTTGGTTCTCTCTATCCGGGCCACACTCCTCGCCGACTTTGATGCAGGCTTTATTTCGTAGCGTGTACAACAATAATCTTCTTCACCCCTCCAATAGAGCGAGCCGGGCGAAGAAAGACCCTGCTCTCGACGCTTTACTTTATCTGGTGCCCCCAAAATGCTAGCCGGCCGCCCCTGAAAAGAACCCAAATCCCTCTCGTATGCGACAAAACAACACTGTAGCCCTTTCAGTGTGCCGGCCCACATGGAAACAGTCCTTTCTGTCCTTGGCGGACTCTGTGTCGGTCTTTCCATTCGCTCAGCACACATGTTGACACTGTTTGTTGCGGGTTAAGATGCCCTCTATGGGGCATTGTTCCCCTTGTAGCTTCTCTCTCATTGAGTTTTTCCTGCCTCGCTTGCTGAGCTAGAGAGAAGCGAAAGCACTGAAAGACCCCTGGATAGCAGTCAGCACTCCAGGGGGCCTTTCTACACGCAGAGCCCTCGCCAAAGGACTTCATTGTGGGTCGCAGCAGGCAGCCAGAGAGGGCTGCGTGCTGGAAGTATTGTACTGCTGCAGAGACCCACGTCACTCTCTGCAAAAAGGTCAAAGTTGAACCCCCACTTACTCACGGGTTGCTCTGTACCTGCCATGCCTGTCTTCTTCCTTTTCGTCCATGCAGAAACACAGATGCATAATTAAGACTCTTAACATTGAGAGGTAGCAGAGGGACTAATTCGATGCACTTTTTCACTAATGGCTAATACAATTAACTGAGGGACTAACGAGCAAAGCAGGTAACAAGCTCCCATGTGCACTTTACCAGATGTCAGCACTTGAGCAAGATTAAAATCTAACGAAAACACCAAAAGAGCTTTGATGGCATCCCATCGTTGTTGATATGGGCTTATGAATCACAAGTGTGTGTTTGCGTGTGTGCGTACAGGTGACCATGCACAAGTAAGATAACTCAGATGGTGAAAGAGCTTGTCAAACATTTACATCTATGCTGAGCCAGATCTCACCCCTATCTGCTTATCTGGACACCCTTGTGCATGGAGGGAATGCTGGCGGGCTCTCATGCCTCTATGCACCATCAGCATAAACACACGAGTATGACACAAGAACCCATTCAGAGGTCTTAAGAGTCCCTCATTGGTCTCTTCCATTTACAGTATACAGTACAGATAAGGTTTTGATTTGCAATCACTAGACAAATAATTCAGAAGATGTATCAAAAGTAGGTATCTTTCCTTCTTTTGCTGGTATTTTTTACATGTTCCGCTCCATTATCCAGACGTGCTAAGGGAGCATATTACATGGTGGACACAGGTTACATCATTGCTAAATTCCTCCTTTTTTGGAGTGATCCTCTCTTCTTCATTATGAACATTCCTGAGTGCACAAAGGCAGCTAATGTCACTATAGCAACTGTGCGGTGTTTAGCACGGAGGAGAGCCACCGGAGATGGGTGCTGTCAGCGGTGATGTACGAGAGTGACCTCACATTAACAGTACATGAGCCTCTTAAACCTTGACCCGCATCCCCTCACACCACTACAGTGGGCCCTCAGTCAACGCTGTCCTCTCTGCAAAATGCTCATTGTGTTGGGAAGGCCCATTGTGACTGTTGGGAGGGGGGGGGCAGCGCTAACTCATGTACATTCCCCCTGCTAACCTCCTGGCCATGTCCAGCGCCTGGGGCCAGTCGAGGGATCCCCCACGGGGGGCCACTTCCTTTCAAGCCTCCCTCCATGACCTTCCGAGTGTCCCGCTGCTAGAAATGTGTCGTCTCCTTTGGGTGTCTTTTTAGGCGTGTCACCGTGTCGGGCCCCTGATGCAACTATTTGTTGATATGATAACTTGATTAGATATCAGGATGGATGATGTTTTGTCAGCAGTACCCTGGAAGCCAATTTTTCATCTGCTCGGGAGCCCCAAATTAGGGGGATTGGAAAATTAATGCTGATACTACAAAAGCTTTCTTTATTTACACGATGGCCAAGCATTAATATATGGTGAAGTTGAACGCATTTCTAGATTTTTATCAGTCGCATAAGTGGTTCGAAAATTTAGTTCAAAGCTTCCAAAGTCAGCGTTCGACCCACTGAGCCACATAGCTGTGTTTCCTAATCAATCAGGCTTTCAAAGTCAATTAATCTCCAAGCAGTCACGATTTTTGACAGCTGTCCCAAAATTGACTCTTTGCTGTTATGCTTCTGGTTCTTTGGTTTTCTTCACTTTTGGTCACTAATAGTGATAACAAATTAAAAGCAGATTTATTCTTTTAGATTCTCTTTAAACTGACATCTCCACACCAGCAGTTGTTTTGTTGAGCTCCAAATCGTTTTCTCACCAAATGCATCTGTTATATTTTATTTCTGAGCACAATTTGTGGCTACATCTGACTAATGGGCCTCTGAACTGAAGGTTGTTATTCTTATTAATGCATGTGTGCACCTGCACATTGGAACCTACGATTCAATTAATGCAACCAAGGTCCGCATTTCAAATGTGGCCTAATTTGCATCATAGAAAGCCGCCTCAATATTTGACCCTGACGCCCAGATGAAAAAAATTCTTCCCGCTTGAAACAAGATGTACCCCTCTGAGACTTCACGGTTTGTTCAATGCCATGAATACAAGCAGGGAGTGCTTACATTTTTTTTTTTAATTATATTCTATGAATTGTACTGTCAGCTGTCTATCACGACACATAACAGGAAGTGAAAAAAAAAGTTAATGGCTGTATTTGAACAATAAGAAATTATACAAGCCATTGTGAAGGATTTTGCAACTCTTTTCCAATTTAGCATACACAAGTCAACCCTGGTGCCAGTAATAACACCAGGGCTTGAAAACATATTGACTTGAATGACAACACCTCATCCTCCTTTCGGGACTGTGCAGCTTGTCAGCTTGGTGACCTCTGAGCAAGCTCGGAATGCAGGTTTCATGTGACATATTCAAGATTTGGCCATCTGTGACAATCCACCCACCCCCACATCACCACACTTACTCGCACTGAGCCCTGATGTATTTTTTGTGAACAAGTGCTCTGTGTCTACACTCACTGTCCTGGAAAGGTTGCTTTACTCTTGCTTGCTTGTTTGCTTTTGGTCTACGTCTCGGGGCTGACCGCACACGGCTGATAAAACGCCCTCAGCCTTTGTTTTCTTTTTTCTTTTCTTCCATTTATTGTCTGTGAGTTCATTTTTAACACATTGGCCTTACAAAAATATATATTTACCACCTTTACTTCTTTGTTAGACCCAAAACATCAGATGTTCAACTTCCATTCACAGGTCAAATTTTATTTATTAATAGGATTCTTTGTCAGGTTTTACAATTTCATTTGCTTTAATTTCCATTTCTGGAATGAGTTAATATCAGCAGGTCTTATATACCGGTCATCATATTCAGCATTTTTTTTATTATTATCGTTGAAATCATAAGTTCCCACCTGTAAAAGAAGAAAACTCACTGAAATTGTCAATAAAAGTACAGTGAACACTTTAAATTATTTTCTAAGATAATTTATTTTTCACTAACAAACCAGGATTTTTTAAAAAAAAATTATTATTTTTTTTTAAACAATCAGATAGATGAAAAAGTGGCTAGATGGCTGAATGGCTGCTTTCACGCCACTATTATTGGGGATGTGCTATCACCTAGCGGGTAAAAACTGCACGTCAAGCACATGACATTGTTTTCCCCTCAAATTGTGGCGCACTAGCGTCATCTAGAGGAAATTACTGAGCGGAAATGCACGATGTGTCAAGTTTTACTGTGGTTTATTGGTCAGAAATGTTGAAAGTTTTGTGCAGATGGTGTCTGGGATTATCTCTATAAATGTTTTGTTCTTTTCCTGCCAATAGTCAGCCATTTCTTCTGGCCAAAACTTTGTGCAGCTGTAATTTCAAACCTATTATTCCCATCTGTGCCTCTTGGGATTGTCAAGAATCGGACAGACATTCACATCCTAAACTTTTCAATCCACTCCACGACTGCAACTCTTGTTTTCTTGTGATGACAAACAGGAAAGATTGTTTGGGCGCTTTTCCAACATGAAGTTTTGCTTTATTTGCTTGCTTACTTTGGAATGATTGTGTTGGTAGGTCAGAGAGCGATGCAACTATGTCAACGTGATTATTGTTGTGATTGTGCAGCTAGTCAACTCTGAGTAGTTCAATTGCTTTTTGCCACATATTTCTTTCAGGAGTGGGTGAACTTTGGTGCTCATGTGGCACAATTGATATTTAAAAGAGGCAGACAGGATTGGTTCTTGGTAAAGTATGTATCAACTATTAGAAGACTCTTGATGATGAATGCCTGGATGGAGCAGGCTCCACGTGGCCCTGAGGCCAAAATTTGTCGGGCCCTATTTTAGACTTGTGGGTGTAGCAAGTGAGATGAAATGGAAACTATGAAGCTAAAACAAATAGTGATGTGATATTTTAGCAGTGGTGTGCTTTTTTCCCCCCTTCTTTTTTTAAATCTAAAATTAGGGAACCAATTTAGTGACAAGCCATTGTAGCCCTCACCATGTGTGTTTTATTTCTCACGTTGTTTTTCAACGAACGTTTGCAATAAAGAGACAGAATTTTCATTTGTTCGTTGGACGAGGCTTTCTGGTTTTTCATGTTTTTGTTTTGCTTTTTGCTTTGTATGTCTACGGTTCACCAAATACATCTTCTCAGGTTTCGGGGACATCATGCCATGGAGAAAAACTTCCTGTTCGCCATTGAAGGGGCAACCGCACTTGCAGCATTCTTTGATGACAGGTGGTTATTATTGAATTGGGTGTTTGTGTGTTTGTGTGTAATTGGCCGAAAATACACAACAAGAATTATGATTCCTGTTTTGGAATATTTTCTGCTCCATAGTCTTGCCTAAGCAGTTTTCAGAGCGCATGAATGTGACGGAAGAAAGCATCCGCAGAAGAGGAAGGAGAAACTGGTGTTCTGGTGTCAGAGAGCAAAATAACAAGTGTGCAATTTTACTAAGTTTATTTCTAAGTTTATATGTATAGCCCTAAATCACAAGCAGTCTCAAAGGGCTTCACATAGACAAAAATTGACAATTATTCTCAAAGCATCCCCTGATCTTCAGCTCCCAAAAGGGCAAGGAAATCTCAAAAAAACTCTACCAGGGGAAAATGAGAAACCTTGAGAAGGGACCACAGATGGAAGGATCCCCCTTTCAGGAACACCTGAATTGGTCCACGAGAATCCAGATATCCACTGTCAGCTTGGGTGCCACCTAACCACCTCCCCAGCCGGAGAGGGGTGGGGGGAGGGGGGGTGGTGAGAGGGAGCGAAAACAAACTCCAGCCGAATCGGCCACTACAGGTTAATTGAAGGCCATATCATAGAAATGTGTCTTTAAACGTGTCTTGAATGTTTCTACTAAGGTAGCAGTTCTTATATCCATTGGTAGGGCACTGGGACTATGAATAATTGATTCCTATTAAGAACACATTGAATATGTTCATTTATTTTGTTCGCTCCCCCCCCCCCCCAAAAAAAATATATATTTGAAAAAATGGTAAACAAGCGCTAATGAAAAACGAGGCAGCTTTGCAATTGACTATGCAATGCTAGCATCACTTCTCTGTTCAGGCTGCTTAGTACAATCCTGTTTGGCTAAATCAACAATGAATCAAGTGAGCTGCATTTAACGTTGGTGTTGACCTATATGTAAAAATGTACTTTTCTAAAACTCGTATAACAGTGTAAAATTGTTGATCAAAAGAGTGCCTGTAAGGTCGAAAATTGTTTTATGTGAAGACACTATTTTGGTGTATAGAAAAAAATATATATATTATCATGCTGCTATTCATAACTAGTTGGGTTTTTTTTTCTCTCTACCAGTTTGTCTGGGACTAAATATCACTGTGACTGGTCCAAGAGGCATTCTTGACCCACAGATGCTACTGCACTTAAACAAGGAGGTGAGTATATGAACCTCACTTACTAACACAACAGAGACTTTGGAAACAAACACAGCTCACTCAATAATCAACGCCGGTACAAAGGTTTGTATTTGTTTAGGTATTTGTTTTTTGGCAGACCTGCAGGTTATATTATTAATTCATTACTAGTGAGACTATTTGTGAAGTGCACAATGGTATTTCAAACTGACAGCACCTTTTTAATGAAGGAAAAGGCATTTGTGGATTAACGGATTAGGCTCTTGGGAACTCAGCAGAAGGAGTTTTTTTTCTTTTTATCATCATAGAAAGTCAAGGGTCGCTTTAGCTTTCCCAGTCGCCATCCTGCATAGAAGTAGGGCTCTTGATTTAAAGTGTTGCTTTAGTCGTAATTATGTCCCTTCTTTTCACCGCAAAGGCAGTACAACATAGGAAGAAAGGGAGGACTTTTCTCCATGTGGATACTCTCAGTCAAGAGTGACCTCTGTACCATGACATTTCATCATCTAAACTTTATGCCAATGATTACTACACAACAACATGTGATTTTGATTGGAGTTTGCACACATTCACATATGTTTTCATTTACAGAAATAACTATTTTTCTTATAAAACCTTTATTTGACTTTGAGATCTGATTGTGTGGCATGTACCTATTTCTATACATAGACTCCTTAGTAGTCAGTGTATCCGCCATGTTGGATGTGGCGGATCACGTGATAACTTCAGTTTTCGTATGTGGTGGCACCATATGGAAATAGGGAAACCACCTTGGTAGCAACAATAATAATTATCACAACAATAATCGGTAATTTTATTCGCAGGATTGGGCTATAATCGTCAAATATATAGATGTGTCTGGTTCATTTTCGGAATCCGCGAGTTGGTCACGCCCACCAAGAGAGGTAGCCAATAGAAATAGACGTTGATCTCCGAGTTCCGCTCCTTAGACGCGCCCACTGTAATTGCCTCAGACAACCGTGCGAACGTGTCGGGTCTGTACGCATGGCACTGAGGTGTCACTCACAGCTTGTTCCTCGAGTCTGGTTTGACCAGTCGCAGTCCACTCCACGCAGGCAAGGCAGCCATGTCGGAGGAGAGCGAGTTTGAGAGGACGCTCGCTTCAATTGGAGGTAAAGAGAGGATCTATTTGGTGAGCGATGCAGCAGAAAGGAATGATGCGACAGAAAGCGATGCCGACGTTCTGCGGGAGTTCATCAACGATTTGTTTGGCGACCAAAGGCCCCTTCCAACCGTCTGTGCGGGCGAGCTCAGCCACGTCTGTCACAAGGGCCACGGGGACAAGCCTTCCCAGGGGACTCCCGACGATATAAACTCGGGAGCCCGCCCGAATAGCACTCAGAGGACAATTATCAAACAAACGAGCTGCTCCAGCCGGCGCAGAACCATCGATTGTCCCGCTATCGTGTTCCTTTTCAGACAGAATTTCATCAGCGATGTGGGCATAAAGGAGGTCCTCAAAGACGTCCGGGCGCGCACCAAAGGAGCCAGCAGCACTGTGCCGGCCTTGATTGGATTAGTGCGCCTCAACGCGGGGCAGAGCGACGAGAGCCGCCGGTGCGTCCTTCAACTGGAGACGCTCATCCGCAAGGTGTTCCCGCAGCATCCGTCGGACGCGGTATGGGTGGGATCGTTCATCCCCGGTACGCCGGACAACGTACTCGACATCAAGAAGAACGTCTGTCGAGCCATAGCCTATTCCCAAACCGCAGGTATGCACCCATTAGTATGTTTTGGTCATAATAGCGAGCATTAAACACGGCTTTTTAAAACAGCGAGGCGATGTTAAACTTCGTGGGACATGTAGAATGAAAATGAAAGTATTACCTCATTACAATTACGCGTGCATTTTCTTATTATGAATAGTATGAAATGTATCCCCGCCCCCCCACCCCCATGACGGCTGCTTTCTCAATATGTGTTGTAAGTGATAATGTTGATTGAACTTAAGATCCGTCAGCCATAAATTCACTAATGAGTGCCAACATCCGGCAGACAAATGAAAGTAGGTCATAGCATGACATTCACAAGACCACTACTTCCCCCTAAAAAAAGAAAGTCCAAGAACAAAAAGGAGCTTTCATGGGATAATAAAGCTTTCAAGATAATTTGCAAATTTTTTGAATGCTCATTATTTCTTTTCAGATATTACCCAGGATCACAGGAACCCGCTTTTGTGGCCTTTCCAGTGTTTGCTCAGGTCCAATAGAGGAGGGGCAGCCAACAGTCCCCCAACCAACAAGCGAAGAGGTTAGCAATATGTCAATGACAGGACTTGACCAACATGAACACTCCCACAGCAACACCATCTGTTTTGCAACCTTGATTCATTCGATCGCCGCGCTACTTTCACTTCTAAATTTATTCCACCTTAAACGCCATGGGAGAAAAGCAGGCTGCACCCACACCCAGTTTAGACAACATGCTGGTCATCCTGTGAGTTTCCTTAGTTCAAAGAGATGTGTGCATATTTTCACAACAGTTTTCAGATGTTTTGATTCTCATTCAGCCAACTTTACTGATTGAAGGTGGGCAATTCACTTACAGGTCCAAAATCACGTCAATAGGTAAACATTCAAGAGGGAAATCCAAGTTAAAAAAAAAAAAAAAACTTTCCGATAATAATGTTTTGTGTACCCCCACTAGTCAATATACTGATTCACATTGGGTACCATATCACAGCACTTTTTTTCCGTTGTTGTTTTCCAGGTGACTCTGGAAGTGTAGATGTGAGCATCCCCTTGAAAAGTAATGCTGGACCTAATGAAGAATCAGTCACAACAGACGCTTGACCAAAAACCCAAATACTGTGAACAATAACGTTGGAACAAGCTGCCGTCAGAGACATCAGTTTGTCTGGTGCTCAAGTTTCTCAGTCCTGAGCCGAACGGCTACAATGTAATACTGACATGCCTTATCATGACATTTAAATGCCGCCTTGCGTATGTGCACACTTTCAAGAAAGTACAATCAGTTATCATTCACAATTTTATTACTAGTTCAACAAAACTGCTGTTATGGAATTTGTGTTAGTTATTTGAGCTACTGATAGTCTCCAAAATACGTTATCAACAGTTGTTATATTTTTGTTAAAAAGCCTCTCAGAATTGAATGACTGTCTTTTGTCTCACTGAAATTGTTTTTTCAAACATACATGTGCCTTAGATTTGTGCTTTTGACAACTGTAGAAGTTAACACATTTGTTCTAACGTAAATATTTATTAGACTTATGGATTCTGCATTACTATTTGAATAAAAAATGTCCACCATTTTGGCTGTGTCATCAAAGACATTCCTTTTTTTCCATTCTAAGAACTGATGCTGGGACTTAACATGTCTGAGTACTTTGTAACCAAGTGTATCTGTTGCTAAGAGATCAAGGCGAAGTTCTTCTGCATTCTGGAGGCCCAGGGCCCCACTTTTAGAAGGTAAGAAGGCTTCTTCATTCATAAACTGTGGCCTCCGCACTGTAGTGGTATTGTCTTTCCCGACCCCAAATTTAATTATGTAGAGATGGTTGTTTATTTGTTCAACAGAGAATTATTTTTGTATTTTTAAGGTATATAAGGTATTTTAAGGTATACTGTATAAGGTATTTTTTATGGTATTTAAGGTATTGTGTGGAGATGGACTCCAACACGTTTTTATGTTGGAACATAAGACCTAACAAAGGCCCATATTGTTTTTTTTATAATACAAGATAATAGTAATTTCTTAAAGAAGGTCAGATAGGCTTTTGCAACAATAAGTTATGAGAGGAAGGGAGGAATCAGATAAGAGCTGCAGCTCCAGCTGGGAGTTCAAGGAATTTTCTGGAGCTAGACAATGAGCTGAGTTGGAGGAAGTGAATGAGAGACAACAACCTGGAATGGATACATTGTGTGGTAACAATAAAGGGATGATGAGGTTTAAATTATTATTTTTTTTAAAGTGCAAATGGTGATAAATCATACAGCTAATAGAGAGTAGACGGCTACAAGATAAACAACAAATATTTAGGTCATTAAATGTAGGAGATAAATGGACCAATAACAAGGAATAGGGAAAATGTTTGAACATGTGAATACATTAAATTGGTAGGTAATAAAGCATTTTAGGCCAATTTATTTGCATAATGAATATTAAGAGAAATTGAGCAGTTGAACCATTTTGGGAGGATTGCAGGTGCACTATTTTGAAAATGACAAATGATTTGAACAAGGGGGTGAATTGGACAGGAGAAAAAGATAATATTAAAAGATGCACTGAACAAAGTCATGACAGAGATCAATTTGAATTGGGTTCAAGCACTCCCTCTCGCATTGATGTGTGTGCATGTCATATGCATATGTTAATGCCCGAATTGACACTCTCATACCTGCAGCCACCACTATTTCCCCAACCCTGACAAAAGGACATGTTTAATCTGTGTTTGTTTTTATTTGGTTTATGTATGTTGTTGTGTTCCTTGCATTCGCTCTTTGTGTATCCGCCTGATTACTATTGTTATTGAGAAATGTGACTTAGATTGACCTCCCCCCTATAATTCAATATTCCCGTGTTCATGACACACTTTGTGAGTTTGTCCTTGCCTTTTGGTTGACCTCTGTCGGGGTCAGAAGGGGGACTGAAGAGGGAGCAACAGCAATGTGTATATACTCTTATTTGTTTATACAAACTTACTTACCTTATCATATCAATCATTGTGTAAATATTCTTATTAATTTATACAACCATAGTTGCTCCATCAAATTACAGACACACCCCACAGAGCTGGTAATTTTCCTTTACACATCAGGCACAGCTCAGTAACTTCATGACACATTGATACAAAACATTCAGTAGATAACAGGACATTCAGGAGGTAAAAGAACAAGTATTCACTATAAATTCACTAATGAGTGCCAATACCGGGCAGACAAATGAAAATAGTTCATAACATGACATTCACAAGACCGCTACTTCATCCTAAAAAAAAAAGTCCAAAGAACAAAAGGAGCTTTGATGGGATAATAAAGCTTTCAAGATAATTTGCAAATTTGTTGAATGCTCATTATTTCTTTCCAGATATTTCCCAGGATCACGGGAGCCTGCTTTTGTGGTCTTTCCAGTATTTGTTCGGGTCTAATAGAGGAGGAGCAGCCAACAGTCAACAAGCAAAGAGGTTAGCAACATGTCAATGACAGGACTTGACTTACTGATCGAAGGTGGGCAATTCGCTTCCAGGTCCAAAATCACATTTAGCTTCATTCAAGGGGAAAGTCAAGTTAAAAAAAAAAAAAAAAAATGTCCAATAATAATATTCTGTGTGCCCCCACTAATCAATATACTGACTCACATTGGCTACCATATCACAGCACCTTTTTTCTGTTGTTATTTTCTAGGTGACAATCAGTTATCATGCACAATTTTATTACTAGTTGAGCAAAACTGCTGTTCTGGATTTTGTGTTAAGTTATTTGAGCTGCTGATAGTCTCCAAAATACGTTATCAACAGTTGTTATATTTTTGTTAAAAAGCCTGTCAGAATCAAATGACTGTCTTTTGTTTCACAGAAATTGTTTTTTGAAACATACTGTGCCTTAGAGTTGTGCTTTTGACAACTGTAGAAGTTAACAAATTTGCTCTAATGTTGTAACTAATTATTAGACTTATGGATTCTGCATACACATTTGAATAAAAAATGTCCACCATTTTGGCTGTGTCGTCAAAGACATTCCTTTTTTTCCATTCTAAGAACTGGTGCTGGGACTTACCATGTCTGAGTACTTTGTAACCAAGGGTATCTTTTGCTAAGAGATTAAGTATTTTATGAAGTAGAATGTAGTGGCGACTTGTGTAGTTTGAGCCCAAACTACAAAATCAACCTACTTAAATGTTAAATAATTGGACAATTAAATGATGAATTATAATAAAATTATTGATCTTATTTCTTGACTTCATATAATTCATGACGTTATAAATTGTTTAATTGCTTTTTTTGTTTCATAGAAATTATCATCATTATTTGGTGAATTGATTTTTACCTAATCGAATTTATTAAATTGGTCAAATAAAATTGACATGAATTATTGAATGAAATAGGCTTTACATTTCATATTTTATTAAATCAAAAGGCACTGATGGATGAGATGGTGAGTTGGATCAATTATAATTGATATTATATTTTATCAATGCATACAAATTTCTAGTATCTATTTGTCTTGGTATGTATTTAATATATTTACTGGTGTTTTGACACAAACAACATTTGTCTTGGTATGTATTTAATATATTTACTAGTGTTTTGACGCGAACAAGTACTACTCGTGCAGCTGATGCACGGCAGCGCGTTTGTGGAAAAGCCTATCTTCCAATTAGTTTCATATTTCATCCATCCTCATTTTGCTTAGTTTCAGCCTCTCATGTTGAAAATATGACATATATTAACGTATTTTATGGGCGTGTATTGTTTTCAAAAGCAGAACAGATTACACACGTTTCTTTTATAGTTTCTTTTCGTCAGGCTATAACGAGGGCAGCTAAAGTGCAGGTCTATCGTTGGGGACCTTCGGCTTTGTCAAAAAGAAGTCAGCCAAAAGCCGCAGCTACATAGGGTAGCACTGTTTTGCATCTCCTGATAGCTTATAGGTAATTTGTTAAAGAATCTACACGTATATACATTGTTGAACACTTAACCCGGAACGGAGAGGCGACGACAGGCTAACCATGATAACATCTGCTGGTAAGTTGTGATGACGGAAATGATTTTTACTAGCCTCAAGTTTAGCTAGCTGCCATTGATATTAGCTGAGTCACACAGATCTGTCAGTTAGCATGTAGCCTAAAAGACCCCCGAAAATCTTAGATTATTTGTCAATAGTTTGCACACGTATATTGCAATGAAGCAAGAATATTTACATCACGTTAAATTGAACGCAACGTGTTGAAAATATAGTATGGAGGAATTTCTCTTTATCCCTACTAATGCGGACTCTGTTAGCTTTCAATCATAGTGTCAAGTAACACAAATGCTCTCAAAATCAAGCAACAGAGGAGTAATGAAACATACGTTTTAACATATTGTTTGTCTTTATATAAAGTCTGAAATTAAACATGTACTGAATTTCCCCCTCAGCTGGAATAATTTCCCTCCTTGATGAGGAGGAACCACAGCTTAAGGTAGGACACTTCACAAGGCACACTGTTGAGTTTCAAATAAACAGTCCTGTTTAAGACATTTGTTTGAATTATATTTGTAGGTGTTTGCACTGCAGAAGCTTGACTACCTTGTCAATGACTTCTGGGCTGAAATTTCAGGATCTGTTGACAAAATGTAAGTGGCACACCTTTGGTATTTATTCAAGCAATGCGCCAATAACATACAAGGTGTCCTCAGTTTATGAAGTTCTGTTCCAACTGTTGTGCTGTACCTTGAGTTTAGATGCTAAAGCATGCCGTTGAAGTAGTTAAACTGTTATGGTATGCAGTACAGTACTAAAGTCATAATTACAGTATTTGTATAAAAATAACTTATTGGCTATAATTATCATACAATAAACAAAAAACAGCAATTATGCTGTTAACAGAGTGAACATTCTGATTTAGCGTGTGGTTTGTGACCTCAAAATGTATTTTAGGACCAGCAAGAAGAACAAAAACTTCCTCAATATTGTGCATGACTTCGAGTACAAATCAGTATGCATTTGCAATCATGTGTTGTTGTTTTTTTCTCTTCTGTGTTCTACATATGCAGTGAGGTCTTATATGAAGATGAGACATTCCACAACAGAGAATTTGCTGCTCTGGTGGCCTCGAAGGTCTTTTATCATCTTGGAGCATTTGAAGAATCTCTGAACTACGCGCTTGGTGCTGGGGATCTCTTCAATGTCACTGATGACACTGAATATGTGGAAACCATCATTGGTGAGTGGTGAAAGATTATCACAACAGTGTTTCTTATTAAGGTTTGAAGGGATGGTGTTTGGCTCTTTCTAGTGGTGGAACAATGGTGACACCTGTCATGATTTTTGTTTTCTCCTGCTAGCCAAATGCATCGATCATTACACCAAATTGCGTGTGGAAAACGCTGAACTGCCAGAGGATGAAGAGAGGAAAAGTATCGACCCTCGCCTTGAGGGCATTGTCAACAAGATGTTCCTGCGATGCCTAAATGACCATAAGTACAAGCAGGCCATCGGAATTGCCTTGGAAACTCGGCGCCTTGACATGTTTGAGAAGACCATCTTAGAATCAGTAATGGTTACGCTTACACTTCATCGTTCATTTATGTTAATGGGTAATACGTTAAATATCTGTTTTTTTTCCCTGTTTCCTCTTATGCAGAATGATGTCAGTGGGCTTCTTGCTTACAGTCTGAAGGTGTGCATGTCCCTTATGCAAAACAAGAAGTTCCGTAATGAGGTACTGCGAGTTCTGGTTAAGCTCTATATGAACCTGGAGAAGCCTGATTTTATCAACGTCTGTCAGGTAATTACAGACGTTCTCTTCAAAACTCCTTTTTAGTGAATCTAAAATTCACTCAGGTCTACAATGTTCTGCCACACCTGAGTCAGCTCCAAATACTTTTTCCTCCTACTACTACTATAGTGCCTGATATTCCTGGATGATCCTCAAGCTGTCAGCGACATCTTGGAAAAGTTGGTGAAGGAAGATAATCTGCTGATGGCCTATCAGATCTGCTTTGACTTGTACGAGAGTGCCAGCCAGCAGTTTCTCTCCTCTGTCATCCAAAACCTTCGAACAGTTGGAACACCAATCCCAGCAGTTCCTGGTTCCACTAATACAGGCACTGTGTCCACTACAGAAGACAGGTGAACATGACGTTAAATGACACAGAGTTTGAATAAATATGAATGACTCTCCTATCGTTTGCATTATAATAAAAATAAACTTAAAGCATCTTGTTTAGTTACCTGTGCAAGTGAACAACTTTCTTTTCCCAGCGAGGCAATGGAGACAGATGACAAAGCTGGCAGCTCCCCTGCAGGAAAGTCAGCAGAAACGGTAAAGGATCCTGCCACATCTGTTGTCGGTCTCTGAAAAACCCCAAATTGGCCATGAACTCATCATTTCGCTCGTTATTACATTCATAGAAGGACGAGCCCAAAGACCAGAACGCCAAGATGATCAAAATCCTCAGCGGGGAGATGGCCATCGAGTTGCACTTGCAGTTCCTAATTCGAAACAACAACACTGATCTTATGATCCTCAAAAACACT
Source organism: Syngnathus scovelli (assembly GCF_024217435.2). Lineage (NCBI taxonomy): Eukaryota > Metazoa > Chordata > Actinopteri > Syngnathiformes > Syngnathidae > Syngnathus > Syngnathus scovelli. Next base: position 7,991,846 of record NC_090856.1, read on the forward strand.
AAGGTAAGAGCGGAGTCCAGCGCACCTGAAAAAAAAATCTGGCATTTTGTGTAAAAAGAAAAAAAAGGTGACCTAGAAATGCCTGTGCTTGTGTGGCCTTGGTCATATTTTAGAAATAAATAGTTGATATGCAGTGTCCTTTTTGAATGCAAGTCTCCCATCTCATTTCAGGATGCGGTCCGAAATTCAGTGTGCCACACGGCCACGGTCATAGCCAACTCTTTCATGCACACTGGGACCACAAGTGACCAGTTCCTCAGGTATTTTATTCAAAATGTTATCTTGAGAAATATATCCACAAATAGTGATGTTTCTATCTAACCCCCCACCCCTCCTCCTTTTTTTTTTAATTTATTTTTTATTTTATTTTTTTAAATAAAATACAGAGAAAACCTTGAATGGCTTGCCAGAGCCACCAACTGGGCAAAATTCACAGCAACAGCAAGCCTCGGTGTCATTCACAAGGTCGGTCAAAATAAGAGTAATCAATCAAGAACAAAGAAAACCCTATTTAACATTTGTAAATAAACGTAATTAAAGTCTCTAGTGCTGCTTGTTGTTTAAATTATTGCCATTTCTTCCTTAGGGTCATGAAAAAGAGGCCCTTCAGTTAATGGCCACGTACTTGCCAAAGGACACTTCCCCTGGCTCTGCCTACCAGGAGGGAGGAGGTCTCTACGCTTTGGGCCTCATCCATGCCAATCACGGCGGAGACATCATCGATTACCTGCTCAGTCAGCTCAAAAATGCCAGCAATGATGTAAGTTTGGCCTGTAAATGCTTGAACATACAAATAGTGACAAGTTATTGAGCTCCCTACCTGATGATGTGCTTCATCTTTTTCTTTTGTTTGAACAGATTGTTCGTCACGGCGGTGCTCTTGGTCTCGGTCTGGCTGCCTTGGGAACAGCGAGACAGGATGTGTATGACCTCCTCAAGTCCAATCTGTATCAGGATGATGCTGTCACTGGTATGTGAAACTCAAAAAATTTCATGTTCTTAAAAACAATTGTGATAGGCATCTGCCCAATATTTAGTTCTATCCTAAAATACTGCACAACATCAAGAGTTACTAATCACGTGTGTCCTGCCAGGTGAGGCTGCGGGCCTAGCCTTGGGTCTTGTCATGCTGGGCTCCAAGTCCGCTCAGGCCATTGAGGACATGGTGGGCTACGCACAGGAGACCCAACACGAGAAAATCTTGCGTGGTCTGGCGGTGGGAATCGCTTTGGTCATGTACGGACGCATGGAGGAGGCTGATACCCTCATTGAGAGTCTTTGCAGAGACAAGGTACATTTTACAAAGAGTTTGATGTGCATAAAATTGTAGCTGCACATTCAGACACCTGTTCTCAAAGCACCGCTTTCTCTTTCTGATTTTTAGGACCCCATTCTGCGGAGGTCTGGTATGTACACCGTAGGCATGGCCTACTGCGGCTCTGGGAACAACAAGGCCATCCGACGCCTGCTACATGTCGCTGTAAGTGTTTATTGCTTGGTCCACTTCACAGTGCATTACATCACAGTTGTGATGCAAATTTCAGAGATATAGAAGTATCTGATACTATAATGTAGATGTTTGATTATGAATTTATTGATACTTTTTAACATTTTATTGTACATATCAACAGTTGCAGGATTACTTGCAACTTTCAGGTTCTCCCATCAGAGGTGATGCGCAGATATTCAGAGCAGTTTTAAAAATCTGCCCTCTAGATGGCACCATCAGAACGTTAGGAGGAGGCCTCCCATATTGAAACTTGAAGAAAGTGTCTGGATGAAGATTATTTGCAGAGTTTGAAACGGGGAGATATTTGCATAAGTGAAATGACTGCTTTCTTTATCTTAAGGTGAGTGACGTAAACGATGATGTCAGGAGGGCAGCTGTCGAGTCCATTGGTTTCATCTTGTTCAGGTAAGGACCAGATGGATTAAATTAAAATGGTAATGCCTTTATAATTCTGTCGCACTTACCAGTGGTTCCATTGCTTGCATTTCATGGATTATAACCTTTATTTATCCCACATTTATCTCATTGGTTTATATTGGGATTCTTTTGCTATGATGTTAATGTAGTGGTTGTAAAAGGTCCCTCCTCTGTAGATAATTGTCTGTAGTCTGCATTTTTAAAGTCTATATGCTCTTATTAAAGTCTATGATATTGTTTAGATAGTATAACTGACCCAAAAATATAATAATAAAATGTTTTTCACCCTCCCCCAATTTTCCAAAAATATCGCTAACCATTTTTCCATGAAAAATATGGGAGAAACATTACTCCCAAAAATATTCGGTGAAAATAAATATTTCACTCCTTTGGGAGGGAGAGCTATCTTTTTATTTCTTTATTTTTTTGGGTTGAGGAAATTTTACGTCAGAGTTGGTTGTTTTGGGCAAGTCCCGTAAACATGGCCTGTCGCTAGCCATTTTTAAAATTCGGAAAAGACCAGGCCGTATTTCCAGCAATGCAGAAGTCGATGCGCATTGAGCCCCCTTTCCTAGAAGTCGTTTCACGCTTTGGTATGTGAAGAGTCTATTTAACAGTCCATATAAAGTGTAAACATCAGCAGTCAAAGAAAATGAATGTTTCTTAAAGAAGACACGATCCAGTTGAGCAATACATTTTATTCCGCATGTCCGTCCGTGTTCTTAGTAATATAGTCCTTTCATATTTTGAGCTATTTTCTACAAAAACATTTGATCATATCAGTATGATATTGGCAGTACAAAATGCATCATCTCTAGAGATGTAGCTACATTTGATCTGAGATGGTTGTACTGTACAATGCATTGCCCAAATTAAGTGCATTTCTTTCCTGTACAGTTGACAGGGCGCAATATATTACATCACATTCACTTTTTAAACCCATTCAAATAATTTCATGCATTATCTGATTATCTAATTTGTTTGTTTTAAACACTTTCGAATGTCATTTGGTCTCTCGTAATAGTGAATGATCTGTTTATTAGCATAAGATATACTAGATGGTTAGAAGTTTTCTTTTCTGAAAGGTAACAGTCTCTTATGTTTCGCTATATCACAAGTGGTGTAAACAAATTTTGACGATATAAGATGGCAAAATTCCTCATTTTGCAGTCTTGTAATGGAAGGTTTTCAGCACAATCCAAGCCGCTTCTTGCTGCTTTATTTTGATTGGATTCATAGGCGGCTCATATGTTCTTCCTGATTGCTCATATGTTCTTCCTGATTGGCATCATAATATTCAGCAAAATGAATTGTGTTTAACACAACACCGCTAGATGATTGGGCAGGTGGCTGGCATCTTAGCGAACTTTGGTGGTTCACTGTCCCAATGCCGTTCCTCATGCCTTTCTTCATAAATAGTTTGGAGTTTTCAGCCATGGAAGATCTGAATGAAATCCTCGTAAGAGTCCGAGAAACATTTGAGACTTTGGGATTTCTGTCCAGCTGCTGCCCCGTGTAGGTCTTATAATTACAGGTCATGTAGCGTGCAAATGCTTCCCTAAACGTCTTGTTGAAGAGCGTGTAAACCAGTGGGTTGATGCCCGATGAGACGTAGCCCACCCACACAAAGATCTCCATCAGCCGGGAGATGATGTTCACATCACAGCTGGTGCATAGCACCGAGGTGACATTGGTGATGAAGAAGGGACACCACATGACCACAAACAGGAGGAAAACTATGCCCAGCACCTTTGAGGCACGCTGTTCGTTGCTCAGAGTCTGCATTGATTTCTTCCCCATGGTGGACATTCTGCGGAATGGGATTTCACCAACATTAGGAGGCCTTGCTGTGCCTACATTAGGGGTTTCTTCCATCTTGGAAATCCTGTCCAGCACATGAAACCGGTCGACTTGATTCGCAGTCCTAGGATGCTCCCTTTGGAATACTGTGAATACTGCCGGGTGGCTAAAGCGCTGAATCACTTTAGACCTGAGTAAATCAACCTTTTTGCGCAGTACGTGGACAGTCAGAAGGTAGATGACCATCATTATGATCAGTGGAACAAAGAATGCTGCCATGGAGCCAAACATGATGAATTCCCGGAAGGTGTCCGTTTTAAGCTGGCATGTGTGGTTACTGTTGAAGGTGATGTTGTTACCGGGTTGGTAGTTGTGGAGTCCCTTGATTGGAATCGGGATTGCTATACCTGGTGAAGAATAACAAAAATACATGTGAGTTTTGGTGTGCGGGGCACTTGGCAGTTTAGTTCAGTGTTTCAGGTAAAGAGAAAAAAAATACTATTTTGTATATAAAATTGTAATATGTGAAATTACTCTTTTCTCCAGAAAGTGGACGCACCACACCAGTGCTACAGCATTAGACTGGCATCGTTGGTAACATCTTAAATGTTTGATTTGATCGAATATATTTTGGCTTTGCTGTTCCGGTACACCTAACCCCACACCGTGTCCCTCCTAATGTTGCAGAAAATGTAACTGTTTACATTTCATCTGCTTTTATTCCATCTGGATTGTGTTTATGAGCCTATAAACCAGGTCTGCCAGGGATCTTTTGTCAAGAAATGTATTTCAAAACCTTGCCAGTGTTTGAAATCTGCCATTTGTACAGATGTGCAAAATGTATCAAAGAAGATGTGAAGTGATATGCTTACAAATGGATATAAGCCACACCAGTGCTATCTTGACCATGGCCTTGGATCTGGATTTGTACTGGCTGTGCTGAATGGGTTTCTTGATGGCACAGTAGCGATCCAGTGAGATGGCACACAGATGCATGATGGATGCAGTCGAAAACAGCACATCCAGGAAGAGCCAAATAGGACAGATGAAGTCCGGAAGGGGCCAATCAGAATCTAAAAAAATAAAAGACAATAGCATTCACAGCTGACTGTTATTTTCCCCGTACATTAGTTCTGGCATGTTTTGGGTTTCGTGCGGTGGTCTGGTCAGGCCAGGCCAGGCCACCAATGGATTAGAAGTGGCACTCGAGAAGAACATCTGTGTTTGTTAATGTATGTGAGGTGTGACTGTGCTGGAAAGTTAAGTGGTCAAAGGCTGTTGATGGCACTAAAAGCTCTTCATCCAGATGTCCCGGAGAGTTGCAGTAATGTTTATTTTCTCTTCCAGGCATTCATTTGGCACTTAAAGTTTTCTATTCCAGTCGTTTTTTTACTTTTAAGAGGGTCTTTTTGGATTATTTTTAATGGTGCTTTTGGCCTTGGTTTCTGGTATGAACCTTAATATTTGCAGATACTCTGACATTCTACCATATGAGTAAAGACTAATAACCACATGTAATGAATTTTTAAGTCAGACACAAAACAAATCCAAATATCTGTTCAGTTATTTGTTCATACAGTTTATATTTTTTATTTTGACATTCCTAGTGGAGGAAGTGACATTGACAAAATTATACTATCTGAGTGAATAGATTTTTCGAACGTTGGGCTATTTGTATTATATATGAATATATTTGATCTTTTCTCCCTACAACTAACTACTCTAACTAATAAATTTGGCATTCCATGCAAAAATGTAACATCGCTGCCAATATTTTATATATTTAGCAAAATTTTATAATTCTCTCAATGTTAATACATTTGACTTTCATCTGAAGACCGAAACTCATATTTCCAGTTGGGCCGTGTTTGTTTGATGACTAAAGCAGGAAGGGTGAGTTGCAAGCAAAGCCATTGTTTTATTTGTGTTAAAAGATAAAACTATCCACACTTATGCAGCTAAATGTTTGCATGGCACGTTTACGCGCACAATTAAAATGTACGCCATTAATTTCCTGTTTTTTGCCCTCTTGTCTAGTGCTGTTTAGGATTTCCTGTTTCGCCCGCATTTGTTTATAACCATATTTATTAGCTATGAGTCCACATGTTTAACTTACTGTAGAGGACAGTGACCAGGGCGATTGGCATCACCAAAAGTCCCACAAGTAAATCAGCCACAGCAAGTGACATCAGGAAGTAGTTGGTGGCATTCTGCAGTTTCCTCTCAAGTGACACTGCAAGGATGACCAAGATGTTCCCACCAATGGTGGGAATGATAACCAGAATAATGAGCAGGGCAGCCCACTTTAACTGAACCCCAAAGCTTTCGAATAGCGAGCTGTCAGCCTCCAGTGGAGCCACGTCTGACAGGGACATAGTGCTGCGAAGATTCCAGCGGGCCTCGTTGTGGTCTGGGCTCTGATCTCTGTGGTTTTGCAGGCTCGGTCAGCATTGTCACTGGTAGCCACTGAGAGGGGGAGGAAAGCAGGCCAAAAAGCTCAGGGGCCGTGCACCGGATGCCCCATACCCTCAGGAAATATACTATTAAAAAAGAGAACGAATTGTGGAAAAAAAAATCTGCTGTATTGTTAAGCCATAGACATGAAGTATTTCCACAGAGATACACCAGCTGCAGTCCTCATGTTCCTTTTCCATTGGCAGATTACCTGGAAGGGCAAACAGAACAGCAATATCATTTTTTCCCCTCAGTAATACCAAAACAATTGTAAAAATAGCTTTATTCTTTAAAACAAATTTCTAAATGTTAAAGGAATGTCTCTCAGAATGTCTGAGTCAGTAAGCTGGTAAAATGTAAAAACATTTGTAGAATTTATGTGAATCTTTGAATTGATTTAACACAAGTTAATCAAAGTTCACAATCAAGTTGCAACTTATTTCGCGCTACATTCAAAATAAAATCGTTTAACACACTGCAATTGAACTGTATAACTTTGCAAACGTTTCTTACCTCTCCTGAGCGAGTTGCTCATAGATGTTTCAGCTCTTGAGGTTGCCCTTCCAAAAAGACCTGGAGCACAGCAACATTATATTTGTAGCCCTCCCATGTGCGAACATGAGACAATTCTCTCCATGTCCATGATGCGCGATTGGTTTTCCGTCCAAAATGTCTGGCTATGCATGACCTCCCACGATCACAGCTTTAGAACTTTCAGATGTTGTGGCTTCTTCTGCCTTCCTCTTTCCTTCTCGCTCTCCAGCCTTGAAAGAGCTTGTAATCGCTCCTCCTCTCTCCCCTCTCCTCTCGGTCTTGGTGAGTCACACTATGTGAATAACATATGAATGTCTTTATGGTGGCCAAGTGCCAGTGGGTCATTTTTCTCAACCCTGTCGCCCCAATGTTTAGGTTTGTCATTTTCTTTTCTGCCCTTCATTAGAAGTTACACAAGCACGGGCAGTGTATGGGATGAAGTGGTCAAGCATTTCTACATTTTCACTTCTATTTGTACACCTTTTTAAAATTCAATTTTCACTGTTGAGTTCTTTTGAATGAAGCCAACAAAGTCTTTGCCGTCTCAGTCAATGTTAAAAGCAGATGCGAGGTATTGAAATACCGTATTTTCCGGACTATAAGTCGCTCCGGAGTATAAGTCGCACCAGCCATAAAATGCCCCAAAAAGTGAAAAAAACATATATAAGTCGCTCCGGAGTATAAGTCGCATTTTGGGGGGCAATTTATTCGACAAAATCCCACACCAAAAACAGTCATGAACGAGCAACAACAGGCTAAACAATAGCAACAACAGGCTAAACGATAGGTATGCTAACGTGACAAATACAAACAAAGAGCTGAGAACGGGCCTGACGTAACATATAGAGTGATTAAGTACAACTATTACATGAATAACATGTTTATAAAACCATCGGTGTCGCTCCAATTCATTAAATAGCAATAACAGGCTAAACGATAGGTATGCTAACGTGACAAACACAAACAAAGAGCTGAGAACGGGCCAAATAATAATAAATAATAATAATAAATATAAGAGGAGCAAAAATAGAGCAAGTGTACATACAGCAGACAGTGGACTTGGATATGGTGCTTTAAAGTGTTAATTGCTTTATTTGATGTTTTCTCTATTTTTTATGTTTTGAATATGTTCAAGATAAAGATATAAAAGCATGTGAAGTGATCAACTATACTAAAAATAACATGGGAAGTGGTCAACTATACTTGTAAGTAAGTGATGTCTTAATGCTCAAGTAAAAATTTGTGAAATAAAACATATATAAGTCGCTCCTGAGTATAAGTCGCCCCCCCACCCAAACTATGAAAAAAAGCGCGACTTATAGTCCGGAAATTACGGTATGTAAAAGACTTCACAGATGGTGAATGAGTATTTTCCACAAAGGGAAATGTTAACAGTAAATTTGTCTTTCCCTATATGTCCTTAAAGAGTAGTGTCCGCTCTCCCCATTTTAGCCAAAATATTTCTCTTATACATGCAGAGCTTGCCTATAAAAGTCATACTATATCATGTCTTGTTTATTTCAACACTGTCCAGGTGTTTTCGGTTTGTATTTGAATGATAATGTGTCACAGTCAGGAAGCATGTTAAAAGATCTTATCTCTGAAGTATTGCCACAAATACAGCGATAATCTGTTTTCGTGCCACTTTCATTTACCGCGTGACGTTCCTTTCAAAGGCCTGGGATATGTAGACCGAAGGGGCGATGAAATCACAGCTGTATCAACTGCTGCCACTCCTCTTGATGCATATGAGGCATGCACACTATGATTTAGTACCTAATTAAACAGTCCAATGATACATTCAGAGCACATCACAGGCACTATTGGAGGACGTCATCTGACTACCAGAATAGAAAACTTTATCTCTATAAATTAAATTAAATCAAAAGGCCATCTAGAGCTGTCATTGAGTGCCATGTAAACAAGTTTGATAATTGTGTGTGTTCACACTTATCTTTTGAGTCCAGAACCAGTTTCGAGGATGTGACGAAAACATGTCTTCAATTATAGTAATGCAGGATTTGACATACAGCAACCCAATGACAAGTAAATATAAACTCGGAATTGCCTTTGGGATCAACAAAACAGCTACAGCAAATTTCATCATCAATTAATTTTGACACCTCTAACCGTATCATTTTTAATTTTCTCTTGTTGCTTTCAACAACATGTGGTCTAGCAGTCCCATTAAATCCATTATTCTGAAACAATGAAAATTATCCATTGTAGACCTACCATTTTAGTTCTTATAGAGAAGTGTAACAGGACTTGCAAAGCACCATCACATTGTGTTTTTCTTAACACCAAACACAGTATTCCTTCTTTTTTTCTTGTCACGGTTGTGTACAGAATCAAATTCCTTCTTTTTGAAAGATGGCCTGAACAGACCCTGTTCCCTAACACAGCTACAGTAGATCTGGCTCTGCTGGTTTCATTTGTTCAGTTCTTGAAACGCATTCTTTGGAACAAATCATCTTGACAGACTTTCCATACTACAAAGCTTTACACATACATTTTGATAAAAGTCAACATCAAAACAACCTTGCGATTCCAATGCCACTATATTGTTCATGATTCTGTTCGACTCTTTGAATCAGCCTTTATTAAAAAAAAAAAAAAAAAAACTTGTCTTTTCAGAACTCCTGAGCAGTGTCCCAGTGTTGTGTCCCTTTTGTCAGAGAGCTACAACCCCCACGTTCGCTGTGGTGCTGCCATGGCTTTGGGCATCTGCTGTGCTGGAACGGGCAACAAGGTGAGCTACCTTGTTGAATGGAAAGCAAGTACATTTTGCAAATGAACGACTACAGGATACTGAACAAATGAGGAATGAGCCCACTCTCAATGTTGAATGAGTTGACCATCAAAGAAAATCACAAATCCTCAAGGCTATGTCTCACCATGTCCAGGTACAACGAGTCTTTGGTTTACAATGTCCTGATTAGAATACACCAAAGTAAATGATTCTTTTAGTACTAGTCTTGCTGTCAGCTTTTAAAAGCACCAGCTCGAAAAGAACTGGGTGAGTGTGTGTATACACCGCTGCCCCAGCTTATTAGGCCCTTTATTGGGAGAGTGATGGTGTTGTGGCCAGAGAAGTAGGTCACCTATTTAAAGGAATCAATTACTTGGTTGTCATTTAAACACCTTGTTCTTGGGAAAATTGTTGCTGCAATATTGTAGCTTTCGTGCATAAAAAGGGAGGGTTGTTGATCAGGGGAAGGTTATACATTTTGGCACGAGTTTTTAATACTATTTTATAACAAAAATAATGATTCCATATCAATTTACATTTTGCAGACACCCTTCCTTCAAGCGAAGCCATGACTACTCACATTATGTGGTCAACTGATGTTGCCGTTCGTTCCTAAGTGGTTGTCACATGACTGTCATGAGGTGACGTGTTGTGAAGCTAGATGGATTGATCAGTCGCCGCCCCCAAACTTCTCCATAAATGTTGCAGTTCTTAATGCTGCAGAGTGAAAACTAGAAAAATCATCTGTCTTAATAGGAGCAAATCGTGGAAGGCGGTCCTTGTTTTTACTGGAATACTGTTGTCCTGGGGAACCAGATATGGATGCCTCTAATCTCATTAATTAGTATGGTCTTGTTTCCTCTGTTAATAATGTTTGTCCTGCACATATGTTCCCCCTGTTGCACCGATGTTTCAGTTACTACAAACGGCAAATATAAAATGTGTCTATTACTAGCCCTTATAATTTGAAGTTGCCGTAGTAAAAACTCTTGATTTGATTGAACACGTCCATTTATCATGTTGGTTGTTTGTGCAGGAGGCCATCAATCTGTTGGAGCCCATGACCAATGACCCAGTGAACTACGTAAGACAGGGTGCCCTCATTGCCTCTGCACTCATCATGATCCAGCAAACGGAAGTCACCTGCCCCAAGGTTTGGCTACACTGAAACAATTGTCACAGCCTTAGTGTTTTTGTATGAAAGCATAGAAAAGGGAGAAAATAGGAATCAGTTTTTGGAAGATGGAAGGAAAGAAATGTGTGACAGCGCTACTGGAAAATAACTCATCCTAGCATAACTTCACACACTCGCCCTGAGAGCACCTAATATATTGTCACAGACAGTTAAGAAATGCCAGACACCTTTGCAGACTGGACCGCAAAACATTTTTTTTTTTGGTAAAGCTAAGGTCATACGCAGAATTGTACCAAAGCTGTTTTTTTTCCAAACAGTGAAATGTAATACAGCCATTATTTTTAGCGAGAGTCTTTTTAATCCACACATCGTTTCTAGTTGTAGACGGCAGCTTTATCTCTTGTAAGGTATATCCCCTAAAAAAATGCACTTGCTGGAATCGTTCCTTGCCAGGGTCATGGAAATGCTTATGTAGTCTTCACATGTTTTGCAGGTTTCATCTCAAACCTCTGCAACGAAATGAAACACTGTTAATGTCAGTGTTCAAGCCTATGACTCAGATATTAATGCACTTTCTCCATTTGTCTACAGGTGAATCAATTCAGACAACTTTATGCAAAGGTAATCAATGACAAGCATGATGACGTCATGGCCAAATTCGGTGCCATCCTGGCCCAGGGAATTCTCGATGCAGGTGAGTGTATCATATAATGTCCCTCAAATGAAGCCTTGTTCATTTCAATATATACTAATTCAATTATTTTTTTATTTTTTTTACTTTTACTCATCATCTTTATTTTAAGTTGACAAGAATAAAATTAAAAAAAAACATTTCCAAATAACCCATTTTTGATTGCTTGCTTATCAGCCATTGGATTTAAAAAAAAAAAAAGTCTGATGCTGAACTGTGCCAAAATGCAGCATATCAGCCCCAATAATTGGCACGTATCGTGAATACTGACTCTGTGCCACTTTCTAGCCACAATGTGCAGTTTGGAGGATCAAACTGACAGACGATACCTGTTTCTTCATCCCTCGGTGACTGTAAAGACTGTACTCTCGATGTAAAACAAGCACCCTTAACGTCAGTCAGACGGCGGTTTTGTCCGCGCGTCTCCTAATTTGAGTTCCTTTGCGCAAGCAGAGTAAGCCTCCGCTCCATGCCTGACCACCCGTGCACTGCGACTCTGGAACAGATCACATTAAGGTTCATTAGCGGCCGGCGTTTAGCACGGCTCCGCTCCGCTCTCTGCCATATGGTCCGCCGGTGTCCCGCTGCTAATTGCTTTTGTGTGATTGTCTCTGCCGTTTGTGGACTCAAGCGTACAAAAATGGCTTCACGTGTGTGAGATCCTAGCTGCGCTCTCACACTGGCACAGAACACAGCAATTTTTCATGTATGCACAAGGCCTTCGACGCATTATCCTGCGCCAGCATAAAATTCTTTGTGCCAAAGTAGAAAGTTGCTGGTCGCTTTTAGTTGTTGTTGATGGACGGCAGCCAAGTCATAGATCAAACGCAGCACAGTAAGTACAGTCATCGGCACGCCACGATGAGCTCGCGTGAGGGCGTCCAGACAATCCCTTATGGCTGGGATCATTTTTCACACTAGACATCCTCACCTTTTTTTCCACTTTGCAGAGACTACATGTGCATTTGGGACACTTGGTGTTGTGGCACCTGGAACTGAAACTTTTGGGCAGCAAGCGCTCCCCTCTTTATTCAGTGTGTATTTTGTTGTCTAAATAATCTTGGCACTCGTGAGGTGCCCTGGTTGGTCTTGTATTTAATTTGACAGGCGGAGGTGATTAGCGCTCAGCTTCATTATCACGGAGCCTCATTACCAAGGAAATGTTCCTTGTTCCTTCATACCCCGTACATCTCACTTGCACATCTTTGCACTACCCAACGTCCTTCTCCAATCGAAAGAAACCATTCATTTGCACTTTCACTCTTCGAAGCATTTTGATGGTTTCCCAGAGACTTGTTGATTGAAACTTGAACCTCTAGGGTCCGTTCCGAGATGCCAGTCCATCTCCCACTACTTTGAATGTAGATAATATTTTCCCACAGGAAAGGGTAAAAATAAGTTGACCTATGTTATTAGTTTATTAGAGGTCCCACCGTACTTGGAAGTAACTCCTGTCTGGGGAACTCACCGGTCAAGTGTTCTTAACCTGCTGCTACATTTTGAAGAGACTCTTAAGTGCTGTTGCTGGTCGTGTGACTGATTTGGGGCAGCATTCATTTAGTGGATTGGAAGGGTTTCAACAACGGGTCAAGTCACTCTGCCAGGATGAATATACTTGACACCAGGTCAGAGTTGCTTAGCTTTTATTGTCTTGGCTGCTTTCATTTGAAATGGTAAGACCAACTCCCTTGAACCATCTTTTGTGTTCATCATGATTGGACATGACAAATTCATCCTGGTTCCCTCCTATCCGTCCTTCCTGTCACTGTCTTTGCTTCTGACCTTTATCAAATCCACCCTATTGTTTCCCGAAGGGCGTTTGCGCTGAAACGTTTTCACGCTGACGAGATAGAAGTCACCATTAAAGGCCCAGTTGAGGTGTTTCAACATTTTAAAAATGTTCCTTCTCCAACCATCAACACATTTTGCGATGAGCACAGAAATGCTCCTAAAATGAGCTTTTTTTTTTTTTTTTTTTTCCTCTATTTTCTTCTAATAACATATCCAGCATTTTTCTGATCCGGTGATTATTTCTGGACCAGCAAGCAGACGCCAACATAAACATACATGAGGCATGTGCGATTTAATACAGGATGTTACGGACAATTCATTCTTTGGTTTTATGGCTTTCCATTATGTCCGTGTTGTCTTCAAGCTGCAAGGTGATCAATGGGTGCCGACATTAACCTCTCACATCTCGTATGTCATGCCAAGTCTGAAAGGGTTTAGTCCACAGTCACGAATCACCACATGATGTGATGAGAGGACACCATCCAACAGTTTACTTGCAAATGGTTTTGTTGTCACACTTGGTGTGTAAGTGTGCCATCCTTGTGTTAAATACTCATCACCAGCACTCAGATTTTAATTTTGAACATTGTGCCACTGTTACGATGTGGAAGCAATCGTTACCGAAATAGTTCCCTGATGTCTTACTCTGTACAGTTGTGGACAATCTATTATCCATTTGTGATTCTGTCTCATACTAATGCATAATGCAGCTTTGGTTCTCATGACAACCAGGAAAGAATTAACATATGCAACATAGCGAGCAACTGGCCCGTGTTGCCAAATCTAGCAACTTGCTGTGTTGTGATCTGTGACGTTTGGACTATAAAGTTAGCCTGTAGACTGCTAATTAATATTTAACCACACGCCAACAATTTTCTACTTGTCCCCTTTAACTCAGAGTCGCACTTCTGTCTGTGTTATAGGTGGACGAAATGTGAGCATCTCGCTTCAATCCAGGACTGGTCACACACACATGCCGTCAGTAGTGGGCCTGCTCGTCTTCACGCAGTTCTGGTTCTGGTTCCCCCTCTCCCACTTCCTGTCCTTGGCCTTCACACCCACCGCCATCATCGGCCTTAATAAAGATCTCAAGGTACTGACAAATCTCAGAGCACCACTGAATATTGTAAGCGTCTTTAAAATAGCTTCTATGATTTCGTTCCTGGATGTTGACTACATTAAAGAGTAGATTAAACACTAAATGTTAGTTGTAGAGAGCAGCGTGAATTGGGGTCCAACAGTCTTCTTCAGATGTTGAGGTCAATAACGCAAGAAGGCATCGGGCATCACGCTAGTTGTGCTGTACAAGAGATGTTTCTCTGCCGCATGAACCATTGCAGCAGGTCCGCTTTAAGTCCAAATGCATACTTGACCTTAACAGTTAGACAACAATGTCGTCATTAAAGATGTCATCATATTCTGACTAGCATATTGTTTTCCCTGAAAAGGAAAGCTATAATTTTTTTGTGAGTAAATCTCAAAATATAGCTGCAAAATAACAATGCCCCCACTTGATAATGTTCAGATGCCCAAGGTGCAGTATCGCTCCAACTGTAAACCTTCCACCTTCGCCTACCCGCCAGCTCTGGAGGTTCCCAAGGAGAAGGAGAAGGAGAAGGTGAGCAAGAACCACACATACACTCGTCTCGTCTCTCCTCTGACATGTGTCTTCGAATAATATACAGTGTATGTGATGCATATGTTTGTGTGCTTGACAGGTCTCTGCTGCTGTTCTCTCCATAACAGCTAAAGCAAAGAAGAAGGAGAAGGAAAAGAAAGAGAAGGAGGAGGAGAAAATGGAAGTGGTGTGTGCCATTTCTGTTGTTTAAGATATTCTAAATTTCTTGTTTAGTTCTCCGTGCAATGAGATGTTATCTCAGCTCTGGTGCTCAGTGTCAAATGAGACATAGTCTGGTACAATCCTTTTGATTGATGTTTGGCTTTAGGAGAAGGAGGGAGCCATACTGTATGGACCCTTTTCCACAGCCAACTGTACAATGAGATCATCTGTCTGGACTATTATTTTTAATATTTCCATTTTGGCCAAGTAGAACAACAGCCACATGTCAAATGAGAAGAATGGAGGAAAACTGGCAAGCTAAACGAATGAATCAATCACCCTTCCTTTCCTTGCTTTGTTGAAAGACAACAATTATCTTCTCTTGCCTGTTACTGGCCGACAAATAAGCTACTAAGTCAAAGAAAGACAACAAAGCTCAGGCTGTGCTCCTCTGTCTGTCATGACAGGAAGTACAGGAGGGCGAGAAGGAGAAGGAGAAAGAGAAGAAGGATGAGGAGAAAGAGAAAGACAAGGAGAAGGAGAAGAAGAAGGAGGCGGAGCCCAACTTCCAGCTGCTGGAGAACCCAGCCAGGGTGATGCCAGCCCAGCTCAAAGTGCTCAACATGCCTGACACGTGCCGCTACCAGCCCTTCAAACAGGTAACACACTTCTTTTCCGGGTGGACACAATATCGGTCAACGGTCGCTGAAAGAACTTGAATCTGACAAAATATGAAGTTAAAATATAAACAAAAGTTAATCATTGCAAGTTGGACATTGTTTTATATCGTGGTTCAACAGAATTGTTTTTCAAATCAAACTCATAAAATAGGCCTGGGCAAAAATCTTTAAACATTATTACCACTCATATTGTTTCATTTGTCTTCACTTTTCCTCCTGCGGCCATTTCCAAGGAGGTTAGTTTTGTCTACACGTGTTGAGATGCAAAGATGAGGTGCAGCAGCAGGACGTGAGGCCAATAAAAGCGTTTCACTCGATGGTTCCTGCATTAAACACTAGAACGCAGCGCCAGCCAGCAAAGAGGAAATACTCTTGATTGGTCCGCTCTCCTTGTAAGGCTTTGTTTTGTCATTCATAGGAAGTGCACACTTTTATAGACCTGGCTGCTGGACATCTTAGCTGCACTTCAACATTAAACACGCGCATCAGCTTTCATTCATGAGTTCACCATTTTTCTTTCAGTGCAGTGGAACGTCTCTCGGCTCATTCATTTCACCAATGACTCCACCAAGTATATTATTCTGGCCATACACATTCATTTGTTTGTTTGTTTGTTTGTTTAGCTACACACAGGTGGCATCATCATCATGAAGGACACTAGCGAGGAAGAGGAGGAGCTCGTGGAGCCCGTCTCAGCTCATGGCCCCAAAATCGAGGAGGAGGAGCAAGAGCCGGAACCACCCGAGCCCTTTGAGTACATTGACGAGTAGTTCAGGTACAAAATAAATTAGCACCTTGAAAAATGATACTTAGAAAATATAAAAGATGGTTACTTTGGATCTCTGTTGATATGGATGTACGTGTGTTTTTTTTTGTGTCTGTAGGCCTCAGAAGAGATGTCCTTCAGTTCACTCCCACTTTTTTTTCTCATTTTGTTCCTCCTGTGGCTCGCATTGTTCAGGCAAAAGCCATTTTACATGTTCACCTTGTATTTTCCTGTGTCCATACAATAAAAAGGCATATTTACAACAGATTTTTGTTCATATTTTACAGTTGTCTGTCTGGCCGTCTTTTTTCTCCCAGCTGACTGGGTACACCCTGGACAGGTCGCCGGTTAGTTGTAGTAATAGGTGGTGGATGAAATATGAATTTAAGACTTAAATTAAGACAATAATAAATATTAAAAAAATATTTTCAGTGTGCTTTGAGCTTCTTTTAAGATCATTCAATTTCTCTTCATTTGACTGTCTATGAAAAAGTTCATTTTTCCCTTCCAGCACTCTTGCTCTTCCTTTTTAGTCAATCCCACAGGCGACTACATGTCAACAGACCAAAAACTATGCAGGAATTGATTCTATTTTCATCTCTATTTGCTTTCAACACGCCAAGTTTCCAGCTCATGTTTGCTGGATGAATGCGGTCTCATTTTTAATGTGGGGGAACGAACACAAGAGGCAGAAGATGTTTCCTCCGTGACGCAGCACATTGTTCACTTTAGACCAAGTTGGGAAAAGGGCCAACATTTGTCAAGATGTGATTTGTAACTCATCCCACCCATACGTTTCAGGATTATTTTTTTATTTTTTGTTATAGTTTTTATTTCATTTTGATGTTTTTTTTACATCAGGTTTGACAGCTTTTATTAGCTTTATGCTTCATCTTAGTTTGGTTTTTAGTTTTGGTATTAGTTTTAGTTTTTAATGCATGGAGTATTGTCAGCTTGAGATTTTAAAAAAAGGTAGTGTAACAAACGATTCAATTTATTTTTGACGTGACTATAATTCTCAAATACTTGTATGAAATGTATGAAGTATGATATGAGTTGACAAAGATGAAAGTAAAGCATTTTTACTTTGACATCTTAAAGTTGGGTTCCATTAGTTTTATAGACATGTTTTTATTTGATCTCAAAGGGTTGTTGTTTTTTTTCTCCAATTTTAGTCATTGTTAGGTTTTGCGTGTGCACGGGTGCATGGAATTTCTTTGTTGAGTTGCTTCAAGATGAGGAACAGTTGCGTGTGTAAAGTTATGAGGCACACTGTGATGAGTTTAGTGTGGAGGAGCTTCCCATCAACCATGCAACTTCAACCAGGAAGGTATTTTCTTCCCAGAAGTGTGGTAGCAACTGAGGACTGCGACTCAAAAATTCTCTAGGCTTCTGGAAGCGGTGTGCAGTAGGTGGTCCAATCCTGCTAGTGTTGGCTCGTGAGTGAACGATTCGTTCAAAACAACAAATCTTAATGGATGACTGCAACCAGTAGGTGTCGGTAATGCCCATTGAAGTTGGTGCCACCTCGCCGTAAAACAAAACGAAGAAGAAAATGACGTAGCTTCCGGTTCACCAACGAGTCGATGATTGCATTTCCTGTTCATCAAATTAACGGATCTGTGGGTGAACGAGTCAGTGAGTGAGTGATTTGCTTTTCCAGTTCATCGCGAGAACGGATGAGTGAGGGAACGAATCTTGACTTTCCCGTTCGCGAACGAGCCAATGGGTGAACTGGCTTCCTTCCCGTGCATCAACGGATCAGTCAATGAACGTGTTACGTCTCCTGTTGGCCAGAATGTAGATTTACGATTTGCCAAGGAAAGAAAGAACTACACACTGAAACACCATTTCTTTTGTGCTCGTTTTCTCCAAGCTAACGGCTAATTTTATTGCATGAAAGGGTGCGCAGTTATGCATCAGCGGGGAGATTATGCTTCTCGTTGGGTAATCTATATTTTATGATACTTACAGTAGTTTTTAAATAACGTGTATGCATATACACGCCTAAATATTATTATCCAGTATATGTACTGCAATTTCACATTAGATTGCTGGTTTGAAATGTAATTTTATTATTATTTGAATAAACATTGATGTTAAAACTTGTCTGGTGTTTTATTCCTTGTTTTTATTTTTTGTGGCATGAAAACATAATAATCTGACATTTGGTTAACTGCTTTGTATATGTAATATAGGTATATAATAATAATTATATATATATATATATATATATATATATATATATATATATATATATATATATATATATATATATATAATATGTATACGTGTTTAACGTTGTGTATATGTGTTGGTGTCCCCCCAAATAAAGAGCAAGTAGTCAAATACACATTCTTGACACGTCCAAAGTGCATAAAGTTATTAGGAACACCGGAAAATGGTGGTGTACCTAATGGAGTGTCCGAACGACGTCACAGATCCACCAGCCAATCAGGTGGTGGGGTGAGGGCCGGTGTGGCACTTTTCACTTAAACCAGGGGTGCCGACCTACAGTCCTCGAGGGGCCACGTTCCAATATGGTTTCCAAGTTACCCTCGTTAAACACACCTGCGTGAAAAGATTTTGTTCATTTTACGTTCTGCAGGAGCTAAAACTTTTCACGCAGGTGCACTTAACGAGGGAATCTTGAAAAACATATTGGAACGTGGCCCCGAGGACTAGAGCTTGACACCTGTGACCTTTGACCATGATATTTCCCTAATAAAGTTGCCTGTTATTAGGTACACTTGAAAATGGCGGTGTACCTAATGGAGTGTCCGTGTGATTCCCTCGTTAAGTGCACCTGCGTGAAAAGTTTTAGCTCCTGCAGACCGTGAAAATGACCAAAATCTTTTCACACAGGTGTGTTTAACGAGGGTAACTTGGAAAACATTGGAACGCGGCCCCGAGGACTAGAGCTTGACACCTGTGACCTTTGACCATGATATTTCCCTAATAAAGTGGCCTGTTATTAGGTACACTTGAAAATGGCGGTGTACCTAATGGAGTGTCCGTGTGATTCCCTCGTTAAGTGCACCTGCGTGAAAAGTTTTAGCTCCTGCAGAACGTGAAAGGAGCTAAAAGTTTTCACGCAGGTGCACTTAACGAGGGAATCTTGGAAAACATTGGAATGCGGCCCCGAGGACTAGAGTTTGACACCTGTGACCTTTGACCTTAATTTTTCCCTAATTAGGTACACTTGAAAATGGCGGTGTACCTAATGGAGTGTCCGAGTGACGTCACAGATCAAACAGCCAATCAGAAAGTGGGGGTGAGGGCGGGTGTGGCACTTTTCACTTTTAGTTAAGCCCTGACCATGACACTTCCCTAATGAAGTGGCCTGTTATTAGGTACACCTCATGGACACTTTAATAGATAACACGAGGTTTAAAAAAAAAAAAAAAGAATAAATAAATAAGAACGATTTGGTGATTCTTTTGAACGAATCTTTTGAGTGAACTGATTCCAAAGATCCCGTTCACTTAAAAGAAGTGGAATGCACATCGCTAAATCCTGCGGCCAAGTGACTTTCTGTTCTCTCATTCTTCTTTTCCTAGTCATGTCCTTCCACTCATCATCTCACGAACATGACGGATGGCTTCTCTCTGAAGATGGGCCATACTGTTTATTCATCAGCTAATGTAGTTATTGGTTCTAAAGTATTATGTTTTTCCACGATCACATGAGGTTGTTGAAGATACATACATACATACATACATACATACATACATACATACATACATACATACATACATACATACATACATACATACATACATACATACATACATACATACTGCGGCTGCATGTTTTTCATACTATTGTCCACTAGATGGTGCTGAAGAACCAGGTTGCTGCAGCATGGCTCTACTGGCGGAGTAGAATTCACAGCTCCCAGGAAAAGTGGCGTCGGGGGACAATATCCAATGACCAATAAAGACATGAACCCACAACACCTGAAAGCATTTACTTGACCTACTTCCATCCAATGAGTGTGAGTCTTAATTTGTGTGTGTTTAAATGTCCTTTCTATCATCACAAGAGAAGCAGAGCAAAAAAGTTTCCACAGTGTTGTATACAGCTGTATACGGCACATCTGGAGCAGTGGCAAAATGCCTGTTGGAAAAAGGTAGAATGCAAATGGCTGCAGGTTGAAATGATCCAGAAGGATCATAATAATAATAATAATAATTATTATTATTATATAATTATATAATAATAATAATATCATTAAATTATATAATAATAATTATTATTATTATTATATAATTATATAATAATAATAATATCATTATTATTATTATTATGCCACAAATTACAAGAACAGTAAATGTATTTATTCATAGCACAGATTTGATTGATCGTTTTTAAATGCCATCTATTACAAAAATGAAAGGTTTTTTTTTTTTTAGACATGGTAATGGTAACTAGACGTCTAAAAAAGAACATTACATTTGTAAAAAAAAAATTAATCAGATTCTCTTTAAAAACGTTTTAACTTGATCATTACCTTGATGTTGTTCTAGGATGTTGTAAAAATTTACATCACCTTTTGGGATTTTTTTTTTTTTTTTAAATAGGTTTCAGTCACATTGTCATACTTATGTTAGCTGTGTAGATAAATACATCTCTTGACGTTAACATCAACCAAAATTATGAAACTTGCATCTAATAAAAACATTTTTCATTTCATCCAACCATTACAAACATGAAGTGGAAGTTTTGAGGTCAGTCAGCTCTGGACTCCAACATATTTTCATGGAGGGGAACATCTCCTGTGGTGGCCCTTCATTTCACCACAGGCGAGCACACCGCAAACTTCCTGGAAAGCAACCAGAACCAAGCCCATTGTGTGTGTGTGTGTGTGTGTGTGTGCGTGTGTGTGTGTGTGTGTGTGGGCCGACACACATGCCAACCAAGAGCACATGCTTGCATGGATCTCCTATTAAAAATTCTGTTTCTGTCTGAGGTAATTCGTTCCTTCCATTCAACATGCACCATTTGTGCAACAACGTGTGCATTTACAATGTTTTTTCCACTAACTTTTAAATGTCTGTTTTGCTTTAAAGATATGCACCTGACATAATAGCAAGTAATATTTCACTTGGGGACTAAAGTTGTTCTTCACACACAAAGCAACACAATTGACTCATCACTTTGTGTGTATTGAATTTCAGCGATAATAATACTAATAATACAGTGCCACACATGGACAATATAAAAAGGACTACAAGAGTAAATGGTAGAGAGAATATACAAACATTTCATTCAAGTACCAGTCAACAATTTCAATGTTTATGTACAGTATACATATTTGTTTTTTATCCCAACTTATCTTTGCATTTTACATGAAGTGAAAGAACATTGAATACAACATACACAGGAGACTTGCACAAAAGTAATGAAGATGACTTTTGTTTCAATACTATGCTGCCACACATGGAGATTTTTTTTCTATTTTTCTAGTCAGACTTCACATTGCATTGCAAAACCTTCAGTTAAAAGTGTTCAAAGCGAATCAAATGTGTGGACAACTCACCACAGTGATAAAGTACAGAAAATTCTGTTGAAATTCTGATGGAAATTTTGACAATCATAAAATAAATGACATTAACTGACTAAAAACAAAGAGGATGTGCATAAACTGTAATTAAGGTTCTTTACAAGTGTTTAAAATGAACAATCATGTCAAGCTGGACGCTATTTTCATCAGCAAACACTGGCATTCACCACTACACAAAAATATGTCAATAAATTCATTTATAACATGATGACACACACATATAAGACTACATACACACACGTCTTACCTTGAGGTAAATACTGGTGGTCATGTAAGACATAGATTTGTGCAAATTAAAGTAAAAGATTGATAAAAAGGTCCAACTAAGACCTCGGATAAGAAAACAGGTGACGCGAGGGAGCTGAACTGGCTTCAACAACATGCGGTACCCTTTTACTTGCTTGACTTTAAAGTTGTCACCCAACATTGGTCCTTCACTTTAACGCGTAGCCTTTTTTTACAAGCAGGCATCGCCAAGTCCAATTGGATATCAAACATTGAGCTCGGGGGGACAGGGGGGGGATCATATTCAAGGTCTCTGCGGGTCATAGTGCTGATAGCGGTTCAGCTTCTCCGGGTCGTTGGAGGCCATGTGGGTGAAGTCCTGGAAGATGTCCTGGTAGGTTTCATCTCCTGCAACATGCAAAACAAAAACAAATAAATATACAATAAAAATTGAAAAATCACCAAATCCTATTTTTGCATATTTAGGATATTTGTATAAGAGAAAGTAAGGATGGATGGAGTTTCAGGGGTGTCAAATTATTTTTTGTCGCGGGCCGCATCAAAGTCATAGTTCCTTTCGGAGGGCCATTATGACTGTCAACCCAAATAAATGTATGAACGTCTCATATTATATACAGCATAGGCTGCCCAACAAACTATAATCAATAACTAGTTTTGAAATCAGAGACTAGCAAGAACTGTTCAAATTTTTACAAAGATTAATGGTAATAAAAATTGCTAGAAGCATATCTATTTTTTAAAAGTGAAGACAATTTTAGTATTGACACAAAGTCGATGCACAATTTGCATTCGCGGGCCAAATATAATTACACTGTGGGACAAATTTGACACCCCTTAGCAAGATGGTCATCAGTTGGATGAATATACAGTAAAAGCATTTTAATAAATTTGAAGATGAATGAATGAGCATACAAACAATTCAGTATAAAGAATACACATGATCAAATGTGTGAAACTAAATGACACGCAACTTAAAATGAATTTTAAAACAAATGACAGACTGATGACTGATTTACTGTAGGCCTTTGTGGAATCACTGTTTCTGATTAATCTTGTGAAGAACAAACAACCTGGCTAACAAAAAAATGTAAAAATTTCCATGCATGTAAACCTCGATGAAAACGTTTTTTTACGGGTCCCAAACAACCACTCAGTGCACCACTTTCAAGCTTAAATTGGAGAGGATGTCTATTGTGGCAGCACCCAAGAAAAAGTCACAAGGACCAATGCGGGAAATTGAACAGGAAGTAAGACATTTAGCTGAGTAGGAGCCATTTTGAGTGGAAAGTTTTAGCAATGCCATCTAAAGCATGTGGAACATTGTTCCTTACACTGTGAGATCATCTCCTTACTTGGGTCCCTATGTGAACTTTTTGGCAATATCACATCGTAGTAGAAATGACCTGGCATTACATGAGAAATGATCAGCCAGTCAGCAGACGGCAATGGAAACAAAAAGTGTAGAAGAAGCAGAAGGAAAAAGAAGAAACGTCAGCCATACCTGTCAGAGCGCCGGCGTGGCTGGACATACAAAAGAGAAACGAGGCCCAAAAAGATGGACCAGAAGAAGCGAGAAGAGAGCAGAGACTCACGCACACACAAGAAGTTAGCTTATTATTAGCAACTGTATTGTATTTAAAGTGCAGTCTTGTATTGACAACAAATACAGTTGGGGCAAGAAAGAAGCAAACACAAAAAGGCACAAACTCTGGAGTGGGAATTTACACTGATTGAAACAACCAAAAGCTCTTAATTTGCCACTCATAAAAATACATATTTTTTTCCCAAAAGTGACAATTTGTGAAGTTGTAATCATACAGCTTTACTGATTGCAAGCATACTTGAAAAAAAACAAAGTGATGTCCCTCTCATGAGCAACGTCATTCATTATTTGATTGGTTGACTGATGAGGCCCTCATCTACCCAAGAGCGAATGTGAAAATGATGACGATGGCATCAAATCACTTGTTAGTGTTCCTCGCTCCGTGATTACGGACTGCTCTTGAGACGAGCAAGCACCGTAGTCAATAATCATCGCTTTCATTTCTTTTTTTAACAGCTCACACCAAGTAAACACTTACTATTTTCTCTCATCATAGGTCCAAAAACATTCCAAAAGTGACAAATGATTTCTTCTTTAAAATATAAATAAAAAGCAACGTGCAAAGGCATTCAACAGTCCAGCAGTTCCCTAAAAAGCACCAGAGGGCGCTGCTGGGTCATAATCATTTAAAGGGCCAGTGTGTAGAGTAGTGATGGGGAAAATAAAGCTTCAAATTTGCTTTGTTGTATTTTTTGACTCTTCAAGATGGCTCTGTTGGTTTATGTAAATGGGTTTAAGACTGTGTGCGTTCAGTCCAATATTGAACAGAGTGTCACAGAGAGTAGTCAAAAACTACAACAACTGATTCACAAAGCATATTTGAAGCTTATTTAAGCATATTATATCCATTTTATGAAAGCGACAAAAACACTTTGAATGTGCCCTTGGCAAACACTAACAATCATAAATGTCCAATTATAGTAAAATATTGATATGAAAAGCCAATTGTTTTGATTTACTGGCTACCAGTCCAAGATGTCGTCAGCTAGGCCCCTGACAAAAACAGGCACCATAGAGAAACTAATGGACACATATAGACCAAAAATCAAGCGTGCAAGTGATGACGTATTCTTACTCATTTGGCGCCATTTGTAACCTCAAGATGTCGTCAACAGAGAACCCCCCCTGTATGTTTGCAGAAAAAACTGCGACTTAACTGAGTGTTCATCCATTTCTGTTGTTAGAGAAAAAGGATTTAGAGAAAAGTAGGCCCATGTGTGTGCGAGTTGGGGGCCGCTCCATCATCCTACACACTGCTCCTTTAATCAAAGTGCTTGTGCTCTGTCCAAATATTTGGGGCAGCGTGGAGCAGCAACACCAGATGAAAATGTGGTACACTTCTACAACTCAGTCCTATGTACACAATTCCACAGCCCCCTCCTCTAATGCCACCATCTTTTCACCATCAAAAGTAATTATCTGTGCTAATTTGCATGAAAAACCAAACAATAATCAGGACCATAAGTCATTTTGTACAATTCTGGATTTTCTGCCATAACATTGAATGAGCATACACAAATGCTCCAGGCTTTCGACACCGACCATAACATCAGGTTCATTACTTGCGAAACTTTGGTCCAACAACATCCCTCAAACCTGCTTGTTCAATCCCGAGCATAAAAGATTTTTGTATGCGCATTTGATGTGCATACACTACAGAATTGCCCAAAAACTAAATGCTAAGACATCAAGATTGTTGCATATTAACATCATAACAGAAAGATGCTTCATGTTTGGGACATTCAACAACAAAGTGGCATTGGAAGTTTAAGAGACAATTCACTAGTTGCAAAGATGCTAAAAGGAATTCAGGTGAATCCACACTTAAAAAATAATACCCTAGTATAGAGTATAATACACTACTTTATAAACTAAATCGGTATAATTTGCCCAAAGATTGAAGTGAACATGTTTAATATTGTGACTTAGCAGAAAACGTATTGTAGTACTTTAGGGTGTGACTAAAATGAGCAAATGTGGTCTCCTTGAATTTAAAGGGAGGATGCACTCGATCTACTATCCTAGAGCAGCTTTTCATTGTACGACATCAGTAAATATTTTAGCATAATGTTGAGTTGCCTATGTTGAAACAGTATACTGCAGCAAGGTGCGGAGTGTCACATTAGTGCTGCGCACTGAAGCGTCTCAGATCATTTTCCATTACCTGGAAGTGTCTTGACAAGAATTCCGATTTGTAAGACTCAAATGACAAAAACTCCAGTGATTTATGATAACCACAAAACTGTTAAAAATGCGCCTCCTAAAAAAAAATACTGTACAAGCAGGCCTCGATTTTTTCTCCCCCAGCTGAGCCTGTTTTTGTGACACCCTCGTACTACGCATTAGCTGTCAGCCAGCTGGAGACTGATAAACTCCTGCATACACTTCCTGTACTGCATCTCAGTTGGGCTGTTGGCGTTATATTGACCTGACTGGCTGTAGGGGCCCTCCGCCTCACGCATCTCCTCGTTCATCTTGGCCAGCCGCAGTCTGCAGAGCAGGGAGAGAGGAACCAAATTACATGAGAAATATTCTTATCAATAATCTATTTTCGGACAATGTGGCTTCATGGATGAGAGATGATTTTAACCGGTCGCTGAAATATTGCATCTATGTAATAATCCGAGCACCAAATAACAAATGAGATGAATGTGATCATACAGTGACACCTTGTGGTGGATTCTTGTGTATACACGCAGACAAGACAACTGACAGGAGAAAATGTAAAATAATGGTTTAGACCCTTTCGTCCTCATTGATGAGCTCAAGCTTGGAGACAAACACAAGATAAAGAAAGCGACGACACAAAGTGCAAAACCTAATGATACTCACAATGTAACAATGTCTGCATTGGCTGCTTCCACAGCCATGGCCAGCGGTGTTTTCTCCTCAATGTCTGCAGCATTCTGATTGGCTCCTCTTTTCAAGAATAAACAAACTTGCCTGAAAGTGAGAGAAGTTAAATGTACCGTGTTCTAAAGTTTCATAGTTAAAGAGTGCTGATAACCAACCCTGTGCGTCCCAGCATGGTGGCATGGTGCAGAGGTCCTCGACCTTGAGCATCCTGCTGATTCACATTAGCCGCGTTTTGCAGCAGAAACTCGCAAGTCACCAATGAGCCCTGGAATGAAACATGAGTGAAATAAGATCAAAATCTAAAGGCAAAATATATTTATATATGTCCTACCCCCCGCACGGCCATGATGAGCGGTGTTTTCTTGTCGTCTTCCATGTTGACCCAGTTAACTTGAGCTCCATGGGCCAGCGCCTCAGCCATGTCAGGTAGACTGCAGGCGCACGAAGCCCAGTAGAGTTGAAGACCCGAACTGTACTCCTTGGGCTCGTAGAACACTGTCTCCTTACAAGGTGATGGTGGAGGCAAGGTGATGGTGGTGGCTGCCATTGGTATGGGTGGAGTCTCAGCAACATCTTAATAATCAGGACAAAATATTT
This sequence comes from Syngnathus scovelli, assembly GCF_024217435.2. Lineage (NCBI taxonomy): Eukaryota > Metazoa > Chordata > Actinopteri > Syngnathiformes > Syngnathidae > Syngnathus > Syngnathus scovelli. The sequence continues at coordinate 8,019,024 of NC_090856.1, forward strand.
GCAGTTACAGCTTTTAAACGGAATGAGTGAAAGCATCTTAAGACATCCACAAACTGATATCAAACATGTTTTCAAACCCAAATTAGTGTGGCTATGGCTTTAGTTTAGTTTACAATTGATTGACAAGTGGATGAGAAGACTGACAGCATGTTTTTTGATTTTTACCTCCATCTGCCAAACTACCACTAGAGGGAGTGGTGACCAGCATCTCCCTGCTGCCATCAGCACTATGCTGGATTCCACTGTCTGCACTTTTGACTGCAGAGGAGAAAAAGACCATCAATGAAGAATATGGATGTAAACAATCTGAAAATTTGAGTTTGTTTGATGAACCCATTTGTTTCTTTCGTAACTTCAGTATTATGGATGTAAACAATCTGAGAATTTGTGTTTGTTTGATGAACCCATTTGTTTCTTTCGTAACTTCAGTATTATGGATGTAAACAATCTGAGAATTTGAGTTTGTTTGATGAACCCATTTGTTTGTTTCGTAACTTCAGTATTAGAAATACCGATACATTTTACGCTGTCACCCTGCTTTTAAGATTTGGACTGAGTATTGTCTCAATAAAATGATTTCTTGAATATTATTATTAGTAGTGTTATTATTATTCATTTGCAATTTTGTGTTGATGTAGTACTGATTAAACTTTGTGCTATTTTTGTGCTTATGAATAAAATAATATACAGTATTCATTATTCTTGATATCATTACTCATATATAGTAGATGGGATGCATGAGGAGAGATCCCACCAATCATCTCTGTACAGCACAACAACATGAAGATATTAATCAAGGAACCACAACTGTGTGAGTGCATCATTCCCTGCCCCGGGAAAAAGACAATACACAAAGAAACCCACTATTAGTAGAGTCTGGATGAGGGAGGAGAAGGTGAGAGGATGAAGGGTTGTTAGGATCACAGCCTCCAATTAGCAAGAGCCAAATGAACCAAATGGGATGGAGAAGCAGGCCAAACATTAACACTGAATACTTACTGCTCCTGAGCTTGGAGGAGTTGTCAAAGTAGGAGAAGAGTGAATGAAGCTCGTCAGGACAGAAGAGAGAGTCCCGCCGGGCCTCCGAGCCACCGGCAGCAGCTTTGCAAAGGGATGATGGCGTTTGGGGAATGGGGTATCGGGTTGCGCGGGGCATTGAGAGGCAGGATGGGTGGGAATGGCGATTTAAGGTAGGCGGGTGGAGCAGGTATTAGTCCGGTAGCAAAGAACAGCCAGAGGGGGGGCGGGGACAACATGTGACAAGGAACAAAGAAGCAAAGAGAGGAGAGTGAGAGGAAGCATGAAGGCAGAAATAGTTTCACTAGCAGCTCAGCTGACACTGGAGGACACAGACTACAAGAGGCAATGGCAGGCAAACAGAGCTTAGACATATGCTGTTCACAGAGAACATACACTATGCCAAAAGACTTGTTCACAACAGTGCGGAAAGCACAGTGAGCGCAAGGGGAATAGGACAGGCTGCGATGAGGGAAGGAAGAGTGACTCTTAAGATGTTGTGCTTGTGTCATCATTTCTGTCACCCGCTACCCTCACTACACTCAAATAAGGTTGAAGACATCCGTGTTATGGCATGCCCAAAATGTTTAATTGTTGCCTACCAAGGATGCATCATTTCATTCGCTCACCTGATTGTCCTGAAGTGTTCGAACCAGGTCGGAGTTTGGGGGTGGGTGGCGGCGGTCTCGGTGGCAGGTGCTCGGAGCTGCTGCTAAGCCTTTTCTCCTGTTTGCTGAGGGACACCACCTTGCACCGAAGTTCCTCGTCAGATGGCCTGCGCACAAACCTGCGATCCACGTACTTGGCCTTGATGTAGGCCTCGACTTCATGTCTGCTCAAATGAAAAGGGGAAGAGCAAATAAATAACTCAGAGGTTTTGACTCTCTCAAAAGTTGTTTACCGATATTGGCTGATAGATCGAAATAATTATATTGGATGATTCTTCAAAACAAAAAAGTGTGAAAGGAATATAAAACTTAGACTCAAATAAAAGTATACCTTGGGTCTCCTGGCTGTGGTTTTCTTGCTCCCAGTTCCTCTCGCTGCGCCTCATATATCTGGTTGATAACTCCATTTCCAAGTTCACACATTAGCTGTGAAAGATGGGTGAAAAGAGAGAGAACATTTTTTGGGTTGACCTGCAAGCACTTGTTAAACATCATAAAATAGGAATGAAAGAAAGCTTAATTGCAAATGACTTAAAAGTGTTATGAAAGCGTGTATGTTAGTGAATTAGTTTAAGAACATCAACTGCATTTACCTTAAGCAGTTCCGGCTCCCACGAATCCAAAGTCAGTGACCGGACCTTTGAGAAATGAACTCCCAGACTCCTGCAGATGAAGAAATATTGACACAAGGTTGATTAGAATTGGTCTTTTGTTGCTGTTCTTGAAGGACAGGAAAATCCATTACTAAGAGGTCTAAGATGCTGTCAATTAAACTTGCTGCAAAGGTATTAGCAGCACTATGTTGATCTCTAATTATGTTGTTCAATTTTGTTTCCATAAATACTTGTGGTAAAGTAAATAGATATGCCTTGTGTAAAAGACATATTTTGGTATGGTGAAGAACTAAGTTTTCTTTATTTGGTGTTATTAACTCAAAGCGTAGATAGTCATCTCAGTAAGATTATTTCAGAAACCCCTTGAGGTGAACATTTTGTCACCACAAAACTTCAAATCACAACAAACTCATGAGTTTTTAAATCACAATAAATCACCTGTGAATTCCAGAGCACTGGATACAAAGAGTGATGCCTAGATTGATGCTGGCCCAGCGTGGATCTGGCTGGCCGCAGTCACAGCAACAAGCATTGCCCGGGATGGCGATGACTTTCTGCAGGGCGCTTTCCCCTTTTAGTGATTTCTCCTTGGGCTCCCCACCAGAGTCTAAGCTGCTCCCCGTTGACGTGGAAGTCTTGTTGTCCAGCTTCTGTGATGGTAACCCCCCCAAAAAAAACAGTCATGGTTTATTAAAATGCTCCTTACCAAAACTTGACCCTTGATTTTTTTTTTTTTTTTTTTACCTCATTATCATCTCCCTTGTCACGAAAGGCAGTGGCGATGCTATTGTGGACCGCTTTGATCCACGCCTGTCGCAGCTTCTCGGAGTCTGCTTGCATCATGCAGCTCCTGTTGGGAAAAGCAAGGTCACACAACTGCTGCCTGCATAATGTGCGCGGGCGTGGCTGCTCTATAGACTGATGTACAGGGCATTTGTGTGTTTACTTACTTGGTGGGTGAGACCACCTCGAAACAGAAGCGTCGCTCTAAGTCTTCACAGTGTTTGACTGTGCATAGCCTCAGGTCTTCCACCACCACCGTCGGGTTGTCCTGGGGCAACATCGAAAGCAGACCATACTTTAAATATATTATATTCATTTTTATAATATCCATCCATCCATCCATTTTCTGAACCGCTTAGTCCCCACGGGGGTCGCGGGTGTGCTGAAGCCTATCCCAGCCGTCAACAGGCGGTAGGCGGGGGACATTTTTATAATATGTATACATTTTTTTTTTTTTACAACATTATCAGAATTATTCTCTTTCACAAGAAACCTAAAGGGCTGAGAAATTAATAAGCAACAGACATGAAAGTCTACTGGTTGAGGTTGGTGCTCTGGGAGCCACTGGGCATACCTTGAATTTCTTCTGGTAAACCAGCTGATTGTTTTGAATGGAGAACCACCGTCTGAAAAGAGATCATGCGATTGTGAACAGGGAAAATATATACGTTTGTTGGATACAATTGCAAATTGATTTTGATATTATTCGGTTTACTCAAATAAATGGTGTAGTCCCATGATCATGTTCACTCTACTATAAACCAACTAAAATATCAGTTATCAATTATTTATATATCTTTTCATTCATAGAGATCCAAATCAAGCCTCGTCTCGCCTCCCTATTCTGAAATTCATGTTATCTGAAGCGGTCCTGTCATACCTATTCCATGTCTTGAAAGCATTGCTCGCCCTCTTAAAAAGATAACCTTCCATGGCGATGCCATTTTCTGCATCCACATTGTATTCCAACTTGGTGTCGTCGGTTGAGAAGTCCTACAGAGGGAGGAAAAGGAAGTGATGAATAGAAAGCAGCACAAATTAGGAAAACTAAACAATAAGACACAATCCTTGCAAAAAATTAGAATCCAAAATCCACTATTTTCAAATGTTATTGCTAAGCAACTGCTGCTGTCAAACAATCCGATGTGTTGTAACTTCAACTACCTCAGTGATCTATTGTTACACTGTGATAAAAACCCCTTTAGCTTATCCGCTTCAAATTACACTGAACACTGGGATGACTGCAACGTGTGTGAGTATGTATATCCTTGCGGACTCACTTTACATCTAGGACAAGTGATCTGTCAACCAATTACAGCTAAGGTAAGCTACACTTCAGGGACAAATGTAACGCTGGCTATGACATCATCAGAATTGACACTTGGAGTAGGTTTCTCATCTGCAAAGTTTACTCCAAGAAAGAGATGTAAAATACGCTGGAACTCTGACAGCCCAGTCAAACCACCATTTCATAACATGCACATGGATGAATGAATACCACGGTCGGCCCACATGAAACACACGAGGACAACTGGGGTTTATTTTTGGGCGCACAACAAAGATACCGAAGAGGAAGGCAAGAGTGAGAGTCTTTCTCACATTCGCCTCTTGATGACAATTCTAACTCAAGCATTATTGAGACCCAAAAAATAAATGCATGACTTCACACTGTTGTTGACTTATACGATGACAGGGCTTCACAGCTGAACGGCATCAACAATGGGGCATCACGACAAAACACACCACAAAATGAAAACATCTACACGTGTGTATCATGTGTAGCACTCTTTAAAAGAAACGGCAGTCGTAGGTGCAATCAGACACACATAAACTGCAATGCGGTCTTGGTTGGTTAGTATGACAAAGGTGAGATGGCGAAATGTTGGGTTAGAAAACGGAAACCAAACAGAAATCAATGCAAGTGATATACTACGTACGGAGGATGACCTCCAAGCACAAAAGTTTCGGTGGTCTGAGTTGAACGCCGTCACCTCCTAAACATCACACAGCAAAAAGAAAGGAAACATGGACTTCTTGGCCCTAACGAAGATTTGCTGCTAATGGAAAAAAAAGCTGAATGTAAGCCAGAAACAAATATATCAACAGCTCACAATCAAATATCTACAGAGATGCACACGAACGCACAAAACAGGCTCACTCACCAGATACCAAACATAATGGAAACGACTGAAAATCTTCATTATCAACAATCCTGTCAAGTGGGCGAAAGCTTATTTTTCGATATCCTTATGGGGTCAAAAAAGCTTCTGAATCTAAAGCTTGAGTGAGGCATCTCTAAGCAGCATATCCATTTCCTAAACAAATATAAATCCTCCTTTGGCTGTGTGTTTGTATCTGTCACAGCCCCTACTGCTCCTGCTTTTCCTATCGAGGCCTTACGCTCAGAAGGTCACCTGTGTGCCCATTTTTGTGTTTTCTGTGTGTGTGTGTGTGTGTGTGTGTGTGTTGGAAATCCGATATTAAAGGGCACCATGCTAAGTCATCAAACATTTATGTGCCACTGAGCTTAGCAGCTACACACTCAGCCTTTCCTCACGACAAGCAGTGGAAATCTGTCGTGAAAGCAGTCATGCTCTTTCCCTTGTGGCCATAGTGTCATAGGTGAGTAGTTCAGACAGTTAGAATGATTCAGAAAACAATGGCTGTGAGGATAGAAATGTGTAGACGTGAAGGAAAATCACACGGTTATAGACAACTATAAAATCGCGCCAAGTAATCTCTAACTAAATGTGTATCATCAAAGTTGTTTGAAAATGGGTTCCAATAATAATGCCAGTTGAAATGAAACTGTTAATTGTTTATTGAAAGGCATTAAATCTATGAATAAAATGTTATAACGTATAAATCAGTTTTGATGATCATATGATAAAATTATGAAATGCAAAAATCTTCTGTTGATGCTTGTGGTCTACTAAAGTAGTATTTTTTTTGTCCAAGAAACAAATAGCAGTCCACAGAATGGAAGCCAAAGGTAGCAAAAAGGTGAGCAAACAGTGCTTACCTGTAAAGCAGCCTGAGGGAAGTAGAAGAAGAAATTGGGAAAAAGAGGATCAGACATTTGGTTAGGAAGGTAGAGTAGATAGAGACGACGAAGTGCTGGTTGGCAGCCAGACAGACAAGCGGGCAGATAGCATTTGAAAGAGGAGGAGAGGATGTTAAGGTACAAACATGACCTTGCATAAAAAAAAAAAAAAAAAGAGTGGATATGCAAACAACACAACTAGTGAGCCGAGACGACAGCACAGGATGAAAACGACAATACATGAAAATATATACCTCATCTCACAAACAACCATACACAACCACAGATACCGCTACATGTGTGTACTTTTTGTATAGTAGTGAGGATATGTACAGAATATAACTAGAAGGCCTATCACAGTAGAGCATTAGTATGTGACCCACTTAAATGTTATGCTATTTACTGTCAACATTTAATAATGCATTGGTGTGTGCTTGAGCTCATCCAGTGGTATCACATTACACACACCTGAGAGTGCAGTACTACCTCCGTGACCTCGGTGTACAGTACAGTGAGTGGCCGCCATCTTGTCTCATATCACTACTTTCAGCTTTAGACAACTTATTTCCTTTGGATTTTGCATTTAAAAGATCTTATTGGTAAATGTGCATATCCCGAAAAAAATAATATGGTTTTACATAGTTTAGGTGTCAAGTCAATACAAAGCCTAGACTTTGAATTGTTTTGATTACGTCAAACAAATACAAAGCATATATGCATGAGTAGACCATGTTTGTATTTTTCACATTTGTGGGCATTCCTAACTGCAAACATTTCATTGACAACTGCATATTGGACTGCTATTTTAGTTGTTTTATTGGATAAAATCAGGGCCATCTTTTTAGACCAATCTGTACCTTTTGCTGGATGGTGGAGTGTTTTTGCTCCATGTCCCGCTTCTCTTTGGCAGCATCCACAACCAGCTGGTCCAACTGCCAAGGACAACAGATTAGTCAGACATGCTAAACCACCTGGCCACATTCAACATTGCATTGCATTGCAATAGAAAATTGATGCTTCATATTCCCTTTCGATTCCAGCAAACACAACTGACCCATCGGCAAAGGGGTAATCTTGTGTGAAATCAGGTGGAAAATGAATGATTCTCTTCAACTTTCCATTTCAACATTATATTCATGGAAAAAAACAAATGTTCCTCTGATTGGAGACGAAAGCAACAAATGCCTGCTTTCATAGGGGATGCCACAAATGTGCCAGTTAGCTTCAAGGCGTTGAGGTTTGAGTCTATTCATAATTTGGTGCAACAAAAAAACTTAAAAATGAGGACAAGAGAAGAAAATTATTCCCCGGTTATAAGTCGATGGGCAAAGAGCAAAATGAACAGAAGGTGAGAAGAGACATTTAAATGTATTTTAATCAACATTTGCGTGAATTATTTTGAAATATTATATCCATCCATCCATCCATCCATCTTCTTCCGCTTATCCGGGGTCGGGTCGCGGGGGCAACAGCTTCAGGAGGGACTCCCAGACTTCCCTCTCCCCAGCCACTTCATCCAGCTCATCCCGGGGGATCCCAAGGCGTTCCCAGGCCAGCTGAGAGACATAGTCTCTCCAGCGCGTCCTGGGTCGTCCCCGGGGTCTCCTACCGGTGGGACATGCCCGGAACACCTCCCCAGGGAGGCGTCCAGGAGGCATCCTGATAAGATGCCCGAGCCACCTCATCTGGCTCCTCTCAACGTGGAGGAGTAGCGACTCTACTCCGAGTCTCTCCCGGATGACCGAGCTTCTCACCCTATCTCTAAGGGAGAGCCCGGACATCCTGCGGAGAAAACTCATTTCGGCCGCTTGTATCCGAGATCTCGTTCTTTCGGTCACGACCCATAGCTCGTGACCATAGGTGAGGGTAGGAGCGTAAATCGACCGGTAAATTGAGAGCTTTGCCTTTTGGCTCAGCTCTCTCTTCACCACAACGGACCGGTACAGGGTCCGCATTACTGCCGACGCTGCACCGATCCGCCTGTCGATCTCACGCTCCATCCTCCCCTCACTCGTGAACAAGACTCCAAGATACTTGAACTCCTCCACTTGGGGCAGGATCTCATCCCCGATCCGGAGAGGGCATTCCACCCTTTTCCGATCGAGGACCATGGACTCGGATTTGGAGGTGCTGACCCTCATCCCGACCGCTTCACACTCGGCTGCGAACCGTTCCAGCGAGAGCTGGAGATCACGGCCTGAAGAAGCCAACAGCACCACGTCATCTGCAAAAAGCAGAGACGCGATGCTGAGGTCCCCAAACCGGACCCCCTCAACGCCTCGGCTGCGCCTAGAAATTCTGTCCATAAAAATTATGAACAGAATCGGTGACAAAGGGCAGCCTTGGCGGAGTCCAACCCTCACTGGGAACGAATCCGACTTACTGCCGGAAATGCGGACCAGACTCTGGCATCGGTGATACAGGGACCGAACCGCCCTTATCAGTTGGCTCGGCACCCCGTACTCCCGAAGCACCCTCCACAGAACCTCCCGAGGGACACGGTCGAACGCCTTCTCCAAGTCCACAAAACACATGTGGACTGGTTGGGCAAACTCCCATGCACCCTCGAGGATCCTGCCGAGGGTGTAGAGCTGGTCCACTGTTCCACGGCCAGGACGAAAGCCACATTGCTCCTCCTGAATCCGAGGTTCGACCTCCCGACGGACCCTCCTCTCCAGCACCCCTGAATAGACCTTACCAGGGAGGCTGAGGAGTGTGATTCCCCTGTAATTGGAACACACCCTCCGGTCCCCCTTCTTAAAGAGGGGAACCACCACCCCAGTCTGCCAATCCAGAGGCACTGTCCCCGATGTCCACGCAACGTTGTAGAGGCGTGTCAGCCATGACAGCCCCACAACATCCAGAGCCTTTAAGAACTCTGGGCGGATCTCATCCACCCCCGGGGCCTTGCCACCGAGGAGTTTTTTAACTACCTCAGTGACTTCGACCCCAGAGATTGGAGAATCCGCCTCAGAGTCTCTAGGCCCTGCTTCCTCGATGGAAGGCGTGTAGGTGGAATTGAGGAGGTCTTCGAAGTATTCTCCCCACCGACTCACGACGTCCCGAGTCGAGGTCAGCAGCACGCCATCCCCACTGTAAACAGTGTTGACGTTGCACTGCTTCCCCCTCCTGAGACGCCGGATGGTGGACCAGAATTTCCTCGAAGCCGTCCGAAAGTCATTCTCCATGGCCTCACCGAACTCCTCCCACGCCCGGGTTTTTGCCTCAGCAACCGCCGAAGCCGCGTTCCGCTTGGCCATCCGGTACCTGTCAGCTGCCTCCGGAGTCCCGCAGGCCAAAACGGCCCGATAGGACTCCTTCTTCAGCTTGACGGCATCCCTTACCGCCGGTGTCCACCAGCGGGTTCGGGGGTTGCCGCCACGACAGGCACCAACGACCTTACGGCCACAGCTCCGGTCGGCCGCCTCAACAATGGAGGCGCGGAACATGGTCCACTCAGACTCAATGTCCCCCGCCTCCCCCGGGACGTGGGAAAAGCTCTGCCGGAGGTGGGAGTTGAAGCTCTTCCTGACAGGAGATTCTGCCAGACGTTCCCAGCAGACCCTCACAGAGCGTTTGGGTCTGCCAGGTCGGACCGGCATCTTCCCCCACCATCGGAGCCAACCCACCACCAGGTGGTGATCAGTTGACAGCTCCGCCCCTCTCTTCACCCGAGTGTCCAAAACATGCGGCCGCAAATCCGATGACACGACTACAAAGTCGATCATCGAACTGCGGCCTAGGGTGTCCTGGTGCCAAGTGCACACATGGACACCCTTATGTTTGAACATGGTGTTCATTATTGAAAATCCGTGTCGAGCACAGAAGTCCAACAATAGAACACCGCTCGGGTTCAGATCAGGGGGGCCGTTCCTCCCAATCACGCCCTTCCAGGTCTCACTGTCATTGCCCACGTGAGCATTGAAGTCACCCAGTAGAACGATAGAGTCCCCAGAAGGAGCGCTCTCCAGCACTTCCTCCAGGGACCCCAAGAAGGGTGGGTACTCTGAGCTGCTGTTTGGTGCATAGACACAAACAACAGTCAGGACCCGTCCCCCCACCCGAAGGCGGAGGGAGGCTACCCTCTCGTTCACCGGGGTGAACCCCAATGTGCAGGCGCCCAGCCGGGGGGCAATAAGTATACCCACACCTGCTCGACGCCTCTCACCGTGGGCAACTCCAGAGTGGAAGAGAGTCCAGCCCCTCTCGAGAGGGCTTGTACCGGAACCCAAACTGTGTGTGGAGGCTAGTCCGACTATATCTAGTCGGAATCTTTCTGCCTCACACACCAGCTCGGGCTCCTTTCCAGCCAGAGAGGTGACATTCCATGTCCCAAGAGCCAGCTTCTGCAGCCGGGGATCAGACCGCCAAGGTCCCCGCCTTTGGCTGCCGCCCAGCTCACATTGCACCCGACCCCTTCGGCCCCTCCCACAGGTGGTGAGCCCATGGGAAGGGGGACCCACGTTTCCATTTCGGGCTATGCCCGGCCGGGCCCCATGGGCGAAGGCCGGGCATAGCCGGATGGCTAATATCTGAAATATTATATGAGAATGAAAATTGCTTGTTTTGGCAGAGAATCGCCTTTACAAAAAATTAGGAGGAAGAAGCATTTTTATTTTAGAGGGAGAATGGTACTTTAATATGATATAATGTTAATGTGGAGGAAGATACTAAGATTATGCAGCTATCTGGTGTTTAAAAAATATATTTTGTTGAAAAAGATGCTTTGTTTCTGGGGGAGCTGAGCCTTTTTCTTTGTTTTGGGCAGGAAATGGGTGGACGGCAGAGCAGCAGTATGATAGCATCAGATGGGAAATATTTTCCGGCTGTCACAACCATAACAACAAGTCCAGTCCAGTCCCGATTGTCTATCTCCATACATTTTATTCAAGAGCCTGTAAAGCTCCCCACAATTTTTTAGAGAGTGACTCACATTTTATGTCTACAAAGCATTCTCATAATAACCACACTGAATTTAAAAAATATCTTACCAACGCCTAATTAAGAAAAATTCACAGGTATATTTATTTACTTGACTCGTTTCCTCACCCATCCACAATAACCCATAAATAGAATGAATATTTCATGTAATTTTCCTGCTCTTATTTATACATTGACAACAGACCTGTTGGCAGCTCCTCCACACCTCCCTGCACAGCCGCTCAACCTTCTTCAGTTTCATGATAGAAACAGAGTTAATCCTCTTGTCCTTGCTTCCCGCTGTTTGGATGCGGATTCTCTCCCCCTTGTCACTTCAATACAGTGTGTATGCAGCCTTCCAGATTCACTCAGCAGGGTTACGCTTCATGGTTGAATTTTTTCCTCTCTTAATTTTCCTCTTCTGTCCTTTGACTGTTGAAGCCACCACGTGTTTCCATATGTGCCTCTTCCTTCTGGGTCGATCACTATGAGAGATTAAACTCCTCCTCTCATCCTGTCCTAAATGTGTCAACAAAAGTTTCTATTTTCTTGATACTGTTCTCTCTTGGGAAGGATGGTTACAGTTTCAGCACATGAGAGATAAAAAAAAAAAACACTCGTCTCACCACTCCAGTTTAGAGGAATGTTGTTTGAACCGTTCAGAATTCACTCATAAGTCTTCGCTATTTGCTCCGTGCTTCTTTTAACAAATGCACTCCAATATATTCTTCTTCTTCTTATGCAAATTGCCCCCCCATCCCCACTTTCAGAAAAATTACATCTCATTGGAATTTTTCTTTCCCTGACATAGCCTCAGAACCACCCGCTAACAATCCACAAGGCTTCAATAATATTCTTGAGTTTCTCCACCGCATTCTCTCAGCTGACTCGAAACTCTAGTGAGACTGACGGTGGGAAAATGCATCTCGGGATTACTGGCTGCCTTCTTCCTCATTCTACTGAGATCACCATCTCAGAGTCACACATGGGAGGGGTTGTATATAATAAGACAAACAGATTCACCTCAATTCATTCAAATAATGCTACAATAGACCTCACATTTAAAGGAACCATAAAGCAGCCTCTGCCTAAGACAAAATGTTAATGAGTCCACAAATGCTGTTATAATGAAACTACAAATTCCCCTCCAAACATAATAATGAATGTTTATACACCACACAGTAGTGGTATGTAAACATTTTTTTATATTGAGTCTGCTGCTTCACTACGGATAGCTCAAAGTTTGCATGTGATACGTGGTACACACTTGATGTACCTGTGTAAGTATTATGTTAAACTGGCAAGAATTTTTTTTTCATGTTGCAGTTTTCATCCATTGCTATGCCAAGTATTTAATATACTGTACATCAGGGGTGTCAAACTCATTTTTTTGGCGGGCCGCATTGTAGTCATAGCTTCTTTGGGAGGGCCATTATGACTGTCAACCGAAATAAATGCATGAGTACCTCATATTATATACAGTAAAAGCTACAAAACAAACTGACAAATAACTCATTTTCAAATCAGATGAGTAAAAACTGGTCAAATATAAAAAAAAAAGAAGATATTATTAAAAGTGAGGACAATTTGCAATTATAGTAATGACACACGAATTTGTTGCACAATTTGTCTTCACGGGCCACATAAAATAATGTGGCAGGCCGTATCTGGCCCCCGGGCCTTGAGTTTGACACTTGTGCTGTACAGGAAAGGTTGAGAGGGGGATTCCGCCATCTCTGCAGGAAATATTACCTGTACCTAATTTTATAATCATTGTAAGAGCAAGGTAAGGTTTCGTAATCTGGTATGTCGTGTATGCACATATGCGGTACCTGTCCTCCGAGCTGTTTCATTAGTGGTTGTAACTCACTGAAGAGGTCATAGCCTTGGTGAAAAAAGGTCAGGTGGGCATACATGAAGGACAGCATCTGTGGCGAAGACAGTCCTTATACGTTGAGCAAAACTAGCTGAGTCACTCTGAATCATGAAAGTGTAGGAGACCGTACTTACAGATTTTAGGATTTCTGATCTTCGTTTGGACTGCAGCACATTTATCTGCAAAACGAATTAGATAAATAAAAATTGTGAAGGAGGCCACAAAGTACTAAACATGAACACGACCAAAGGTTCCTTATATTGACACAAGGGGGAGCTCTGTACGATGGCAGCTATCACCAGTAGCTTCTAATTTTTCTAAACCTTGTCTCAGTTTCACTAGATATCTGCTAGCCTCATGTGCCCCAGCCTGGCTTCTTCTTTCTTCAAAATATCTTATTTTTTATTTATATAGTATATATATTTAGCTGAGCATGCAAAGCTAATGCTATAAAGTAGAGAGGCGAGATGTACAATTATTTTTTCATGGCGTTGCAAGTCTTTTCCAAACTCATCTTGATCTCCAATTAACAGCTGCAAATGGACTGCAACTTTACCAGATTTGAACATCCTTGATGAATTTATTGTGGCACCAAACTTCCAACTGATCTGGGCATGATTAGTGTATGCCTAGAAGATTAAATAAATGCATTTATTTCTTCATTTCCGGGTCAAGTCAAGTCAAGTCAAGTTTATTTGTATAGCCCTAAATCACAAGCAGTCTCAAAGGGCTTCACATAGACAAAAATTGACAGTTATTCTCAAAGCATCCCCTGATCTTAAGCTGCCAAAAGGGCAAGGAAAAAATAAAAAAAACCTACATGGGGGAAAATGAGAAACCTTGAGAAGGGACCACAGATGGAAGGATCCTCCTTTCAGGATCACCAGGTGATGAGGTTTAGAATAGAGATTGCTACACTAACTCAGTCAACATATTTTATGAGGTTGTATTAGTTCCTAACACTACCATGATTAATTTAACAGTTGTCAATAATTAAATGGGGTCGCTTCATGAAGTGAATTTTATGTCGCACAAGAGACAAATGTCATTCATAAACATGCCAGGCTCTCTCTGCCTCTGTTGGATGTCACTGAAGACTGTGCAATGTATAATGACATTACATGTCAGAAAAACAGCAGGAAAGCTAAATTCCAAGTCTTAAATGTTTCCTACAAGACCCATAAGCGGAACATTTCTTTCTGCTGTGCCAGCAGCTTGCCACATAGATTTCCAATATGCAGACAAAAAGGCAAGAAAAACTGTCAGAGCTAAGCTTTGTCTTCAAAGAGCAAGCATGCAGAGATCCAAAGGAGCACACTACCAAACCTATCTGCATTTTTTTTTTTTTATTGCTTCTGATTCTCGCCTCAGGGGCTTCTTAGCTGTGAGGCGATTCATGCACGTTCTATTCTTCACGTCCTCTTTTACATGTTCATCACCAATTTTATTGAAATTTATCAATAACTGCATGTACACATCTCCACACTATGTCTGACGCACGATTCATCACTAATAATAGTACTGCTACAACTGAATCCCTATCACGTGGTAGCTAGCGTGTATTACTTTGTATTTAGTGGGTTCAAACACATCTGCGGTTCACTCTTCCTTGTACCACATCAGCATGTTAAACCCTGACTCAGCAAATTAGGCTTTCAGTTCAAATTTATGACTGCTGGTGCAGCATTTTAAAACTCGTCAGTAAATAAATATGTGTGCCTCTACTTTTGTCCGTTAAACAAACAAAAAAATCTAATTTCCTCAAATGAAAGCTTCAAACAAATATATTGATGAATACATTTTACCTACCTGTAAAACATAGTCGAGCACGATGTGTCGGAAGCATTTGCGCGTGGCGGTGAGGATGTTGGTAGCCTCTTCCACTTCGTGCTGCTTGTTGCGGGGAGCCTGAGCATTTTTGATCAGCGCTGCATCCTTTTCTTCACTCACTTTGTCAAATTGCTTCTTGGCTTCTTTAAACTTGCGCAGGTCACTGGCAATTGATAAGGTGCACAGACAGATAGAGTATGAAGTGGTTTTGCCAAAGTGTCTTGGTGGATGTAAGTGAATCTTAAAAAGAAGCCAAGTTGTCATTCATTTTGATCCACAGCAGGGTTGATTACATGAAATGAAATATTTTGCATCTTTCATTATGCTAACGAGGCCGTGCGGTTGAGAGTGTCTGCAGTGCACCCACGTGAAAATTTCTTGTATATCACCTCTGTTCTCTCGTCTCTTGGCTTAGAGAGATGAAGTCATATTCGAATGCTGTAAGGCAGTGGGTAATTGTGGAGAAACGTATTTTCCTACTCGATCTGAAAAGCACTGTGACTACTGATGTGGGTGTTAAGCCTTGGTGAGCCAGGGGCAAAAACAGGCTAATTCTCACAAAATCTAATTAACTAGGGTTAATGCCTCACTGCTTCTTCAAAAAACAAGCCCACCTGAAAGCTATATTTGGAAGTAAGTCTCTGTTTAAAAAATATATGTTTATGGTAAATAATTTGGCATCCTCCATCCACTCGTAATGTATACTTTCTCTCTTCCCTTTATGTGATTTGGCTTCAGAATGCAAAGTAATTCATCTCCATTTCTTACATAAATCATTATTGTTTTAATACTCACTCTTTAACAAATGTTTGAAGCTGGGTCTTGATTGATCTCTGGGCCTGATCGAACAGTATCTGTACAGTAAAAGATGATTGCCAATTATATGAACAATGGTTGTATGTATGAAACAAGATAAACAGTTCTTGAAGAAAGTCACAAGTTGATGCCGTATGTCAATCAATGCCTTATATTGCCAATCACCCAAAAAAAAAAGATCACTCAGCTTGGAGAGAGATGCAAAAGCTTCAAAATAGCGAATGCAGTGTGGCGATTTTTAATAATAACGGCATAGGATTTTTTAAAGCTCATCAAAAATAATAACGACATTAATCATTTATTCAAATAATCATTATGTGTAGCTCTAACATTAATTTTTGAAATGTCCTTATTCCACATCATCATTGATCGTAATCTGTATTGAGCAATTAGCATAAAACACTGATTAGAACACTCGCATTGGAAAACTACGCTTCTCTGTGACTTGCCAAATAAGATTTTTGGTCATTGTGATACTTGCGTACTTTTTTTTGCTATTTAGTCAAATGCTAATAGGCAGTAATTTCTCACAGGCACTTCACCCTTATTATGAATTCTATGTAATTTGGAAAGCAGAGAGGACAATCTGAGCAGTGTGCTTAGGATAGCCTAGCACTATCAAACAGAGCACTGTTTCAGATCATGTGCTAAAAGATCGCTAAGTGGTAACAACCACTTTTGAGAATCAGCTGACGTGGCCAGAGTTGAAGCCACAGACTGCCATACCAGATGGGTTTTGTCATCAGGCAGCTGTCAACAAGGGGATTCAAACACTGAGAACATATCCCGTTTCACATGGAAGAACCTACCGTGTGATAGTTGATCATTTCCTGAAGGCTTTCTGCAAACTTTGAAAGACTGGACTGTGGCGACAAAAGGGGACAAAGATAAGTTAAAAAAGTCAGTTTAAGATGACGTACAATCATGGCCTAATAGCTCAAATTTTTTTTAACTCCACATGTATTTGGGATTTTGGGTAACTTAACATGAGTTTTTGTGGCTCAATCAAGTCAAGCAAATCCACCTTGGAACAGAGCTTTATTTTGAAAGTACACAAAAGAGGTGTGAGTCAGACTATGTATTTACCTCGATGACTTCATCTTTGGTAGATTGCAAAGCGAGCTCCCGGATCCCGTTGACAAACTGTTTGTTGGCAGCATTGTAAGCTTTCCCAGCATCTATCATCCCAATGCACAACTTCACCAGCTAAAGAAAGATAACATCAAAAAAGCATGCCATGAAGACGAGGTAAAGTGGTGTCAAGTAGGAATCTAAGGCATTGTTAGCTTCTTCAAATAAAAAAGGAACTTGTTGACCTTCTGAGTCACTTGGTGGGGGACACAGATCGTTTTAGGTTATGCAAACATAAACCGAGCCTGGCTATACACCATTCTCTCCCACGGAGATGTCTGAGCTAAAATTAAAAAAAATAAAATAAAAACTCAATTCAACATTCATCCGTCCATTTTCTGTACAAAAAAAATATTTGCAATGTACTGCATCAAGACAGTCACAGGGATAAAGAATGAACAGAGTAGTGACCATGAGAGAAAATGTAAGTGACTCTGGAGAATTCATGAACAATTATGAGAATGTAATCATTTTGTATTGTCTTGTTTTGAGTGTGTTGCTACATGGATGTGTGGCTTTTTAAAAACTCCACCCATCAACACACACACACACACACCCAAACACACACAACTTGTAAGAGCCACTCCCACTCTCCAGTAGATCCTTCCTCTTTATAGCAAGAGAGGAAGTAAAGGCTGGGCTGAGTCACAGAGATGGGATTTTGAGAAGACCAGGGGTGGGAGGGGGGAGTGAGAACACTCTAATAAGTCCAGCAAACAATGACCATGAATAGTTTGGGCCCAAGGTCTCTAGGTAAATATAATTCTCTTATATATGGGTAGGACACAGAAATATTAGTATTACGTTCACAGTGAAAAAGAAAAAAAAAATGAAGAGGGGAGAAAAAAGTGTTATTGCTATGTTATTACAACAGCATTTACTATATTAGACAAACACTCTATTAAAACTTATTTGCAGTCAGCAAACAGCCTGTCATTGTCATGTATGACCTGTAACCTCAGAAATGTACGTCAAACTCATTGCCCTTTGCATTCATCAGTACCCAAGAAGTAGCGCTCGGTTTCAAAAACATTGGTGAGTACAATGCTTAAATGAACAATAATAAACAAAATATGATCTATAAACATGGTACTCACTTTGTCGAGCTTCGATTCCAACTCGCACACATCCCCCTCCACTTCCTCTATGGTGGCTCTGCAGAAGAAATATTGAAAAAATGAAAATAAATGTCAGCTTGGTTTACTTATTGGTCAGTTGCGATACATTTGATTTGTTGAATTTTCTATTTTTTATGTATCATTCGTCCTACTCAAGGAATGGGATTGTTTAAGAAATAAATGCATGAGGTCAGCGACGGTGCTTGACAGACACGCAAGGGTGTTCCCGTGAAATTGGGCAGTAGGATTAAAAGCAACACCCTACTGTAATAGCAGTGGGACAGATGTTTGTTGTTTGTCCCTTGAGTCACATCAACAGCCGCCAACAACATCATCTGGCATAACGTCAAACAAAATACAAGAGGACATCTCGGGTAGCGCTCTGCTTTTACTGCAGAAACCGTACAATACTAGCGTCTACAAGAATCCTTCTGCATGTTAAATGTGAACAATTTGAGACCACAAACATACTGCGGCCATTGTTCAACCAAGGACAACATGACAATTACCTCAAAGCTTGTGAATGTACTGCTGCCCAGGAATGTAGGCAAAACAGCTATTATGTGTATTTAATGTGAAAAACATGCAGCAAGTGAAGCTGAAGTCTGTCTGTAGACATTCCTAACAATACCCCTCGAACCAGTAGAAACTGGCAAATCAATTAATTTGGCCAACTATGTTTAGTTGCTACTTGGAAATATTAAGATACGTATTCATTCATTATCCGGACTGCCTCATAATCATGATTCTAGATCAGGGGTGTCAAACTCATTTTTTTAGCGGGCCACATTGTAGTCAGAGCTTCATTCGGAGGGCCATTATGACTGTAAACCCAAATAAATGTATGAGCACCTCATATTATATGCAGTAAAAGCTACAAAACAAAGTGACAAATAACTCGTTTTCAAATCAGACGAGTAAAAACTGGTCAAATGTTTAAAAAAAAAGATATTAAAAGTGAAAACAATTTGCAATTCTAATAATGACGCACGAATGTGATGCACAATTTGTCTTCGCGGGCCACATAAAATGATGTGGCGGGCGGGATCTGGCCCCCGGGCCTTGAGTTTGACACCTGTGTTCTAGATGATCACATAGGCCCATTTATCTCTTGAGTCAAACTGACTAGTGGTCAAGTGGTGTATAGTAGCATATAAAGGACTCAGTGATAGTAATATAGTACCAAAGTAAACTGCAAATTACACTGTGATGGAAGTTGGAGCGCTCAGATTGCGTTGCTAATAGAACAGATGTAATTAATATCTTTCTAACCTTTGACAAGAAAACATAAGTGGATTGTGTCTTCAAATATATAGCAACATTAAAGACGGTCCAGTAGTATTTTTTTTTAATATATATTCTCAAAATAGTTGTGCACACACAAGCTTATCGCATCTTTTCATAGTGGCATCAAGAAGCAGCCATCCGCGGAGAGCCCACATGCTGCTGTGAAGAAAGGCGAGAGATGCAGGTATTTTGCTTCAAGTGAAAAGCACTTTTGGCAAATCATCTGACATCTGGTTCTAGCAAAACAAAAACAAAGAAAAAAGTTATGCAAGTTGCCACGAGGCACACAATCACTTTGTTTTAATTTCATTACAATAAACTCTACATTAGACTTTGTATGTGAGGCTAAAGTTCCATTTCAGAAATGTCATGGCTGAACCTTACACAAGAAGCCTGCAGCAGTACAGCCTTCTGTCTTCTACTCTAACTTTTCTGTCCGAGACAAAACAAGTGTGAGAAGCAAGACATTGTGGTTAAAAAGTTGGGTAGTGAGGTTGACGCTAGGGCTAGATAAAGACTGAGGTGTGGTTTGTTGTAGTCTCTATCCCATCAAAAGGAAAATGCAAAACCACATGAGCAAAGAAAAGGCCAAATCAGCACTCATGGAATGTTTAGATCCCTGTTCTCACTGAAAAGGTATTTCTCCACAGTAAGGACAGGCCTTCCTTCTTAAAACTGAGATTGTTACACAATTTAAAACAAACATCCCCACTAGTCAGTTGTATTAAATCCATAACAAAAATAAGGTACCTATAAAAAAATTATATTTGTTTTGGTTTTTTGTGAGGACCTGCCAGAGAACAGTAATGACACTTGTACTTGGCTTTGTGCTGCCAAGTTTTCCGTGCAAAGGTTTGTAGGGCAGCGAGTAAAACTGGGTCATCCCCTACTTCTAGTTTTAAATTCATGTCAGAATTGTAGCCTACCATGTGCACTCACAGGACCCCAGACTAATTGCGTAAAACACAAATTTGATGCCTCTTAAAGCAGTACCGTATTTTCCGGACTATAAGGCGCACCGGACTATAAGGCACACCTTCAATGAACTATAAGGCACACCTTCAATAAATGGCTCATTTTAAAACTTTGTCCTTATATAAGGCGCACCGGACTATAAGGCGCATCATTAATGCATCATGTCAGATTTTTAATCCAAATCAAATCATTCTCCATTTTATCTTTTTTATTTGAACTTTAGACATAACAAATTACTTTATAATCACAAAATAATGATCCATAGTCTTTTAGATTCATGATTCATAGTCTTCAGCGGGCCACTTATGATTGATTCCATGACACAATGCTTCGGGCCAGTTTAAATTGAGGAATTTGGTCCATATATAATATATAATACTGTCGGCTTTTGAGAAAATTTTAGGTTTTTAGGTGCACCTTATAGTCCGGAAAATACGGTACATTGTATTGTTTTAATAAACTACCATTGGGTAGCCCTACTATATGTTGTTCTAATTGGAGACCGAAATGAGAACATTTAGAGGCAGGTGTTGCTAGGCAATGTATGTGATGCTATCAGAAATAAAAATATTGAAAGAACTTTGACTATTTGAAGCAGGGTTCATTCTTTCACCCCTGAGATTAGCAGGGCTTCGCTGTACAGCGTAAAAATGCTGATTGGTGACAGGAAGTCCACTACATTATAGTGACAGAGTCTGTGGCTAACATAAATGAAAAAAACAATTAACAGTATAACTTGGTTATTGTCGATAGAAATGCAGAGAACGGGGTGAGCACAATGCTATGACGGAGATCCTGTAATTGTTTGAAAGTGGAGCAGCGGTTCTTTGGCGAGGCGTCCCGCTGTTGTGGAACACACCAATGGAGGTTTACACAACATCAACAACATTTTTTTAAAAGGGGTGAACATTTAGAACAGCCATTTTCCCTCAAAGGTAGGTGTATGATGACACTAGCAAGAAACCTGTCAGTCCCCCACTCTTAATCACCATAACAAAGGCTAATTAAAAGGAAATGGCCCGCAGCTTAATTAAATCAGAAAGCAACAGGGCGAGCATGCTAACAAGCGTACAGCTTGCCTCCCAAGTGACGCTCATCTATGGCAATTTGCGTACTGCTCACCGGGTACAGGTTCAGTGCCTGTCATCTGCTGACTCGACAGTTGTCGGCAAATGAGGGGAAAGCTGGAACGTTTGACCAATTCCTTCATACAACAGAACACACCCGAGCTCATCTGATGTTGTAATATGCACCATCACACAAGTGTAAACATTTAAACCAAACTATAAATTTCCATACTCAGGACTACTACTACTCATACATAGGCTTCAATAGAAACAAAACAGACTTATTGTATTTTTGATTTCTATTTTTAAATCCGCAAAAAAAAGTCAATTAACCTGCATCCAGCAATGTACACAACTTTTGATTCAACTTTACTTACAGTTACACTTTCACACATTTATAACAGAGAAGTATCTGATGGTTTCTGTGGTGTACTTTTACAGGTTTGAGTTCATTACTCCATGTCAGTTTGTGATAAACAATGACCCAGCTGACCTAAGAGCTAAGTCTAGTAGCTTTGACCTATCAAACCAAAGGTCACTGATGACAAGATTAAACTAACTGATATGATCCATTCTGCATTTTGTTCTTAAGTGTTGAAAAAGTTGCTGTCAAAAGGAATTGAAGAATTAAGACATGCTGCACCGATCACACTAGTTTTGACCAGCAACTCAAACAATTGCAGCAGCTCAAGACACTCTCTTGTGCTCAACAAATGACTCTTAAACATCTGTTCCTCATTTGTATGAGAAAAGAGGATGTTGCTGCATCACAAAATAAGGAGGTCGAGAAAGGAACGCAAGAGGCGTTTTCTCAGATGTCTGGGAAATGGAAAACGAGAGCAAATGTGGACGTTTAGAGCAGAAGATCAACATTTGAAAGAGACTTTTGGTTGCCTTTCACACACACCTAAACTCATTGGGGCAGTGAAATGTGTCCAGTCATCATGCAACGATTACACCCTCATCAAATCGGGTGACATCATACACAATCGATGACATAAGGACATTAATGGCGACTTGTGGGAATCCGATAGGCGAATGGAAATTCAAAAGAAATGGTAATAATGCGCACGCTGGCGTCTATTTAATTGTGACTATGATATCCTGTGAGGATATCAATACAATGCAATCAAGTCCGGAAAGAGTTTTATAATAATCCACATTAAAAACTGCAGGTCCTCTTTACATAATTGATCGGCATTAAAGAGACCCCACTATTACTTGGTGAGTTTTTTTTTTTTTTTTCCCCCTGCTCGGCTGGCTTCACCTTTCTTGAGACCAAAATAGTAATGTGGCCGCTTGCAGTATAATACTGCTCTGCATAAAACTAGCATGATACGTTTGTCAAATAAACATTGAAGGAGAAATGGACATTTACGCACGCACACTCACACACAGTTGTCATCGCTCACCTGAACCGAGGGGAGTCCTTCAAACATTCCTCGAAATCCACAGTTATCTTCATGTTGCCGCGTAAGCGTGATCGTTAAACACCCGAGCGCTATTTGATCGTCAAGACGGTAATCCAGGTTGAGTCTTTGTGGCTAATTAGCTTGTTTGCTAACGTTAGTGTACCGCTGCGCTGTCCGACCAGCTGGCCGCCGAGTCCGTCAGTCAACTAGCCAGCTAGCCTCAAAAGGCCAGCAGCTACGTTTTACAAGGGGCACAAATGTAACCATAAACGAGAGCAAGCGGGCTGCGATGACGCCAAATCCTCGACTATTCCGGACACGGCAATCGGTCACGGGAACGGAAAGTGTCGCCGAGTATCTCGCTCATGGCAGCCAGTGGGAGAAGCTTTTCTTCCACGCACTTACTACGGACTATTACGTAGATCGTCTATATACCTAAGACGTGATGCGACGCAACCGACCGACTCAACTACTACACAGTAATGATCGGACCGCCATTCACAATATAACTAAGTAACAAACGAACAATCTGCGCGATTAGGTCAATTTTTTTTTTCACTAAAGGTTAGTTATAACCGAATAATAACCCGAAACCGAAGTTGCGTTAACAGCCTTGTAATACCAATCGAATATTTTTCAACAACTGTAGTGAACTCGCCAAACACACATGCATTACGAGTGAGTTGTTATCTCAATATTTATTATCTTTGCACCCAGTCACAGGCTTCCTGATCCGTTGGAATTACTGTTGATGAGTCCCCGGGATAAACAAGCTCTTTCCTTGCTGTACTACTAGATGAAATAGATATCTCCATCGGTCGCTTGTCTTAAAGTACTGAATGCAATCTGATGACGAATGAGACTTGTTTATGCGTGTAAGGTGAGTTTTTAAATTGCAGATTCAACAGCGACCGCGGAAGAATTGTAAATAATTCGAGCATGACCTCGATCGTGGCTTTTATCCTATTGTAAATTGCTAGTAGTCCAAGGGGACAAATCCAATCTGCTGTTCAACACTGCCATCAACTGTCGGGTAGAAAGATTACATGTGTCAAGTTACTGCACACCCACAATAAGTACAAACAAGTGGAGAAAATGGGACAAAAATAAAAAATAAACTAACATGATACACAACCTGTTCATACTTCACCTGTTCAGGATGTTCTCTATTGTATTTCCATAACAATGCTCAGCACATCACCAATCACAACAAGAATGGGTCAACAAAAAAAATAATACAACACCGTCAACCTTCGCCTCAATATTTGAAATAACGTTATACAGGATTAGGAACCCATAATAACGCCAATATTCATTACTTTATTCATCAGTAGCATTTTTTCCTCCTGCTTGAACATTAGCTAAGCACAAAATAAACTAGGCCATTCAATGCATGTCCCACATTAGAATTTACAGTTAAATTCTGTATGACAAAGCTAAGATGTTATGGAAAGTCAGAATTAAGCAAGCGCAGTGAACATTGGTTGTGTTCAAGTTGATAAAGGACCATTGTGAAAGAAAAAGCACACAGTATTTCCTCCAACATCTGACTTCCTATGGACATGCACTGAGTGCACCGTTTGTATGACTTAATACTGTTTCGTCCTTGAACGTTAGATAACATTCCTCCACCCATGAGCAACAGGGAGGTGGAGCCTAAATCAGTCTTGCCTTTTACACTCGTTATTGTGAGGTGCAGGGGGAAAAAACAAACTGTACATGGAAAAGTGCTTCTTTTTTTTTTTTAAAGATAACCATGATTTTCAGTGTTTAAAATAAAGGTCATTCAAGAGGTTAGAGATATTCTTAAAATGATAAGTGAGGTTTTGTGCTTTGTAAAAAGCCAGAGATCAAGTGAAAAAAAATCAGTGTTGGTAGATTTTTTTTGTTTTTTAAAGAAAAATCCGCTTTTGACTTGTGTGATACTGCAGCATCCAAAATGTCTAGCAATTATGGACATCAAACTAAAATTGTCAATCATGTCAAAACAAACCAGAAAAGTGTGTCACAGTTTCAAAGTCCACCTGAACTGCAGCTGGTACAAGCACAGTCATGAGAGGGTGGGGGTTCCCCTTGCTTGACCTTCTTTTCCTCAATGGCCTTCAAATCTTTTTACACTCATATTGTATTCAGAGCGCACCAGCTCAGCGAGGAGGGGAGATGGAGACCTTCATGGTGTCAGGGAAGGACATTGCAACTAGGTTTGAGGTTCAATTGCATTTTTTGGAACAGTGCGGACAGATGAATTGAAGGTTACCGTCTGTTTAGGGGAGTTAAATGGATCAAGCGGGAGGGGGGGTGGGGGGCTGGCGTTTGGCGCGACATTGAAAGCACGCGGCGCAGTGACGTCGTCTGTCAGTAAGGTGAGTTGACACGTACTCGAGTGGGAGGTGTCGTCTCATCTACGAGTCCAAAGAATCAGCTAGAGGGAACAAAATGAGGCAAAAGTAAATTAGAGCTGTCACACTATCCATTAATTGACAACTAATCAATTATCAAATTAATGGGCAACGACTTTAATAATCGAGTAATTGTTTAGAGCCATTTGTTGAAACTTAAAATTGTCCAAATCCAATTTTTGTCGTCATTCATGAAAAGAAACTGATTATCGTAAGAAGAAGCGGGTCAGAGAACCTTGAACCCAACCCAAAATATTTTTTACCTTCCTGTGGCGGGTCAACGCTGATCTCCTCAGCCTCCTCCGTTTCATCCCTCATCTCCTCGTCTTCGTCCTCGTCCTCGTCGAGCTCGCTAGCGATGAGCTGCCGAGCCAGCTTGATGTTGAGGCCCTCGTTATAATGCTTCTTCCTCATCATTTGAAATTTTTTCTTTTTGGCTGTGGAGCAAAGCGGAAACATCAGCGTAAAAATGAAAACGTTTTGTAGAAAAATAAACAATAGATGCCATGATGAAACAAAACATGGGACACAACATTCACTAAATTGTGACCCAATTGCTGAGTTCTGCATGAGCAGCAGAATCTAAAAAACTATGACCATCTCAATGACGACACCTTCTGTATATTCAATAATGAGGTCGCGGTCGAGCAGATGTCTGGCTCACCTTGTTCCTCGGGGGACAGCTCCTCTTCTTCTTCCTCACTACTTTCCTCTTCTTCCTCCTCTTCTTCTTCTTTCATAAATCGAGGTTCTGAGCCTTCTGCTGCTATCAGCCTTGACAAAAAGAGTAGAAGATTTGTCAGTTTAATACTTTTTGACATTCCATCGCACCTCAATTTCGCTGTAGTTCGGTTATAAATATCTTTTAAACAGGCCGTATTTGGAGTGAGAGCAGATGGGGAGGAAAGATGAGGATGAGATCAGAGTGAGGACAGAGCAAGCACAGAGAGAGAAAGAGACAGAGACAGAGAGAGAGAGAGAGAGAGAGAGACAGAGACAGAGAGAGAGTGACAGAGACAGAGAGAGAGAGAAGCACCGAGCATGCGAGTACTTGAGCATGAAGCAAAAATAACAGATTTCCCACTGCTATCTCTCACAAAGCAGCAGAGGACAAAATGAATGGTTCATGGCTGAGTGGATGGTGGTGAATGGCTGGGGGAGAGAGCCCATTTACTGTGCTACTACTCCAAAAGAACTGGCCTGATTCAGCCTGCCAGCTAAAATCTGATTTTCACACAAGATGTGGATAAAGACAAGACGATAGACTAATGTTTTTAGAGATTAGGCTCATCAACTAAAAAAAAAAAAAATTTAACATTTGTTTAATGATCGGGTGGACATGGTAATCAGGGATTGAAAGAGAAAAAAAAAAGAGCAACTGATATTTGCAGGCCTCAAGATAACACAGACAAAGGAGGCTAATTGATGTGGTCGTCTGAAGCTAACCACCTTTCATTTATTATTACTTTAATCAGATTGAATTTATTTCTACGAGCACTCCAACAGAGGGGTACCAACAATTTTGCCATGTGTATTACTAACCTTTTGTTTCGTAATCCTCCAACTTTGACCTTGTCACAATTTCAACTCATTTGCATGCTCATTAAATGCTTACTTTGATGTCAAGTCATCCGCTGGGAGTGCACCCCGCCCTTCTGAATCACTCAAGGAACCCTCGTCCTCGTCGTCCCCAACCATCCTTAAAAAAAAAAAAATTTTTTTTTTTTTAAAAAAAGACATAAATTACTTAAGACAAAAACTTAAAAGTTAAGTCTTAATCATTTCTGATAAACATTCCCAAAACTTTCTACACTGGAATTGATGAGTTGCAAATGTCTGACAAATATTCCGTCGACTTATTTCGATGAATATATGACTGGGAAAATTTGATGAAGGCGGACCTGTTGTAAGGTGTGCTGGGCTCATCTATCTTCATCAGGCCGTAATCTTTGTCTGCTGGATGGTATGTGGCCAGGATATTCATCTCATCCCACTTCTGGCTTTTCTTTCTGGAAAAAAAAATAAAAAATTGTAAAAATAATAAAAGCAGTGAACAGGAAATTACAGACGAGCGCATTGTGACCACGGCACACCGCAAACAATTATCCTTAATCCCAAAAGCAATCACATTTAAACTAGGGCTGAACATGTCCCAATTCTTATTTTTGACTGCATTCTTTTGGGAACACAGGATCAAATGCATGAAAAATATCTGGGAGGGTTGGCCAACCAGCTAAAGCTACAGATAAATATAGGGTCTTATACTGATGACTTTACCCGGAGGTCGTCCACAACTGGCAACATTTCACTTGGAGATAAGTCATTAAATAAAGTGAGTCATGAGAGAGAGCTGAGCAGCGCTATCAGGTGACAGAGTCGAAAGGTGCTCCCCTACCGACTTCTGTGACCCAGCAACAACAGCAGTGTGCACTAGTTTGTAACATTTGAGCAATTTCAAGTCTGCTCGGATGCTCCTCAAGAATGATCATGCACAGTGCCATCAATTTATTGCACTCTTTGGGTGGGACAAGTTTTATGTCCTTGTTTAAACTGTACACAGCAAAGTTGTATTGTTTAAACGGTCGACAGCAGAAGAGACGCTGGGTGGCTTAGCCAGGATATCCTTTGCTTGTACAACGAAAAACGAACAGGGCTTTGCTCCATGACTGACACATAAGCGGGTAAATGTGTTTGAGCTGCTGGAAAACTAAATGAGCATATGAAATTATCATTGCTGAGGCAGGTTTTCATAATTTTTATGGAAAAACTGCCTCATGGTGCTGACTGTTTGATGCAAGGCTCCACTTCATTGCAGGTACCCTCTGTTTTTTTCCCCCCCTTTTACATCTTCACTCTCTTGCAGAGGCTATTTTAGGATCAACACAGAAAAAGCCCGATTCACTTGCCGCGAATGGAATTCACTAATAGCTGTCATCTCTGGCCTAATTTTACAGAGTGCTGCTCTAACATTACTGGCTTATATCTAGAGTTGCTGGCTAGGTTAGCAGAGGGACAATGGCTGATACTCACTCATCACAAAATTACTGATAGAGCAATAAGACTATTTGTTGAAGTCCATTCCTGGTAGTCTTTATTTTGTCTCGTCTCCTGCCCAATTTGGTGCCTTGCCTTTAATAAATTTAATGTTTAATACATTTCATGGCCATGCCCATAATATGAATATAATTAAATTAGTATTTTGAATAAAACCACAAATGCGATTTAGGTTGCAAAATAACAATGTTAAATAATAGATTCCGTGTCCATTAGTAACTCAGTTACCAAGACAAGAAAGGAAGCTGTAACATGATAACACCGTGACAGTAAGTAAAGTCAAGGAGAGAATATGGGGGCGCAAATAAAATAAAATAGTGGGCAATTCAAGTGACGTTTGATACCTTTGGTGTCAATATCAACTTTGAATTGAGTTTGTGCATTTGTCATTCATTCAACATGTGGTATGCGTGATTCTATGACTTGCATGACACATGCCTTCAGAATTAGTGCAATACGTGAATGTAACAAGTCAGTAATAAAGGCTATATTCCGAGGAATATAGTTATAACACACGCAGATGATTTACAGTCAAAGCATCTGTAAACAAGCGCATTCCATCCAAAACAATGCTGATACGGAATAACTTCGTGTTGCGACTTCCGCGGTGGTAAAAGTTGCGCTAGTTTGCGTCAACAAGCGCGCTTGTTGTTAAGCTAGCGGTCGTAAACCATACACACCCAACAGACGGCTACAAGGGACACTCACTGCGCATCTTCATCGGAAAGTCCAGGGGTTTCTTCAGGTTTTTCCACCACATACTCGCCAGGCGCAGGTTTAATGCTAGCGGCGTTATTCTTGTTTTTCAGGATGCCTTTTATCGGCCGAGGAGCTGCCATTCCTTCCCACACACTCGCTGTCAAAACGGGCTGCTCGCGCAGGTGTTGATCGCCGATCGCTATTCCTTAGTCGATTTCTTCCTTTCAGTAGTCAAAGAGTGGATCAAACATGCTCGCTTTGATTATTCAACGATCTTCAATGCGTTCAGGTAAATCCTGGGTATGATCCACAGAGGGAGAGCACATTTCTGCTCTGTTGGCTCACGACTGGCGTGGTAACTGTGCTGAGAGCTGGTGTACTCCAGACAATTTATCGCGATAGTTTGAAAACGCGACTGCCGTGTAACGTTTGTAACCCTCGGACAAAATTGTTACGTTTCATCTTTTGAAATTCATCCGATTCATCCCATTCATCCGAACGTGTAGTTTCTCTTTTTAGAACACAAACGTGCATATATACGTGGTCACAGTAGTCCATTGTTAAATTAAACAAAATACGATCAAATAAAACGATTTAGGCTGATTTAGGAATGGTAGGTTAGGCTTTTTCACAGATTTCAAATTGACTTAACTTCTGTGGCCAAAACCATGTTTCTAGTTCCCGAAGAATTGGTTCCAACGCAGGCTTTGAAATAAACTATAGGGAGCAGCAAGATGCCGTTGCTGCAGCGGTGAAAGAAGTACAGCAAAAGAAGAACGTCTTCCGGGTCAATGCACTCAGGACATCTTATTGGGACATTACATCTTCTGAACGCACTTGATGATGTTTCTCATTTAAAAACAAACAAACCTGCACGCATAGGTGGCCACAATACTGCATATCAAATAAAACACGAAAAAAATCCAGTATTTATTTTTCATGTCTTACTCTGGTGAAGTACGCATTTTAAGAACTACACACACAGACGCACACTTACACAATTCAAGCTGCTCATGTCAGATAATGCTTCTGTGCTGTTTCGCCCCGAGATAAAGCGTACGGACCTCATTGGAATGCCGGAGAGAAAAATCTGGACAAAAAAAAAGGAAAAAGATTAATTCTGTCCTAAGGCAAAAAAAAAAATCACACCTTACCGAACAATAAACAAAAGAAACTAATGAATATACTGTATGCTGTTGAATCAGTTTAGAGGTGCACGCAGCTCAAAATGTTGTTTTGGAGTTGTCACGTGTGAAATGTTTACATCTGGAATCATTTCCGGAAAGAAACTTTATTGACAGTAATTTTGTCCAATCAGAGCTAGGACGGTGGAGCGCTCGTATGGTGGAAACTTGTACGATCACTTGAAGCAAGAGGATAGCAAACTGGAAGGGATTAGCGGTTCGGCCCCGCGTTCTAAAGGGATGACGTGCATTCACGATCGATGTCGTTGCACTCATTATTTCACATGACTTGTAGAGTCGTATAGTTATGTCCCTGCTTGGAATCTCCTTAGGACAAGAAGAAAAAGCATCGCGGCGAAATCGAGGTAACACCCCTCCCTCCCCCATTCTCCGCTACAGCTAACCAGCGTTAGCGCGTTCCGAGCTCGGGAAGCCTTATTTTTTCCCTTGCACAACTCACATTTATTATCGCATCAAGTCATTTATTTGTGTTCACCATTCGAGAATAAGCAGTCTAGCCTCGTCATATCTGGTTTACACTGCTTGTCATTCCGTATTTACACGTGCAGTCGTGTTGGTAATGGGCGACTGAGATTTGTTTACCGTAGTCACCTCATAATATACATCCGATTCTGATTTGGACTGTTTGCACGTTTTGCCATCTTCAAGAAATAAGTTACATCTACTGTATTTTAGAATTGAAAGTCACTTGATTTTTAGTCATCTGCTCTCAGCTGTCATGTGCAGTGTAGCTTTCGCTTCCCTTATTTTTTCCTTTTTCCGCATTTATTGCACATTGTGGTACAAAATTAATTCATTCTGTAGGATGATGGCCGCACGTTGATTTCTGCATTACTCGTCTACAATAACTTAAGGCGCGTAGCTTAAGGTATTCTGTGTGTGTGTGTGTGTGTGTGTGTGTGTGTGTGTGTGTGTGTGTGTGTGTGTGCGTGTGTGCGTGTGTGCGTGTGTGCGTGTGTGCGTGTGTGTGTGTGTGTGTGTGTGTGCGTGTGTGCGTGTGTGTGTGTTTGTCCTGTCACAATGATACTGGCATAATGAACAAAAAATTATTAATGTGTTTTCTGATCAATTACAGCAAAGATAATTGATCATTTCCTCTGGCATATCACCACAAACTAAATTATAGTAAAGTAATGTACTCATATCTGCCTAAATTTCTTTAATATGGAATTGATTAACCAATTTATCACCACTGAAGCAATAAAATGACAATTTGGCAAATATTGCCCTTGTGTATTCCTTACTTTTCCTAAAAATTAAAAGGTATGGGTTTTTTTTTTTGTAGTTGCAACAACACGCTGCATTAGTGTGTTTATGAACGTGAGGTGCAGCATCTGAAAGTTGCAACGTAATGCCAAGATGCTGCTGTCCCTGGGAATGCTGATGCTGTCGGCCACGCAGATCTACACCATCTTCACTGTCCAGCTCTTTGCTTTCCTCAACCTGCTGCCCGTGGAAGCTGATATCGCAGCTGTGAGTAACTCACAATGCAAATGTTTTACGCAGGACTGCATTTGGTGATTTGTAGCCTTTTTATAATATGTCTTGGTAAATACAAAATTCTTAACCTTCTTTCAGTACTCATTTGACAACAATTCAAAGACTTTTGATGACCTCCCATCGAGGTTTGGATACCGACTTCCTAGCGATGGATTGAAGGTGAGTTTGAAAGCATCTGAGGTTTATACACATTAAACACCCAATCCGTGAAAAAAAGAATCCCATATGAAATAATGGAAGCACAAAAAAAATCTGTTCAATGGTCAGTCAACCTGGTGTCGTCGAAAGTTCTTGATTAAATTTGCAGGAAACTGCTTCATTGGCTGTGAAATGCCAAATCAACAAGTGGTCTTAACTCCCATCAAAGAAAAGCCAGTTTTGCAACATTTGTACTTTTTTGGAATTAGAAACATGCCCGCAGCACTGCATCTTGCATCACAAGGCAACACAAGACTGAGGATTCCCCTCAGGGCAAAAGTCGGGTCTAACAAAGCTTTCTCTGTTTTCACTTACACAACTGGCGCTGTTGCTGTGTATGCTTGCTACACGTTTCCAAAACAACGCCACGAGTGTCAACCCACAGAACGCAATTCCTAACCTTTGCGGCATTTGGTTATTTTTGCAGTTTAATGCTGTATGCATTGAAAACTCATGGCTGTGGTGACATCTCACCGCATCGAATTGAGGTTTTCCCCCAGTTGCCTGGGCTTTCCCCAGTGACAAATACATATTGCCAACCTCTAGCACATCTTAACCAGCTGAAAAAAACATCAAGCTAGCTCCTGCTCAGTCGCTTAGCAACCAGCAGCAACGTTTGGACTGGGCTGCCGTCCCCGTTCCGTCCTCTGTGAAAACAAAGTGTGTAAGTGCCTTAACATGATTGTCCAGTGCAGCTACATGAACTCTTTGTATCATGCTCCCAGCCTCTTTCATACAGAGACCTCACATCAGAGCCGCATCAGAGCTGCGACAGAAGGTCCATAGTTAAGAGAAACTACATGTCACAAGTCTGCAAAGGAGCAGTATTGGCCGCGACCGTGTGTGATTTTATACGGTGTCTAATGTGAAGAATCAAATTCACATCAAGTTGGGACATTGCTTTCAATGCAACAATGGTGGGAGAAGTGAGTGTCAAAGTCCTAGCAGTACTTTTTTTCTTCTTTTTTTTATTTAGACGTACAAAAAAGGGCTGCCATAAAGACAATAGAATTATTTTCATTTGTGAAAGCAGCACTTCATACACTACAATGTTAATGTGGCGAATTCTGACGTCACCAAAAGCAAAGACCCAACTATTTTAGATGAAATGTATTCTAATCATATTGACTTTGTCATTTAAAGTCAAATTTTCAGATCACTTGTCAGATAAATGTTTAGTCCATTCACACTTCTATTCTGAGTTATCCACCCAAATGTGGCCTATTTAGTTTTTATCAAAACAGGAAAATGGTTGTGGGTTTAATTTTGGTTTTTTCCATGCAGTGTTTTTTTTTTCTCTCTATAATGCAAGCCTTTCCTACCTCCTCGTCATTTCCTTGCCACATCCTGTATGTCCTTATTTGGCCAACCAAGAGCCCTTTGGCATGTCTCTACTAACTGTAGAGCCTTATTTGGCCTACAGATGGGGTGCTTGCCATAAGTTCCACAGTCAGTAGGGCGATAAGGCAGTAGCACAGTGACGTCATGGAGCTCTAGCAGTTCAGGCAACAGTGGTGAGGGAGCCAGAGTGTTTGGTAATTACTCACATCCTGTGGTTGATGTGCAGTTTAGTGAGTTTATGCATGAAAAACTATCTTAAAGTGGCTAGATGAAATGTTCTGTGTGTGTGCACGTGTGTGACGTGAGAGAGGGGAAGTGGTGATTGAGATGTTTTTTTGAGCCGTTATCTTGAAGGGTACTTGACTTCACCACACTTCCTGCACACTTCCTGTTGAAACAGCATCTACACTTATTATGCAGCCTTATAACCAGATCCTTTCTCCATTATTTGGCCTTTGCAAAATCCAGTCTAGTCCTTGTTTTTCACCCTTTTTTTTTGGGATCATCTTCACCCCCATATTTCTCTCTGTGGTCTGGTCTGGTTCCATTTTCACCTCATCACTGTCATTTTCTGTCTTACTCTGTGTATTTGTTTCTCTGTCTCTCTTTCACACGCGCTCGCTTTAGGTTGTTCTCTCTGTCTCTTGCTATCACTCGTGAAACTTCACAATCTGTTGGAAACAACAGACAGCTAGATAGAGGAAATGATTAGAGATTTGATAACCAAACGATGGATCGATAAAGAACATGAACAGAAAGATTGTATGCAGAATCTCATAACTGTGTGACACAAATGGTAACCACTAAATCCACCTGACCTTGACCTACATCCAAATTACAAGCATTTGAAATGAACCACTGTCCGCCGCTATATATTTTGTGATCATCTTGAACCCAGCATTACTGATGTGATAATGTCACAGATATTAATAATGTCATTCCCACAGGGTTTCCTGATTGGCGCACAGCCAGCAAATGCATGCCAGCCCATCGAGCCCCCGCCCAGGGACAACTCGACGGGCGCCTTCGTTGTCCTTATCAAGCGCTTTGACTGCAACTTCGATATTAAGGTTTGCTTTTTGTCGCTGCTTGGACAGAATGTGCCTGTGTGAAATGCAGCTGTGTCTTGACTTATGGCAAAAGATGATTTTCTATTATCATCCAATCTCGAGTAACACAGTTGTACAACATACAGTTTTTGTGCTTCAAAAACACACTATATTAAATATATGTTTTATTCTAATTGTATATATTATAGTCCCTTTTTCAATTAGTGGGGAAAACTGATTTAATATGAGGGAAATGAGGTATGAGTTTTGTTATGGAACAAATTAAACTTCTAAGTTAATATACCACTGCACAATATATTTACTGCTACCTTGACTGAATTATGTGTTTTATTTTTATCAATTAGTAGATCCTTAAAGCAACTGCACACAAATTTCAAAGCTTTAACTTGTTACTGAAAAGCAAATGTTTAAAGAAAAAAAACATTATTTCAACAGCCATGATGTTCCACTTGTCATGACATGGCGTTTAACGTATAGCTTGTCTAGAACGATAGCACAAAAACAGGAAGTGGGCTTCTTTGTCAAACTGACATCTGCCATACTTTTTTTTTGTTCGTGACTGACTAACGCATAAGTTTGGTGACTGCTGAATAACTTCAAATTATTTCTTTTTTTGTATTCATTCAGGAAATCATAAGGATACTAATTAGAATTGTTTTGATAAAATAAAAATATTTTGAACATTTTAAACACTGGCAAACCTTTGAACACAAGGCATTTTTAAACACCAGTGAAAATGTTATATACCCAAAAAGGTTACCAAGTTCATCATAGACCCCCACCAATGCTAAAACTAGTTAAGTTTGGATGAATACTTCCATACAAGCAATTAAAAAGTAAATTTTCCATAGTTGATTCTTCCCTTTGTTTGTCTTTTACTTGCTTTTTCTTAATCATGCTCTGTCAAAAGTGATGAAAGTGGGACAGAGTGGCAGGAGATATGATTTTAAAGGAGTGGGAGAAAGGGTGCGGGTGAAGAACTGCCTGGAAGAGGAGGTGTGAATAATTGTTGAGAGCCGAACAGAGCAGGCTGCTTTTTGGCAGCCTCTCCCCATCCATCCCTGTCGCATCTGGGTTGCATCCACTCTTCAATTGCACCTTCTCACTTGGATGAGCTTCATCCAACTTCTCATCCATATTGTTCTGTGTTTTTCAGTTTTGTTACAGCCTGTTTGGCCATTTCCCTCTTTTTGTCTTTTGTGACTGAACCAACCATACAGCCTTATAAGGTCCTACCACAGTACACAGACACGCTTTTTGCGTGTCTTTTGCCTGTGAGGACATTTATTGTTCCAAACCATTTACTCAAGGCCCCCACCCCCCATCCTCACCAGACTACTCCTGCACACACACAAAATGGCCTCACATTCCTAAAAATCTTTCCAAGACCAAGAACTACCTGAAACTCAGACACACTGGCTGTAATATAACCAGATTCCACCACACATATCTCGTGTGCACGGACACATCACACACACACACACACACACACGCCTTGATCGTTGTCATTTAAACTCCTCACCCCTTTACTAAGATCAGTGCTTTTGCATCTATTTATAGTCTGCTATTGGATGGGCGAAAACTTTGACGAAGAGACTCAGAGGAGAGAGTAGTGCCTCTATATACAGTGTACATATTTTTCATCCTTTTATATATGTTGCTGCACCGTTTGTTGTAAAATGTTTGTTTAAAAGTTTGCTCTGCTACTGCCATGCTATTTCTTAGCCTCCTTTGTGCATCTTGTGTGTGAGCTTTAAGCTTGCAGCTGTGTTTGTATTTGTATTAGTATTCTACTTGTGTATTTTTCTTTGTGTTTAGTTTAGCAGTAAACTTGGAAGCGAGTGTACATTTTTTGCTGCTTGCTATGTGGCAAAAGACACAGCATGCAATCTCTATATTTTATCACACCTATTGTGCACGTGTCAGCATTCAGCATGCCACGCCCATGTTATTTCCAAAGAGCCTCCCCCTAACACATAAGCTGTTAGCATCCATAATATATTTGTTGCTTTAATAGACAATAAAAGAGACTTGTGCCCACTTAACCTTCTATGAAGTGTGAGCACTTACACATACGCGCTCGTGTGTGTGTGAGTGCGTGTGTGTGGCGCTATCAGAGAGAAGAGGTCGAATGTCAAGAGAAAGCATTGAGTTGGGGAGGGGAGAATTGGATCAAGTGAGGGGGTGACACTACCGTGTGCGTGTGTGCGTGTGTGCGTGTGTGCGTGTGCGTGTGTGTGTGTGTGTGTGTGCGAGCGAGCGAGTGAGAGAAGGCGCTGGCATTCCTCCTGATTCCTTTTTAGAAAACAAATCTCCAGAGAAAGAGGTCTCACACTTCCTGTCTGCTGAGATTTTTGGATGTATTTGGAAGAGGCGGGGCAGCGCATGGCATCACTGACCTCTATACAGGCGGTGGGGGGTGAACAGGAAACTGGATACCCCACCGCCTCCCTTCGTTCATTGTCAGAGTCTTTGCAGACTGACACTCTGTTTGTTGCCCCTGCATGCATTTTCAAGTCTATACACATTGAGACATAATGTTCTAGTTATGCAACACATAGATACGAGGCCAAAAGTTTTGACACACACATTTGCTGGCATTGGACTGACAATCTAGCTAGAGTCGTCAGATGTCTCAGAGCCTATCCTGAATGATTTTTATCTCGTGGCATGGGCTGTGTTTAGTTGTTTTTTTTCCTACATGATCTACTCAGAAAATGGTCACAGCCTCCAATTGTAAATATTAAACCTGATTAGATTTCTGATTGTGTGTGGTAAATACTGGTGGGCGATTGTGACGTAAAATCGAACTTTAGCCAATTAGGAAGTAACATGAATTTTTTAAATAACTAGATAAGCCTAACTTCTGTTCTTCTCTTACTGTTTCCTTTTTATTTTTCAGTAGTCCTGATATCTGCCTGTCACAGATCACTTTTGGTACTCTAATCACACCACATACTAAAAGGTTAGTTGCAAAGGCCAAGCCCTCATTGATAACCAAATACCATCCCTTGTCTTCTCTGGACAAACTTATTTTCTAGAAAGTGACTTCCCCCAGTCCCTTAACCTGAATAGGCGTTTATCACTGTGAGAAATAGCATCTTTGTTACTCTTCTTGACAGCAGGCCACCCTTGAAGTTGTCTCGTCACTGTGGGCGCTGACATTTCTGAACAAGTTCTGCATTTGCGGTGGCCCCAATCTTGCAGCTGAATCACCTGACACTTTGGAGACTTTGTTTGTACTTCTCTTGCTGGGTTTCTTTTTAAAAGATTTTGATGAGCCAATAATTAGCGGATTTAACGGTGTTTTTTTTTTTTCAGCTTACAGTGGTTAACAGAGGAAGTTGAATGATTTCAAGCAGTGTTTTTAATTATACAGGACAATTTTTAGTGAGTGTAAAAATGTGATTATGGTAACATTAATGCAGTGAAAGACTCTTTTAATAACTCTCAAGGTGGCGCTCTTCCTCTCTCTCATTCTCACTTACACCTAAAGGGGCCGCACCCAGTGAAGTAATAAACAAATCAATGACACTGCTCGCTATGAAGTTTTTCACTCTGAATATCAGAGTAGTTTTTATCAAATGAAATCATACAACGATCGCAAGCCACAGCACGTTTCAACATGACAATATGGCCCATCAAGATGTTAGCAGGGTAAAAAAAAATAAAAAGAGTAGTTAGGCATATCTTTGCTTTGGGCGTGGCGGTGTTACTTCCGCATCTTTTTTTTTTTTTTTTACCAGCAGAAATAACATGTTTGAAACACTGGCTGACTAAGGTGTGGCCTTCAAGGGTCATTTTTCAGCACTAGTTTTGTCACCATTTGAGTTAACCATTTCTTATCTTGAAAAAAACTCATCTTACAGTGTGTGCTGGTTGGTAGGCAAATTCTGTTTGTGCCTCACTGACCTCACAGCCCTGGAGCTATGCACAATAACAAACACCACACGTACAGAGCTAGCTTTATTAACTTGATGAGCTAGCTTTACGCACGCAGTCTCATGACTACGGCTGACTGAATGTATGACTGCTGAATGTTTGTGGGTGCTGATTCTTCAAGTTGTCCATTTGTCTTGCAATGTGTTGTGGCAATAAACAGCACAGACTGCTCCACATATGAAAACACACACTGTCAAGGGGACAGTGTTTCTCTAAATCACAGGTGTCAAACTCAAGGCCCGGGTGCCCAGATACGGCCCGCCACATCATTTTATGTGGCCCGCGAAGACAAATTGTGCATCAAATTCCTGTGTCACTACTAGAATTGCAAATTGTCTTCACTTTTAATATTTTTTTTATATTTGACCAGTTTTTACTCGTCTGATTTGAAAATGAGTTATTTGTCAGTTTGTTTTGTAGCTTTTACTGTATATAATATGAGGTGCTCATGCATTTATTTGGGTTGACAGTTATAATGGCCCTCCGAAAGACGCTATGACTACAATGCGGCCCGCCAAAAAAATGAGTTTGACACCCCTGCTCTAAATATTTCCAATTTCCACAGCATGTTTTTTATATATAAGACATACGTCCTTGTACTTAAAGCAAGTCAGCCTTTGTCTTATGTATTGAGGATAATGTGTCGTGCCAAATCTGATAAGCGAATGATCTATTTGGGCACTCGATATGATAATGAACACAATAGCTTCTCTCCCTAAGACAAGTGTGAAAGAAAGAGAACTTGCTGGTGCCAGGTTCATTCAAATCTGTTACAGCTCTCTATGGTTACACAGCAAACAAAATGATCATCTCGCACACAATAAAATAACTTTGCAGCTGTGCAGGATTATCATTGAGCTGGACTCCTCCCCTGCAGTGTGCAAGTTTATTGAACGCTTTATCTAATCAGCCGTCTGGACCTTGGTGCTAGAAACCTTTTGTGAAATTCCTCTGAAACCTAAGGAGAGGGTGGGGAATGGGGGTTGGGTGCTTCGGAGGAAGCCAAATGAGTGCATGGCAAAAAAAGGGGGCGGGGGGGTTAGACGGGAGGCAAGGAAGAAAGGCTTGAGTGTAGTGACATCAGAGTAGTGGCTGGGCAGATGTAAGGATGTAGTCAGAAAGGATGAGTGGATATTTATTATTATATCCGCTTTCAGTCACTCCCCTCCTGTTTGCATTCTTGAAACTAGTCAGAGAAGAGAGAAATGCCTTATGGTTAACAAACGTACCAACTTTACAAACCTATCACCAAATTAATATTTTAAGCAAGCAAAATGGTGCAATCAGGGTAAAAAAATACACAGGGAAGATGAATTGAGAGAATGTGAGTGGAATGAGGATAAGGGGAGGGATTTGATAGTATGGTATAACAAAACAGGACATGTGGCAAACTGCTTTAGCTGCAGTGATGCATCAGGGAAGAAAGAGATCTTGAGTGAAGGAATCTGCGGATATTGACACACACACACACACACACAAACACACACACACAAAGTGCTGATGTAGCAATGATCGATGAGGCCATCTATTTCTACACAGGTGTTGCTATAAAACACTGGAACGGCAGTTACTCTGCAGATGGTGTCATTTTCCTCCGATTCCCAAATTTGTCTCGATTAGTTGGTCATTCATCAGCGTGTTAAAAACTTATCAATACAGATTTTACCTTTAGCCTTGTTTTTAGTCTTTATGGAATCCATATGGTAAATCCACTAGTCTCAGTCTTGTCTGTGGGCAGAAGATGAGTGTGGAGAAATTAATTTACTTTAGAGCTTTTTTTTTTCTGCTGGTTAGGGTTAGGACTTTTGGGCAGAGTGTGAAGAAGAAGGGAGTCCGAATACAATCAATTTCAGAATTCTATTCAGGTGAATTTGTGGGAAACACTGCAGCTGGAATGTTTTCAGTGATGTCAACAAATTCCGACTGACTGGAAAATGTGCAAAAAATGCAAAATATCCAGTGGATCTGATCTGGGTCAAGTCTAATCACATCTGTCACCGCAAGCAGACCTTTCCTGATTTCTACTTATTTTTTTGTGGGAAACGGTGTCGCTTGAAAGGAGCTCTTGTGGGAGGGGACCAAAGAATTGTCCGTGTCACGTAGGGCCCATTCATTGCGCAACTTGCTTGTATGCTTGTTTCACCCGTGCGAGCACTTTGATACAAAGTCTATCCCGAACACTTTCCTAACTCAAACACAAATGGAAGAGTTGGACCTTGAGTATGAGTAATCTCTCACTCATAAATTGTAGAATAATGAATGATTGTTTCTCCCAGCAGTTAATGAGGATAATTGCCACTTTGCATATTGTAAACTTGAAGAACCTGAAGAACTTAAATGTGTGCACCCAAGCATATGCACTTTAATACTTGAGTGACTTGAGATATATATATATTTTTTTTAAAGTTCAAAGAATGTGCTAAAAGTAGAATTACTTTCATAATAAGTCTACGACGAGGCAGTGGCCTGTCAGTACTTCTCTGGTA
Source organism: Syngnathus scovelli (assembly GCF_024217435.2). Classification (NCBI taxonomy): domain Eukaryota; kingdom Metazoa; phylum Chordata; class Actinopteri; order Syngnathiformes; family Syngnathidae; genus Syngnathus; species Syngnathus scovelli. Next base: position 8,059,475 of record NC_090856.1, read on the forward strand.
GGGCACGTAATTGTTGATATTGGGAGAAAATATGCTATTTTTTCGACATGTATTGTGTTCTGTTCAGCAGGTTGTATTCCAATTTAATCAGTGTTGTTTTTTTTTTTAGATACAGTCAGCCTGAATGTGGTTCTGCCCTATAAATGTCCTGTAGAGTTCAGCAGAATCAAGTGGTGTGTCAATGTGTCCACATTTGATGAAATAGGGGTTAGACTAGTGCCTTTGGCTAGACTTTTTTTTTTTTTCTTAATGTAAATAACTTTCATAAAAGCTTATATAAGTAGTCCACATAAAAATGGGCTCTTTGAAAAATGCCTTTGAAGTAAAATTGCATGTTTTGACAAAATGTCATCAAAGCGTTTTACATTAAAAGCAGTGTAATTCATTCATTAATGGTAAAAAGTGCAATCTTTGTGTTAGCTTGTCTCCAATGCAGATGAAAGTAGATAGAGAGGGGGGGAGGGGGGGTGAGCACAAGCCCGGATGTGGTAATGAATAACCAAGCTAGAGAAACCGGTTAGTCTGTCAAGCGAGGTATGTCCTAGTTTGACAGAGTTTAGAAATGTAAATGATTCCATGTCTTCCCAGCTGCAGGTTCTCAGAAACATTGTTTACTAACTTTACGCTAAAGATATGTAACACGACCGACTATATGAGTTGAAGAGCAATGCAGAAATGCGTGACAGTTTCTAGTCCCACATGCATTATTTTCCCCTCCGTTGAGAACTTGCACTTCTCTTTTCTTATTCTCTCACTTCTGCTCTCCTTTTTGAGCCCTCCCCCTTTTAGTCTCAGGAATGTATCAAATGTCCATATTTCTGCAGTGGCTGAATTCCTCTTGCACAGACAGATCGCACAAACGGTGCTTTTGTAATCTAACGAATGAAAAAAGACAATAATGGTATGCAAATGAACATTCTCTGTCACTGTTTCATCACTAATCTAATCTTTATGCAGTCTATGAATTGATACAATGCTTATGGTGCTAGAGTCAGCTCTCCTTATCACACAAATCCAATAATTGTCCATGCATGTCCCTCCTCCAGATAGTGGCTATTGATACATCCAAACAATACACCTTCATAGCCAAACACATGCAGTCACATTGGTTCAACTGCCATACACTCCGATTCACATATGCGTGCACGCTCATAGAATCACAATGACATGACACAGACAAAAGACAGGGCTGTTCTGCCTTAAGCGTCACACGTGCACAGTTGGCTCGTCACAGATCTAAATGGATTGTCTTGCATGGTGTCAGAGTTATTTTACGGTGAGAAGCTGGTTTGAGCTACAGTGGACAGCTACAGTGTCAAAGCATTGCACGGTTATTTTTTTCCCTAGAATCAGAATCTGAAGATTTGAGATGATAAACTTGGTCATTCTATGATATATATACACGCACACACACACACACACACACACACACACACACACACACACACACACACACACACACACACACACACACACACACCATGTAAGTCAAGAGAAGATACATGTCAACATGAGTGTCACTACTTTCATCTGTCATAATAATAAACAAAAGTTGTCAACATTGAGTTCATTCCAACAAATTGATAGTCCTTCCTTCTTTTTGTTCATCTTCATTAGAAAGTCAATGGGGGAGGTGTGGACAATAAATACAAGTTACAAAGGACAGTGAATCATCAGTTGTTTGACTGCTTAGTTCCAAGTCTATCAAGGCGAGAACACAAATTTATTATTACAAGATTATTTTGTCACATCCTATTTCCTTCTCAACATCTGCTGTCAGCGAGCCCATTATAACAATAGCTAAACAGGATACCACAGCTTCTGTCCTGAATGGGAGCCCAGTCATTCATTACGTTTCCTGCACATCCATGATGCAGCAAACATAGGGAGCTGAGATGCTGCACCCCCAAACATCCTTTATAAAATGCCTTTTTTTTTTAATCACACACCACTGTAGTTATTTAATAGGGTACACTAAGGTGCATGAGGTCTTGGATTTCTGAAGTCCACCATCATTTCTGTGGTTTTTGTGGTGGACTCTCAGACTAGATGACAAAGTCCTGACTCAGTGTCCTTTACTCTTCACCTTGGCCAGTTGGACTGGATGGCGTTGGAGGAGTCCCAAAATTTGGTTCCCCTTTGTGAGAACGCCATGCAACGGGGCAGAGCACCAAACCGTTATTTTATGACCACACACAGTCCAAACCGTCACTTTATGACAGAACACAGTCATAAAAGGAAGTAATCATAAAATGACTTCAAATGAAATTTAGATGTGGGGAGATCACAGCTAATGTTAGTATTTCAAGCTCCACCCACCACACATATTGAAGTCCTGTTTTTCTTGCAGTATGAAATACCCGTGGTCGTTCTTGAATGAAAGTCTCCTTGGGGTTTGAGATGAACCTGCATGGGCAAGTTGTGTGTTTATCGTATCCGAGGGAATGCTATGGGCCTTGGGTGTGTGTGAAGCAAGCATGTTGTTTCTTGTGAAGACTCTTGGGGAATGGGCTGCTTGCACCACCATGTCACCATTCTACTTCATTCTGATGTGATAATACATTTAGATGGTTCCAGCTGGAACATAACAAAATGAGGGCAGCTTTCTAGATGCACTCCAGATAAATCTGTGCTAACCAGGATGCAAATGTTGTCTTCTCCCAGGTCCTCAATGCACAGAAAGCTGGGTACAAGGCAGCCATTGTTCACAATGTGGACTCCGATGACTTGATCAGCATGGGCTCCAACGATTGTAAGTTTCCTCAACAGCTACCTGCTTACAAAGCCCGAGAAGAGTTGAGGAATCCCTATCAAGTCCCAAGATGTTTCCCGGAATGTTGCGATGCCCTACGGCGGCTGAGCACAGCCTGCTTTAGTCACCATGATAGTATCTGTCCCCTGTCCTCACTTGAAGGGGAGCAGCATGATAAATCATCCACGAGGTGCAAATTCGCCATACGCTCGGTTACAGACCTGCCGGGCGTGTTTCTTCTTGTTGAGACGTGCCCCATTTAACCATTTCTCCTTTTCACACCTGCCTGACAGCTCAGCTCCTGGTATTTTTCCATGGTGAAGCTCCTGTAATAGCTGTAAAATCACACTTGATAGCTGGTCAGCTAAGAATGGCAGCTCAATTACAGCTGCTCACAGCTCATCCCTTGGCGTTCACTTTTCTTGAAAGCACTGCTGCAGTCAGGTTGACTTTCATTTCAATTATGTTCAACCTTTGTAATATTTGACAATTAAACACGCATTTACGACAGCTATGACACCAACCTTACATCGGATGGTGGTGGAATACATTGGTCAACACTAACATTTGAATCAAGCATTAATTGTATTAAATAAGAAGATCCTCTTTAGCCACCTTGGCACCGCATAACTCAACTCGGCTATCCTCAGCTCCACTCGCCTTGGTTTGAGTTGGGTTTTCACTTTGTAATAATATCACATAGCTAAACTTAGCAATCAAGAAGAGAAATCTAAAAGTCTTGATTATTATTTTTTTCTTCGAATTTCTATTCTTTTGGTTTCTAGTGGACATAATGAAGCAGATTGACATTCCTTCCGTGTTTGTGAGTGAAAAAACGGCCAAATCTCTGAAAGATGACTACCTGTTTGACAAAGGGTAAGTAACTTAGTTAATTGTAATTGCCATATTATTGTGGATCACACTCCTTGAATTGTAACTGATGTTTCAGGGGTCGTGTGCTCCTCATGCCAGACTTCAGCCTTCCGCTAGAGTATTACTTGATCCCCTTCCTCATCATAGTTGGAATCTGCCTCATCCTCATTGTTGGCTTTATGGTAGGTGTCTTGTCCAGAGTCCAAGTTAGAACAAAGCTCGGCTAATAGATCACTACTGGAGTACTGTTACAATGATGAAGTCGTGAACACTTTGATTGTTCCTAGATCACAAAGTTTGTCCAAGATCGCCACAGGGCTCGAAGAAGCCGCCTCCGTAAAGATCAGTTGAAGAAACTTCCGATCCACAAGTACAAAAAAGGTAAATACCGCTCCTGTTGTTCTTCCTGTATTGTCAAGTCGGTTGCTATCCAGCATTGGTTTTCTTCCGATTCGACCCAGATGAGCGTCATCACCGATGCACTCTGACATATTCTTCCATATTGGCGCTAATCGGATTATTATCGTCTCAAATGTTTTTTTCTTTTCAAGCTCGCCCTGGGTGATCAGAGGTATTCTGAGTGGACACATGATGGTTAGCTTTTACTTTGTGGGACTCTTCAGTTCATTACGATTCAGCTCAGGTCAATACCGATCAGGCTTGATGTGTCAGCAAACATAGCAGAAAGACAGCGTGTAATTTGCCAATCAAGCAAAGCAATGAGCGGCAGAGTCTGATTAGTGGTCTTTAAAAGTTTTTTTTTTTTTTTTTTTTTTTTTTAATCAGACACTACCCAGAAAATGTGTAGTGACCTGGAGTGCTAAGTGCAAACAAGTTGACTGAACTCCACACAACAGGTTTGAGAAAAATGTGACGCATTTTAGAGTAAATCTGCAAATTGCCATGCCATGTGCTCAGGGACTATCCTGCACTGGTCCAACAAGACTGCCGGGCAGTAGGAAGTTTCTTTTTTTCTTTCTTTCTTTGCGATCCTGCCAGCTGAGTCATACTATTGGGTGACAGGGAGGCACCAAATGTGTATCTAATCACATTTATGGCAGGCTTGCTCGGAAGCAAACCAAATGATGACTTAAGAGTATGTAGAGGGAGCACAAGTGTGCAGTGTGATGGGATTTATCCGTTACTGCTTATTTGAAGAAGACTACTAAAGGAGCCAGCTAGTATAAAACTGCCATAATTATTAAGTGGAGGGTCCTTAAATTGAAGTATTGACTGTTTGGGCAATGTAATTAAGTCAGTAAATTGATTATTTATATGACATTTTAATGAGCTAGCTAACATGCAAACAACAAGCACAAAAAATAAACATACAGAAGTTGCGAATGAAACCCGGAACCTCCCAACTGCGAGGTAATTGTCTTAACCACCATGTGTAAAATAAGTGTCGCAAAAATACCACGATCAGTTCATCTTTTTATGCCAGTAGTAAGAATTTGGACCTTCCAGTGTATAACGCTTCTGTATGCTCAACAAAAGAATATGATTTGCATGCTGTGCTTGCATTAAGTCGGCAAAATGGACATGTCACATTTCCAAAGCTGGTGTCCAGTTGTGTACAGTGAAATCTACAGTGCCCATGTAATTGGTGCACAATAGCGGCGTGAGACATGGGATCTGTGTCAATACACAGGATTATGTAACAGCAGCTGCAACGCCTGTCAGCGTCGTGCTGCCATTTTAATATCTTCGGTTCCAGTGTGATTGCACAGTCTTGCATCATCCTGGCTCACCTTTAGTGTCGGAACACAATCACCACCTTCTGTCTATGGCAAGAGCTTGTGGCACATATTTGGAGGTCCCTCGTCAGTGCTGATATATAACTTAATGCTGACACACACACACACACACACACACACACACACACACACACACACACACACGCACACACACACACACACACAGTGAACAGAACAGCTGCAGTGTTTCGGGACTGGGCACAGAGAAACGCTCTAATTCAGCGACTCACCACACACTATTTCCATTGAGTCTCCTTGCTAACACACTTCACGGTGCTCATCAAGTTCAGTGGGACAACGAGGCTCCTCCGAGAAGCGAGAATGCTGCTTGCAAAGCTAGCTTATTAATAAAAGAAAGACATAAAATGGGAGAGAACGTGTTGGGTTTTTACTTGTCTGTTTTCAAGGATGACAGGAATTTAAGATGCCACCAAAATGCCATTTGAGAGTGTACAGAGGGTGAAGAACAACTTTTTGTCAAATTAAAACATGGGAAAAATTGATCATCCAATAGAATACTACACAAACTTTCTCTCCCTTGAGAGCAAATATTTTCAAATTCACCAACCTTGCTATCAAGCAGCAAAAGTGTGCAATGCAAGGATAGTGAAGCGTGCACGAGTGTTCTTGCACACATCTTATAAGTCCTTCCCTATTTAAAAAAAAAAAAAAAAAAGGCACTGGACCAGTTTGTCAAGTCTTAAGAAAGCCTGGGCAGGTTTCATGACTGTCCACTTGCTGTATTTGTCTTTGGGTGATTGTGTTTACAGATGGCAAAAAGCAATGCACAAGACATGTATTGGCAATTAAATCCACAAATTTATACACCTCAAAAAAATTACCATTCATTTTTTTCACCACTTGGATTAAAGTATAAGTATAGTTATTATAGTATAAGTATAGAATATAGGCAATTAGCGTATCGTTCAATAAATCAACATCAGTGACAGCTAACTCTTCAATGTATGTGTATGAACAAAAGCACTTACGAATGAGATATAAGTTACCACCTGTTTTTGTCCTTTAGGGATAAATGTGCCTATTTCGAGCATATGACGTAACAAGGGATTAAATGAGACCTGGCATCCATTGGAGTGGAGGCCACAGTTTTGGGGAATTTGTGTTTATGGATTCTATTGTTCGTGTAAAAACATTAAGGACTTGAGTTCAGGGGAACAATGTTGCTAAGCAAAACAGCAGCCCCTATGGAAGCACTTAAACCGTCTCGGGTAAATTTGAACCCATTTGTGATGGGAAAATGTGTCGTGATAGTCAATATTGTACAAGTATGCGTGTAAGTAAATGTCTAATAACTTTAGTAAATAACTGATCACATGAAGAATTCAGGTTGTGTTCATAATCCGTTGGTCCACAAAGGAAGTGAACGTGTCAATGTAGTTGCGCTCGTTTTTGTTTGTCATGAGGAAATGAAACTGAAACATGGCAAACAAACAAATCCGTTAACGTACAGCCACGATCCAGTCTAGTGGCTGGTCTGTCTGTAATTGTATTGAAGCATCTCTTACGTTACCCAAACTTGGTCTTGAATATTTGACAATAAAAGATGAAGTGAAAAGTTTGCCTTTAAGTTTCAGTTGCTGACAGTGAGAGAGGAGGAAGGCAGGAGGCGGATGAGAAGGGCAGTGGTGGATGTGACTGAGCGTCCTTATAAGGTCACATGCAGCCCTGGCGTAGACATCAGAAGAAAACATGCTCACTCTGAGCTTACGTAAACACAGCAGCTCGCAAGTGTCCACCCTCCCTCAAGCACAGGCTTGGAAGAAAAAGGAGGTAGGGGGGGCGCTGTGGAATTTGAAAAAGGAGTGCGTTGGTAAATTCCTCAAGTGACCTCTTTGGCAGGACTTGTTTGAAAAAGTCATGCCAAGATTGTGAGGAGAACGTTAAACATGGATGAAGGGTGTGGAGTCAGTGGCAGAATTAGTTTTGATTATTTAACAGTAATGTTAAAACACGCAAATACATTTAAAAACATGTTTCATTCATTTCCATTGTCTATAGCACTTGTCCTGGTGATTGAGTTAGTGAGAGGCAGTATGCACCTTGAACACAAAGGTTTTCTAATACTTTTGTTAATCGGAGGCTGAATTAGGAAAGATTGGTAAAGATTGGTATGAAAGACCAAAAGAAAACTTTTCCTGGCGAGTTTGGTGTTGAGAAACAAAAGTGTTAATTGAAGCCAGGAAGTCAATCAAAAACAAATTTGTTTCTCAGGAGACATCTATGACGTGTGTGCCATTTGCCTGGATGAGTACGAAGAAGGAGACAAACTGCGGGTCCTGCCATGTTCTCATGGTGAGTCCGGTTTGCATGGACACGCAAGTGAAACGGGTTCAACACCTTTAGCACCAACTACAGCGGACCCCCGGAGTGATCTGGCCCAAAAATAGCAAAAATTCATAGAATTGATACTCATGGAAATCCATGGGGGATAGGGGTGCGTTGGTAAATCAACCCGTCCCCCCAAATCACAAACTACGTTTTGTATGAAAAACACCAACAAAAACCGAGCATAGGAAAATCAAGGTTCCATGGTACCATACTCTCGTTATGAACCACACTGCTGTCCCCACAGCCTACCACAGCAAGTGCGTGGACCCATGGCTGACCAAAACCAAGAAGACGTGTCCCGTGTGCAAGCAGAAAGTGGTCCCCTCGCAGGACGACTCGGACTCTGAGGAGGGCGGCGGTGACGATGAGGCGTCCGAAAGCACCCCGCTGCTGCGCTCACTAGCCTCCACCAGCGCCCACTCTTTTGGCACCATGTCTGCTGCGTCTCAGGCCAATCGGGACCAGGAGTCGTCTTCGGACTCTGACTCGCTGTATGAAAGCAGCGACACGGAGGAGGAGGTCACCGTGGAGAGCGTGGTGTTTGTCCAGATGCCGCAGTCAAACCCGGAAGGCAACAACAACATGCTTCAAGCTTGATTTTGTCATTAAGGACTTTACTGCTTACTTTGATATCATTCCCCTACATATACATATGTACATTGATTGCAAGCTGGCAAATGAAGCATGGAAGGAAGTCTGCTGTGCACCTGTGGTAGGACTACACATATTGACTGTACGAGTTACAAAAACAAGACACACTCCCTAAGGAATGAGACAATATCCAGATGAGCACTGCTTGAATACACCCATCACCGTACGTATAAATTGGTTCACAGTCGTTTTATTTTTTATTGTACATACACACACTGATGCACCTTTCAACTGCTATGCAGCCTTTTTTGAAGTGGTGTGTGTGTGTGTGTATATATATATATATATATATATATATATATATATAAATAAAAATAGCAGTTTAGGCTCTTGTAAAGAAAATGTCATGTTGGGAAATCATTGTTGAGAATAAAGTTTTAATCATACATGAAAGTTGTCATTTTGTAGTACATCGTTCCAATAAATGTTTCTGGCAATCAGTCCGGGGTATGCCCTGCCTCTCACCTCAGGTCTGCAGGAATAGGTACCACCTCATCCACAACCTTAACTTAACGTAGAAAAGCGTTCAATACAAAAACAATAAAAGTCAATTTGTAAATGCCATAATATCAAAATAACAATTTGCCAATAGGAGAAAAGTAATACCGAGTTAAGTGCTGTCAATTGTTTATCGGTTAAAAACGCCAAACACACGGCACCTGTTACAGCTAGCGGCACGTGACGCGTTTGAACAAATTCGAACAGAAAACACTTCTCTGGTTGGAATAAATTTATTTTGATCTGTCTGTAAACAAGGTGATAAATCAATATATGGCATTCTTGGTTGTATGCATATGGAATTCAACGCATTGACAGACTATCCCAGATACAAGAAAACTAAAGTGAGAACAAATCAGCGAGGAGGACTTGGAAACAGATTTGATGATTATACAAGGCCTAAACAGTGGCACTGAAGCTACAGAAAAGAAAATGAAGGACAAGTTATGCGTAGGAAAAATTAATCTTGGAAGAGTGAGCAACAGACCTCTTGACATTATGGCACAGGATACACAGGTTGTGATGAACGGTACATGTTGGTTTCATCTAACCCATCTCCCAAAGAGTGTACAGACATTACAGTTGTAGGGTCTGTGCTCAATGGATGGCAAAAGGCAATTCCACAGTTTAAACGAGGATTTTTTTTTTCAAACTCAGTGTAGCTTCTGATAGGGGTTGACAAAAAAAGAAAAAGGGAAAAAAAATAAAGACTAAATCCATGCTCACCTGCCCTGTCACTTAACCTGTTTGGTGTTTTGTTGCAACACCTGAGCTTTCACTACACTTGGTCCTACCGGGGGGGGGGGGGGGGGGGGGGGGGGGTTAGGGTTAGGGGGGGTGAGCGAGAAATATCTACTGTCCAAAACGACAGCCTTTCATAAAACAAATTACAGGTACTGGCAAAAGAAAGACAGTAACAAGTGCCTGAGCTAGTAACTGTGGAATGTCCATTGATTTTTTGGTGTGTGTGTGTGTGTATATAGGAACAGTAACTCTGCTTGATGACAATTAACAGAGCCAAACGACGACACCTTGACAAGGACGCATATGTGGGGGGCAGGGGGGAGTCAAGCATTTGATTATCAGGAAGGGAGGGACATGGAAGACAGTGGACAGATGATCACATAGTCTATCCTCAAAGAGGGGGGGGGGGAGGTAGACCTGGACGAGCTACTGCTTCAGTGCTCCAATCAATCTAAAAAATAAAACAGGTAAGGGCCACTCTCGGGGAGCGCTTACGTTGTGGAACTTGTCGTGTCAATGGGCACCAAAGACGCATCAAGTGATTGGCTATCATTCTGCTGGTCTTAATCAAGTGACATCCTTAGTCACACGCTCATCTTGGCTATGGATCAACTGTAAGGGCTGAGATGGTTCGGGGAGGAGGAGCAGAAGATAGTAAGGAGCAACAAGGACAGGAAGTGTGAAATGCAACAGGGTGGTAGATAGAAAGGTAGCTGGTTGGGTGGCCTGGTACGGGATGCTTTAATAGTTACTTTTCCTCAGGTGCTCAACCGTTTCATATGCCAATGTGTTGAGGGCCCCGCCGTGGACACCATCTTTGCCCTTGATTACAACAATTGCTGGAACACACAAACGACAAACAAAGACATGAAATCATAAATACAGACAGCAATTCAACAGGTTAAGCTTGTACTCTATTACTCAACTGTTTGCCGTTTTAGACTAGCTCTATAAATGTCCCTAAATGCACCACGGCCGTCAGCTCTTATCAAAAGCTGACAGCAGCGCACAAACTGATGCAGCACAATCAGAACATGAAATCAACATTTGTGCAATTAGCAAGTGGCTTACCAGGCTTTGCGCTAACTGACTAGTGGTTTGGCGATCTTGTTTACAATGCGCTCTTTTTCAAACACTTTTCTGCGGCACAGCTAAACTTTCTTTACGGCACACCGGTGTGACGCAGCACATTCGTTGGGAAACACTGCTCTACACACTACTACGCGTCCGCACCGCCCACTCACAGTGATCGCAAACAACAAAAAGACTCTCAGTTATCGTAAACAACAGAAAGACTATAGATTATTATTTTGTGATTATGAAATAATTTGTTGCATATGAAGTTGAAATAAAAAAGATAAAATGGAGAAGGATTTCATTTAGATTAAAAATCTGACATAATACAACCTGGCCTGTTTACTGCAGTCACAAACACCAATATAACCCTTCTTATTAATACAACAATAATAAAACAAACTTAATACATTTAATAAAAAAATCCATTAAACTTTCATAAAATAGTTCATTTGTATTTAATTCATTACTATTTTAATCTTTAACTTTTCTTTGAAATAAAAGAAAACCTGGCCTGTTTACTACAGTCACAAACACCAATATCACTTTTCTTATTAATACAACAATAACAATAATAAAACAAACTTAATACATTTAAAAAAAAAAAATAATTCATTCAACTTTCATAAAATAGTTTTTGTATTTAATTTATTATTATTTTAATCTGTAACTTTTCTGGTAGTGCAATTAACAGATTCTCATTTGCAATATCAACCTATCTGCAGACAGCAAAAGATCGATCCATCCATCCATCCATCTTCTGTACTGCTTTGTCCCCACGGGGGTTGCAGGCGTGCTGGAGCCTATCCAAACTGTCATCAGGCAGTAGGCAGGGGACACCCTGAACCAGTTGCCAGCCAATCGCAGGGCACACAGAGACGAACAACCATCCGCGCATGGTTACATATGCCCTGTGATTGGCTGGCAACCGGTTCAGGGTGTCCCCCCTGCCCGATGACGGCTGGGATAGGCCCCAGTACGCCCGCGACCCCCGTGGGGACAAAGCGGTACAGAAAATGGATGGATGGATGGATGTTTAGCAGCAAAAGTCCACCTGTTTTTAACCATCTCAGGGGCGGCCATTTTGCCACACAGTCGACTGAAAATGACATCACAGTTGTTCAGGGCTGAGGCAACGGCCAATTGCTGCCTAGTTTCAGAAAAGAGGTGGGCTGCGATTGCTTGTTACCTAAACCGTGGGCATTACACAGTGAAAGCACGTACCTTTTTTAGATTTGCATACACTAACGTTGAAAGTGGGGCCGCCATCAGAGCTCTTAGTCCGGAGGTCCATTCCCCATTCATTTTCAACATCCAAACGGTCTCTGATCACAGAGCATTTTTCATTTCCTAGGGTCACACCATTGATGAAGAAGGATTGACGGTCTTTTGACATGAGTGCATCAATTTCAGCAGTCTGCAAAAGAAATACAAAATTATAAGTGCGTAAACTGGTGGGCGAGGATGTAGATTGCTGGGTTAAAAAAAATTGGAACTAGAGGTGCTCTCATTTTAGGATGGTACCAAGATTTTCGGTTTACAAACAGCACGTAGTAAACTCATCTGCCGAGTAAGAAAGTCACCATGCGGCATAAGATACACTGTTGCCAATTTCAAAAACAAAAGAATCGTAACTTTAACATTGAACTTATTTTTTTTATGGCACCTTGCAAGTCTTATTCAGTGATTGGACTAAAGTAAATCAAGGCACGTGTTGAACCAGGCCAACAATTCAACCAGTTAACAAGCTTCCTAAAATGTTTTAAAATGCTTCAAATGCAGGGTGATCCTTGAGAAACAGTAAACACGTACGACTCAGGCAGACATCTGCCGGCATAGATATCTTTGCATAGCGCTGAGGCTAAACAAATTATCATTTGGGGGTGATTTTAGACAATGTGATTTGCAATTAATGTTTATTCTAGACATACAGATGATGGCGAGATTAATGTTACCGCACATTGTAAATAGTGCACCGAAACTTGACTTCAAGAAAATCACAAATCAAAATTGCAAGTATGAGGGGGGTACAAAAAAAAAAATCCTAAAAAAAACCTTTCGTCCCTAGATGGAGACTTTACTGCCATGTTGAACAGGTAGTCCCGAGATGCACAAGAGGCACTAGGACCATCCTAGAACTACAAACCATCAAAACTGGTTATTGGGCCATGTTCAACCCTGTAGGAAATGTACAGATATTCCAAATATAACCATGATATGATTTAAGTGCAGACCTTGAACTTTAATTTGAGGGCATGTACATACAATTCAGGTGAACGATGTGGGAATTCTAAGACATTGTAAACCAAATGTCATTGTCTCTCTGGCTTTGGTCCTTGAAGGCCGCTGTCCTGCACCGTTTTAAATGTCTCCTTCCTCCAACAATTTAAATGATCAGCTCATCAGCAAGATCTGGAGCATGATTACAGTTCAACTTTCAAAAAGTACTGAGACAGCACTCAAAGTTAGCCACTAGATACCCACATTTTGAGAACCCAATTAATCCCAACACAGCTGCAATCACATTAATTTGAGTCTTCAAAACAAATTGCAGTTTTAAAAGTTTAAAAAGTCCACCCTGGTGAAGGGTAAGCCATGTTGATGTACTACGTCATAAATCGGAGGCTTGGCTCGTGATGTTCTTAAAGTGATAGGAACAAGGCCAATGTTAATGCACATTTCTTTGAACCAGACCAATGTTAATGCACATTTCTTTATCAATCCATTTTTGTTGATATCAATGGCTGTGATGTCATTAGTTTACCTCATTACTGCTCAATAAGTATATGACCCATAGTTATTGTGCATCGCAACCCTTGTGAGAAAAGAGTTACACGGGTCAAGTCTATCTGCAGAAGTGCAGAGTCATCGAGCAGCACCGCTCAGCACATGCTTCGTGCGTTGAGGAAGCGGAAACGCAACGTTCAAGCCTCGCAACAAGCTTCGAGGTGGTGCCCTGTTGCTTCGACTAACGCAAGGTTGCTTCACAGCTGCCTGTGCAAATCTGCCATTTCGATTTCAGACGAAGAATACGCTATTGAAAAAAAGGCACGAATGCAATGATCCCAGGATTGACTACACGCATGATAAAAACGGGAGAAATATTATTTGCTGCGTTAAATGGGAATGCAAAACTAATCCACATCATTACGCGTTGTTATTTTCATCATTGATCAATCTAACAAATAATTGATCAATTGAAGGCTCTGGATAGTCACTTAAACTTTCCCACACACGTAAAAACTGTTAGGAGTGAAAACTATTTCAGTTGCCCCTCCACTCCAAATGACTAAACGGGAGAAGCGCCGTCCGGAGCGGTTCGACAAGACGGAAGGAAGGCAAGCAGACGTTCATTCGACAACTTTGCGTAAACGTTTAGACTATCTGTGCTTTCACTTCAAGTTACAAACTACCGAAACATTGTCCACCATCAAAAGTCAAGTTGAAAGTCATCACGATTCGATACATTCTGGAATCCAGTCACGCCTGTGAGCTTCCAGCTTCCGGCTTAAGTGCGCGGTCCCGAACGCTAAATAGATGACGCCTCCGCTAGCTCGCTAGCCTCGCCTCAATCGCCTCGAGAATCGCGTTAGTCATGTTAACACTTGTTACAGTTAACTTGGTTCATGGCTAATTTACGTCAGACATTATATCAAAGCCAGGTTTTTAAACGGTAACGCCAAGCACTGGACACCATGTGTTACTACTACACTACACTACCCCGACCGACAAGGCCTGCTCAGAAGGGAAGCACATGTGCGACTGTGCATGTTTTCCATTCACATGAACTCAAACCGTAACTCCGAAAAGGTGTGATTGGGCATACTAACCGTGATATTGGCAAATCTACCGCCGGGATGTGCTGCCCAGACGTATTTCTCCTCAGGGTACCCAATAACGGCCGCATCCTGGCAGTTTTTAGCGATAAAGTTTGCCACGTAGCCGTCCCAAGACATGGTTTCTGATAATTGGTGGAAGATAAAAGAGATGCCGGGTGAAGAAACTTTGCACAGACGTCTCTGGAGCGAAAAAGGAAGGGAGAGCTGAGCTGCAGTTGGACGTTCCGGTGCCCTGGCTTTCTTCTGCTCTCACCAGTCACCACCCAAGGGAAGACACAGTGTCGAGACAAGGGCTTGGGTGTAGTCCTCATTAAATCACTCCGCGAGGGTGGTGATTGGCCCGCTGCGTCATTGCGTAATATAGCATGCGGCGGATGGATACACGACCTACTTTACCGTGTGGCTCTCTCATACGGCGCACACTTCTAACGACCTGCGATTTTTCTGGAATAAAAATCAATCAAGTCTACGTTTGTGTTCAAAACACTTTGAATTTCCAAACCACTATATGTGACTGCTTTAAGAGTATGCAAATGTCAAGTTTTCCAGAATTCGCAAGTCAGAAACAGGCGACAGCTACCCCTAGCCCACGGCGAAAAGTACAAGTGAACACTACAGTCGACTTTTTGAACGTCATAGCTTCATAAGCACGAAATAGCGCAGACATTCTATCGATGTACGTCGCGTCGCAGATGACTTACGTGGCAAAACTAAACGCGTTGATAGAGGTAAAAAGCAGTGTAGTTACGTTGCCACCAATGTGCAGACGTAAGCATGATAAGTTTTACGTTTGTGTTATGGTTATCATTTCATGATTTTAGTTTATGCAGTTTGCCAACGTGGATTTGAAATGAAATTATGTACATTTAAAAGCATATCTGCATTTTTTTGTCCTTGTCAAAATAGTTGCGTTACTTTTTTCAACTTCCATTGTGACAACAACATAAAAACATAAGATATTCCCCATCCACAGCCTTATTAGGAGAATTGTTTTATGTTGACCGAAAAAATTATTTGTGATGAATGTGTGCCAGTCTACAAATAGCTTGTTTCTTGACTTTGAAAATTATCCATCTATACCATTCCAATTTGATCATTTTTCAGTTTTCTTACCCTTTTGTCATAATCCTACATGAAATGAGGAAAAATCATGTAAAATGTACAAAATGTAGAAAATATCCATCTAGTGGTGTTATTTTTTGTACCAATTTGTGAAGATGCGTGTTGGCAATAACTGACACCAAAAAATAATTTCAGATTGTTGAAGTTTTTATAACTTCACGAAATGAGTTGACTTAGTTGACTACCTAGGACTACTTACTTAGGACCCTCAGAGACAGAACTGTGATGCTAAATATTTCCATGATGCTGACTTATCATGTGAAACATCTGTAAATGTAATTGTGCAGTTTGGAAATTTTCTCAAGCATTCCCTTTAAATCTTATGGATGGGGCACACCTAAGCACCTTGTATGAGCTTGCCCCATTCTCAGTGGAATGCAGTATTTGGCTGTGTGTTTTCAGTATCATTTGAAAGCGTACAAGACAGGTTTGTAAGCAAAATATAACATTTTTATAGCTCCTCTTGTTCATACTGTGAATCTCTAGCTAACTGTACATTGCGCTGCATGCCAAAGTTAACATTTAAGGCGTTAGTGTCCATCTGGAGAACCAATAAGTTCTCTTACCTCCTCCCACTTCCTCATTCTTTGGTTTTGTTGTGGAAGAAGTGTGACCTGTGGACTGGACAAAGTGGTGGGGACACATGTCATGTTATGGTGTTTAATACATGGACTAATCAAAAAGCCGCAGGAAATCATCACGGCAAGCCTGAACAGCCCGTGACAGCATGAAAACAAGGCCACACATACTTCACATCCCCAACTGGGCGGTGAAGAGTTCAGCTGATACATTCTTATCTCGTGTTCAGGCTCGTTGAGTGAAGTAAAAGACATTCTTGAGGGAGAACAAATTCAAACTTTTTGTACTCAAGGTGAAACGCTACAGATCTAAATGTTTACAATTCAGACATAAAGCCAGTAAAGAAAAAACAAGTTTGTTGATTAATCAATTAATTTTGATACATCTACTCTGCATGCTGATTTCCAAAGAGTGCTTCAAATGGCCTTTATTTATTTCTAGATGAGCAGTGTAGTGTATCTAATGAGTGAAAGTGTTTCTTTGTGCTCTGTTATCTTTTTTCATGGCACCTCTCTGGACTGGGGTGCTCAAATCATTGCCCATTGACGCGTGTTAAAAGTTTGAATCTTTTTAAACTGTTATTAAGGAAGAAGTAAAGAAGGTGACAATTCAGAATGAATGCATAAAACTAGCAAAACGGGAAGCGGAAACATGTTGTTCCTCTTTTTTTCTCAGCAAATGTCTCACAAGGTCCGTGACTCAGACACACATAGAAAATCTACGATGAAGCAAAGAATTTAACATCTTTTTTCAACTGGGTAAAGGCGAACTGCACCCTGAGCTTGTCCATAATCAATCGGAAAGTGCATAGCAAGCTGTGACTAAAACATGTGACAGTCAACCGGCCTGAGGAACCGTAGAGATCAAAGATGGCCCATCTGAATGTCACTGTGTCAGCATGCATGTGTTCCACACGCACACACTCATCTGCATGCACAATTAAGTCTTTTCACAGGCCAGTTTTGAACCTACACTGTCCATCTGTGGAACTGATTAACACTTCCATTGATTATGCATGGATGTCACGCACACACACACACACACACTGAAATTATCTGTAAATAGCACGTTATTCCTTCTTGACTGTAAGTCAACACAAACAATGTGAGTTGGTCTTCTTGCATATACAAGGCCTGATACTGATTCGAGAACTTCTTTCTACTTCCTATTACTTCTTGAGTTCAGAGCCCTTTTGAGTGTGAGAAACAGGACATGCAACAATATCATGTTCCCGCCTCATGTCGACATTTTTGTAAGTGGCATCTTCATTTGGCAGCAAAGCTAATTGTTGTTGTCCTACTTCACATCTAGTTTGCCTCGCACTGACATCATTGTATGATAATGTTGAGGATGGAGAGAAAGGCCACAGTGTTTCTGGATGATGAATAGTCATGATTCACAGAGTAGGATGAAGTGAGTTCTTCTCTCGAGGGGCATTCTTATGATGCTTCTCTCATCGTGCTCTTTCACAGCTTCATGGAAACTGACGGTTCATTTCTCGCTTATAGCTTCCTTTTTGAGTTTCCTGCAAAGGCGTTGCTCATAAAAAGTTATTTCAAAAAACTAGGCCGGCACATGCCTGCTTTGGGTTCTTTAGCGGATGAGGTACAAGAGAGCATTTTCTGTGCATTTTTTTTCTTCAGCTTGAGACGAATATATGGACTTGAGGAAGCCGTATTACTATTATTGTCAAGGAAACGAGTACAGTCGAGCGATATTTACTTACAAAGTTGGGCAGTAATGCAAGTGGCTAGCACGACAGCATCAGAAATCTGAGGTTCAGGTTTTAAAAAAAATGTACGGACTTCCAGTCAATAAACGTCTGCCGCACTTTGTACTATCTGCCACTAGATAGCACTCCATTTCTAACTCTTGAGTCTGGCCTTGATAAGTTACTGTATGTTTTCTTTAATTAAAAAATAAAATAAAATAAACAAAGCAACAAATCGTGACGGAACAGATATATATAGATTGTAGACTTAGATGATTCATTGACAATTAATTCAGGTAATTCATGTGGCCACCTTGGCACCTAATGAGTCATTCACTTGTTTTTGTTTTTTTGCTTTGGAGATGACCTTGTGTCCAAAAGTCAAAGTAAGTATTCAGCACTTGCTTGTTCTTTGGAACACCACACCCAGGCTGTTTGAGTCACACAAGACACACAGTTAGGACCATAAACAATGGGACATCGATACAATTCTCATACATTTGGCTCTAAACACCACCAAAAGGGATGTGAAATGAACCAAACCAGATGTGCTTCAAATACTGCCTTTCAGCTTTATTCTGAAGCTATTTGTATATACATCCAACTCAGTTCAACGATGCAGGAAACAATAGCTTGTGTATACGCCTCCTACTTTTTAAGGGGCTTTACCTATGTATACCTACTGATAGATATTTTTTGATGTGCATGAACACAAATTTACTTCCCAGCGTCTTTATCATGACTGTTTACTGCAGGGCTGTTATGTGGCTTAACGTCTGGTGACATCTTGCGGCCATAATTCTCTACAGCGTCTTTCTTCTTTTTTTTTTTTGCATGAAAAAAACTCCTACGTCCTACGAAACCTTAGTAAAAGGGGGAAAATACACAAAGCCACAAACATTTATTACGATTTTAATACAATAGCCTTTTATCTGTCTTGTGTGAGGAGATTATAGTTAACTCTGTGGTCTCTTCTCAAGGTTTCTCATTTCCCCTAGCTGGAGTTTTGAGTTTTTCATTGTCCTCTTGGGAGTTTAAGATCAGGGGATGTTTGAGAATATCTGCCATTTTTCACATGTCCTGAGTGTTGTTGTGAGTCACCTAAATGTTGAACAGAGGCTGTGATTTACCGAAGTCAAATTCCTTGTTTGGCACGCTCAAACATGGTGAATAAAAACTCTTGAATCTTAATAAAATTGAAATATGAAATACAAGTGTACATATGTCATATAAAATACTTTGACTGGTGATATGACAATAAACAGCACTACAATTAACTGGAGAGCAGTTGTCATGAGGACAAGTTAAATAACAAAAAGGAAAAAAAATCCTACTAAAGCTTTGGAAAAAATACCAGAAAAATAACCATTTAAAATAATCTCAGCTCAACTGGGGGTAAAAAATAAAGTCAGGAAGTACAAGACGCAAATGCTTGGACTGCTGGTTCAGAATTTGACAAGACGGGGGAGTTGCAGTTGCATATGTGAGGAAATGAGCCACATGGTGGAGACAGTAACAATAAAGAGGAGACACCAGGATAGGAAGTAAAGATTCAGAAAGAAGAGGAAACAGCTATTCAAAATAAAAGACATGACACTGCCTGTTAAAATTTAATTTCGGCTCTGGTTTTCTTTGTTCAAATATAAGGAGTAAAAGTAAAAAGTCATCAGAAAAATCTTATACCAGTAAGCCACTTGGTCTGGTAAGTTTGTTGTTTTGACCTGGAAATACCATCCATCCATCCATCCATCTTCTTCCGCTTATCCGGGGTCGGGTCGCGGGGGCAACAGCTTCAGGAGGGACTCCCAGACTTCCCTCTCCCCAGCCACTTCATCCAGCTCATCCCGGGGGATCCCAAGGCGTTCCCAGGCCAGCTGAGAGACATAGTCTCTCCAGCGCGTCCTGGGTCGTCCCCGGGGTCTCCTACCGGTGGGACATGCCCGGAACACCTCCCCAGGGAGGCGTCCAGGAGGCATCCTGATAAGATGCCCGAGCCACCTCATCTGGCTCCTCTCAACGTGGAGGAGTAGCGACTCTACTCCGAGTCTCTCCCGGATGACCGAGCTTCTCACCCTATCTCTAAGGGAGAGCCCGGACATCCTGCGGAGAAAACTCATTTCGGCCGCTTGTATCCGAGATCTCGTTCTTTCGGTCACGACCCATAGCTCGTGACCATAGGTGAGGGTAGGAGCGTAAATCGACCGGTAAATTGAGAGCTTTGCCTTTTGGCTCAGCTCTCTCTTCACCACAACGGACCGGTACAGGGTCCGCATTACTGCCGACGCTGCACCGATCCGCCTGTCGATCTCACGCTCCATCCTCCCCTCACTCGTGAACAAGACTCCAAGATACTTGAACTCCTCCACTTGGGGCAGGATCTCATCCCCGATCCGGAGAGGGCATTCCACCCTTTTCCGATCGAGGACCATGGACTCGGATTTGGAGGTGCTGACCCTCATCCCGACCGCTTCACACTCGGCTGCGAACCGTTCCAGCGAGAGCTGGAGATCACGGCCTGAAGAAGCCAACAGCACCACGTCATCTGCAAAAAGCAGAGACGCGATGCTGAGGTCCCCAAACCGGACCCCCTCAACGCCTCGGCTGCGCCTAGAAATTCTGTCCATAAAAATTATGAACAGAATCGGTGACAAAGGGCAGCCTTGGCGGAGTCCAACCCTCACTGGGAACGAATCCGACTTACTGCCGGAAATGCGGACCAGACTCTGGCATCGGTGATACAGGGACCGAACCGCCCTTATCAGTTGGCTCGGCACCCCGTACTCCCGAAGCACCCTCCACAGAACCTCCCGAGGGACACGGTCGAACGCCTTCTCCAAGTCCACAAAACACATGTGGACTGGTTGGGCAAACTCCCATGCACCCTCGAGGATCCTGCCGAGGGTGTAGAGCTGGTCCACTGTTCCACGGCCAGGACGAAAGCCACACTGCTCCTCCTGAATCCGAGGTTCGACCTCCCGACGGACCCTCCTCTCCAGCACCCCTGAATAGACCTTACCAGGGAGGCTGAGGAGTGTGATTCCCCTGTAATTGGAACACACCCTCCGGTCCCCCTTCTTAAAGAGGGGAACCACCACCCCAGTCTGCCAATCCAGAGGCACTGTCCCCGATGTCCACGCAACGTTGTAGAGGCGTGTCAGCCATGACAGCCCCACAACATCCAGAGCCTTTAAGAACTCTGGGCGGATCTCATCCACCCCCGGGGCCTTGCCACCGAGGAGTTTTTTAACTACCTCAGTGACTTCGACCCCAGAGATTGGAGAATCCGCCTCAGAGTCTCTAGGCCCTGCTTCCTCAATGGAAGGCGTGTAGGTGGAATTGAGGAGGTCTTCGAAGTATTCTCCCCACCGACTCACGACGTCCCGAGTCGAGGTCAGCAGCACGCCATCCCCACTGTAAACAGTGTTGACGTTGCACTGCTTCCCCCTCCTGAGACGCCGGATGGTGGACCAGAATTTCCTCGAAGCCGTCCGAAAGTCATTCTCCATGGCCTCACCGAACTCCTCCCACGCCCGGGTTTTTGCCTCAGCAACCGCCGAAGCCGTGTTCCGCTTGGCCATCCGGTACCTGTCAGCTGCCTCCGGAGTCCCGCAGGCCAAAACGGCCCGATAGGACTCCTTCTTCAGCTTGACGGCATCCCTTACCGCCGGTGTCCACCAGCGGGTTCGGGGGTTGCCGCCACGACAGGCACCAACGACCTTACGGCCACAGCTCCGGTCGGCCGCCTCAACAATGGAGGCGCGGAACATGGTCCACTCAGACTCAATGTCCCCCGCCTCCCCCGGGACGTGGGAAAAGCTCTGCCGGAGGTGGGAGTTGAAGCTCTTCCTGACAGGAGATTCTGCCAGACGTTCCCAGCAGACCCTCACAGAGCGTTTGGGTCTGCCAGGTCGGACCGGCATCTTCCCCCACCATCGGAGCCAACCCACCACCAGGTGGTGATCAGTTGACAGCTCCGCCCCTCTCTTCACCCGAGTGTCCAAAACATGCGGCCGCAAATCCGATGACACGACTACAAAGTCGATCATCGAACTGCGGCCTAGGGTGTCCTGGTGCCAAGTGCACACATGGACACCCTTATGTTTGAACATGGTGTTCATTATTGAAAATCCGTGTCGAGCACAGAAGTCCAACAATAGAACACCGCTCGGGTTCAGATCAGGGGGGGCCGTTCCTCCCAATCACGCCCTTCCAGGTCTCACTGTCATTGCCCACGTGAGCATTGAAGTCACCCAGTAGAACGATAGAGTCCCCAGAAGGAGCGCTCTCCAGCACTTCCTCCAGGGACCCCAAGAAGGGTGGGTACTCTGAGCTGCTGTTTGGTGCATAGACACAAACAACAGTCAGGACCCGTCCCCCCACCCGAAGGCGGAGGGAGGCTACCCTCTCGTTCACCGGGGTGAACCCCAACGTGCAGGCGCCCAGCCGGGGGGCAATAAGTATACCCACACCTGCTCGACGCCTCTCACCGTGGGCAACTCCAGAGTGGAAGAGAGTCCAGCCCCTCTCGAGAGGGCTTGTACCGGAACCCAAACTGTGTGTGGAGGCTAGTCCGACTATATCTAGTCGGAATCTTTCTGCCTCACACACCAGCTCGGGCTCCTTTCCAGCCAGAGAGGTGACATTCCATGTCCCAAGAGCCAGCTTCTGCAGCCGGGGATCAGACCGCCAAGGTCCCCGCCTTTGGCTGCCGCCCAGCTCACATTGCACCCGACCCCTTCGGCCCCTCCCACAGGTGGTGAGCCCATGGGAAGGGGGACCCACGTTTCCATTTCGGGCTATGCCCGGCCGGGCCCCATGGGCGAAGGCCCGGCCACCAGACGCTCGCCTTCGAGCCCCACCTCCAGGCCTGGCTCCAGAGGGAGGCCCCGGTGACCCGCGTCCGGGCGAGGGAAAACTAAGTCCATTTATATTACTCATCATAAGGGGCTTGTGAGCCGTGCTTTGTCTGGCCCCTCACCTAGGACCCGTTTGCCATGGGTGACCCTACCAGGGGCATGAAGCCCCCGACAACATGGCTCCTAGGATCATAGGGGCACGCAAACCCCTCCACCACGATAAGGTGACGACTCGCGGAGGGGTGACCTGGAAATACCATTGAGACTAATTCTTGAATTTGGCATCCCCATAGCTCAGGGTCGTTTTGCAAGACAGCAAAACGGTATTCAAAGTGGCACATATGATTTAATACTTCAAGGGACATACCATTTAGCTTGTTCTCTCAGAAATAAATCAACTGACTCGGTTTGTTCCCATTTGGCGCAGTAAATTACCCTGACAGGATTTTATTGTTACAACTGGAAGCCATGGAAAATGACATATTGTAAAAAGGACTGGTCCAGGCAGAATGTCATATGTGGTGTTTGTGTCTCACAGAAACTCATCTATATAATGTTTAATTGGAACCTATAAATGAATGGCTTCTGCAGTTAGATTACAGACCAGGAGAATACCAGTACATTAATTCTGTTTAACTTATTTTTTAATTTAAAATGTATTATACTAAATTTATCTCCAAGGGCAACTTCTAATTTCACCCTCAGCAGGATATGAAGAATTGACCCTTGGCCTCAGCTAATGCTCATAATTCCTCTTCCAACAGCAACATACCGAACACCACAATAGTTTATAAATGGGAATTAATCACCAACTACACAATTGTAATACAATTCCACTTGTCCAAAAGATTTGGAAATACTTAAATGTATAAAATGTTATTGATGAAAATGATAATAATTTGGATGTAAAGTACTTGAAAACCAACTGATCCACAACTGTAAAACTACACAATACATTGAATAAACAACACTGAAAAGATTGAAAATGTAAGTCTTTCTGAATGTTATTTAAAAAAAAAAAAAAGAAAAAAAAAAAGCTTTTTTGCAAGCTGATTACAATATATAGGACAAGTTAGCATGACATCATACATTGTTCCCGTGTGGCAAAAACAAAAATGTTCTCTGGTGGCACCGCAAGTAACAAATGCTTCCTTCATTTGACCAAGGCAGAGCGATTAAAAAAACTGAATAATCAATTTGGGAAGTCCTCTGAATAAATGATAAAAAGATGCGACATGAGGGAAACTGAATCAAAGAGAGACCCAAAGACAGATAAAATTTACATTTTAGTAGCTAAGTTGACTTAAAAAATAGTTAAGTCAATAGACTAATTCCTTGTTATCCAACTACTAAGAAGGATCTGATTGCTTGAGCTTGACTTTTCAGTCGCTTTGATAAATGGCACTTACGTGCTGTTTTGATGGTGAAATGAATGGCATGCTGGAATGCAATAAAATGTCTTTGAAAATGCCTGTGAGAAAATATCTTCCACAAACCCGATGATGGATGTTTGGTTACCATCTTACCTCTTTCGAAATGGCTACTCCGCTACCAGGAAACCTTGCCATCTTCTCTGTACAACTATTTATGACATTCACAAACATCCTTGTGATCCTCAGGCTGTGCTTGTTTTTTTTCTTTTCAGCAAATA
Source organism: Syngnathus scovelli (assembly GCF_024217435.2). Lineage (NCBI taxonomy): Eukaryota > Metazoa > Chordata > Actinopteri > Syngnathiformes > Syngnathidae > Syngnathus > Syngnathus scovelli. The sequence goes on from NC_090856.1 coordinate 8,083,931, forward strand.
AATATAACCCTAAACATTTCGGGGTATATCTTGCAGTGCAACACTAAACAGAAAGCATTAAATGAGGTTGTGAATGACTTACTTATTTAGCAAGTTGAGATGTCTGCGGAATGCGATGTGTTAAGTAATTCAACGTCATGGTGTTGGAAGGCTGATTGATCAGGAGACAATCCTCGTTAAATCATGTCAACACGGCAGTTTGAGGCAAGGGGTCAAGAGATACTTCACTAAGTCATTGCTGTCAAAACAGGTTGAACAAAAGGATTTTCTTGCAAGTCCATATTTTTCCACTCCTCCTGACCGCTAAAACCTGTTTAGACTCTCGGATCTGAGGAATTACATCACACAAAAGCTTAAAATCAAAGCAATCCAAAGAGGAAACAGCTCAAACTGTTTTTACTAGATTTAGTCTTATATTGTTGCACCACAACTTTGAACATTCCTGTGGAAATATTACATTGTGGGTGTGTTGTCCCATTGTTTCTATGCCTATCTACACAAATCGTGCATTTCAACACAATACACACACGCAGACACACACATCATGAAAATGCAGCAGAATAAATATTGAAACTTTGAGGTGTTATTAAAAGTGACAGAGCATTTTGCAGAGACACAGTACAATGAATAAAATGTATTTCCTTCATTTTATACATGTTTTCATGTGATGTGCTGCTCTGCTAACTACAGTGTTGGTTCAATAAGTGTTTAAACGATACTAAATCTATTTTATTTTTATTTTATTGTCCACTTCAAGTAAACTGATTAAAAAGAGTCATCTTCTTCATGTTCTGTACATTCTATTTGATGATAATTCAAAAACTGGATGGCTGAATATTTAATATGTGTGTATGCCCCTCTGATTGTTTCAGTGACATGATTGGTCTTTCTTCAATACAGGCTGAAACTGTGTAAATATTTAAATTTTAGTTTCATCATATGACATGTGTAGTATGTTGTTGAGCTTATCATAGCTACACGGTGAAAGTGATTTATCAATTCATTAAAAACCTTTCAAAAATATGAAATATATTTGTTTTAATCAGTATGGAGTCAGCTTGCTATGGAGTCATGTTGCTTAGTGACGTGCTAACGTTAGATGTTCACCCTGCCATTATCTATCCTATAAGGAAACTGACATTATTATTATCATTATTATTATTTTTTGTTATTATTGTATTTTTGTAGGATTCAAATATCATACATTTACATTGATATACTCTTGATACTCCTACTACTAATAATAATCATAGTAATAATAACAATAATAATATATAATTGAATCATCAGCCCTTTACTGCAAGCAGTGCAGGCCCAGGTCAGACGAGCTGGTGCCCTTGCTGGCTATGATTCATTGAACTTAATAAAAGCACTTCACACATGGTACCAGTAGACCATGTTGATGTTTGAATGGAATGACTACTGCTAGGCAACTGTGGGTTGTTTTCACACAATTTTCAGGGTGTTTTGAAAATCAATGGGTAAAGCCTTGAAAGTTAAAAGTTCATGCTAAATGATACCACGATTACTATCACACACAGTTTTATGTAACAGACGCTTGTTGTGAAAGTGAAAGAATTTATGACGTTCTCAAAAATCTGAGGGAACACGTCTCTGTTGAACAAAAAAGATACACCCAATGATCTCCCAAAATACACCAGACTTTAACTAAGCCTGTTTCGGGAATCATTTGTATTCAGAGCTTATGCGACCAGAGACACACCTTGACGCATATGCGCATTGGTGAATTCAGGTTTACCTACTTGATAGTGGTCAGACAGTGAGAAATGAATCATTCAGGTCAATTCACTGGAAAACATGCCCATAACACCACATTCAATATTCATTTTAAGTGTTTTAACTGGTGAAAAGCCTGACCCGAGCACGTGTATACCTTTGTCCCTTTTTAGTAAGCGTTGAGTAATGTTTGGTTACTTTGTTTATTTATCAAGCACCAACAACTGCCTTCCTTAAAGCCATAGGTCTTCCATGTTGGGACTGCTGAAAGTGACCACTGGCCCCGGACTCTTGGGCCCCAAAATACAGACAGGACAACGTTTGTCTTGTTTCTTCAGTGGTGTGCTGAAAGTGGCCGGCATTTCGGCTTGTAACGTGGTGCAACACAGCCTGGTAGTCTTCAGCCTCGGAACAGGATAAATAAACACATGCAGCTACACAAACACGAAGTCTGGAGCATGGAAAGGCAAAGCCAAGCAGGGATCCTAAATATATATGGACAGACTGATATGATGTTGCAATATTGCTTTTTCCGGCATTTTACATGTTCACTTACAAGCTATTTATTCATATGTATGTATACAGTTGGGGTGAAGAGAATTGGATGCTGCTTATATATAATATTTAAATGCAAGCAAAATGGTTCACTTCCATTCACTTCATTTCATAGCATTTCTCTTGGCTGCATTGCTTCCTGTACATGTTTGTGATTGTTATTTTTTGGTCTTCGTGTGTTGCCACATTCATCTATTCAGACCAAGGCCTTCAGAATCAGTAGTGCTGGCTGATGATATCAGCATTTTTCCATCTTCTGATTGGTTGGTCAAGAAGAAAAGCAAAGCAAAAATTGTTGCAGCCAACTTTGAATGGCAAAACATGCCTCTGATGATTTGCACAAATTAACACTTTTAATAATCAACATTACTCGGAGGATGATGTATTCTATTTGAATATTTTATGTTTTTGTTGGTAGCATGTAGTTGGATACTTGACATACAGTAATTGTAAATACAACCATAATACTTAGATGAAAATAGTAATGCTGTAATTTCATCCCTGGAGTTTTTGGACAGGACTTCATCAGCGCCACTTTAACTTACTGCTGTTTTCAATTTTTGTCTCTCTTAAGTGAAATATGCTCTTATTGGATTGAGATCATGCAAGCCACTGATTTGGTCATAAAACAATTGCTTTTATGATATATTGTTATTACGTTATACAGTGAGGTCTTCCAAAGCTCATTTGAACAAATACTTACATGTAAAGTTTTTTTTCGTTTGTTTTTCTTTTGCTTATGCCTGTTTAGATCTCCTTACAATGGGCTTTCAAAATGTCTATAGTTGTTTTCAGTTTCCAATATCACATCTGAGGACTGCATGAATTTCTTTTTTTGTCAAGACAGACCTTGTGAGTTGGCACCCGGGCATTATGTAACCATGTAATTTGAAGATTAGTGAGTCATGTCGGGGAATAATAACAATTTCTTCACCAACTAAAGTCCCCAGCTTTTAGAATATAGTTAATTGCCTCATACTGGCAAAATGAATAATAGCTATATTTGAGTGGGTGGTTGTCAAATGGATAAATGACAATGAACCCTCTGGAACCTTGAACTGGCTGAAGTGAAGTAATTCAGATTCATGAGGCATGTGTTTACATGAACATTCATTGAACTCTGGATAATTTTGCTCAGAATATTTTAATAATTTGGCACAATCTTAAAAAAACCCACTCATTATCCATTCATGGGGATGTGGAAGGAAGTCTGAGGATCCGGTGAAAACCAATGCAGGCACAGGGGAGAACATGCTAAATCCAGACAGGAAGGACGGAGGTAAGATTTGAACCCCACATCCACCTCATAGCCCAAAAATATTCACAATATCATCGTTATCAAATGGATATTCACGGGGAAAAAAAAACTGTAAAATATAAAACCTTAATGTATTTCCAACAGAACCCTGTGAAATAAGAGACGGGAATGAAAACATGACCTTTGTGGTGGAGATAAACAACACATTCATTCATATGACGATCACAACCAGAATCCAACAGTATGACCCTTTCCTTTTTTTTAATGTATATCATGCCCCCATCAGGTGACAAATGTTCTGCGGTCAAGTGTTACACAATAAACTAGCAGCAGTCAACAGCCGGTTGTCTATACCAAAATACTATATATACAGTGTATGTATATATGCCCAAATACCAGCACTGTCATATGGCGCTGTTCTAAACCGGTTGTGATCGTGAAAGATGATGGTGATGATGGTATGGTCACACAAATGTAAGTATTGATTGTGAAATCACCACATGGTGACCTTACAGACGCTCGATAAGAAGACTATGTTCCACTTCCTGCCTTTTTTTTTTTTTTTTGTCTTGGATTGAGAGTCATGACTTGAGGCTTTTGTAATATATGCTGAATGATAAAATAATAAACTGTTAGCTCCCGTGTAGCCTCAATTTAATCAATGTGACTGTAAGTAAGGAGCATTGTTGTCAACAAAACATGTATAAATACAAAAGTATACTCATAAAATACTGCAAAAAAACAGGAACAAATATTTTTTTTTCTCAAGACCTCAGCGTGTTTCATTCTGCTCCTTCCTCTCAAGGGTCATCATGAGCCATGTATGAAGAATTTCCTGGATGTGACTGAATGAACACTGGCCACCAGCCAAACAAGATTGCAACAATCACCCTACCAACTAATTCAAACACAGGGAAATCTAGTAGAGTGTGTTTTTTACCTCTGCCTTCAGTGATGATTTACTTGCACCTTAATCAACTTCTACCATCTCGCAATTAAACAAACAATCACAATTCTATACAAAAATGCAATATAACAGCTTAGGCTCCAGCTCTCCATGATCCTGAACAGGATAAGCAATAAAAAAAATGGATGGATGTTTGGATGGATGGATGGATGGATGGATGGATAAATGGATGGATGACATTTTCAAAAGCATGTAGGTAGGTTCATTGAAGGCTAATGTAAATTGTCCATAAGTATGAACGGTTGTCTGGCTTTATGTGCCCAAAATCATTGGGATTTGGATCCAGCTCAGCCTTGGCCCTCAGGAGAATAAGTGATGTCGAAAACGGATATACATAATAATGAAGTTGCATTTTTATTGATTTACAATTGCATGTGTCTCGAAAACATTTGCCTGGGGGCATCTTTTAAAGGAATATATACATTTTCTTAGTGAAAAAAAAATATTTTACAGACATTTTGTGATTATGTTAAAGGAAAGACAATCAATGTTAAAACATTTTCTCAATAAACAATTTGTTGATTGTAAGAATATAATGTGGGGACGCAATAATATCCATAGCCAGAATTGACCCTTACACATTTTTTGAAAGCACCATCCGTTTTGAAACACTTTATTTCACGTAATACTGTAATATTACGTTTTTTGTTGTTGTTATTTTATTTTACTAAACATTTATTCAACACAAACACATTAGATATAATATACATCCCTTTGCACATATCAACAACTACAGACAGACAGACAGACAGACAGACAGACAGACAGACAGACAGACAGACAGAAAATAAATAAATAAATAAATAAATAAATAAATAAATAAATAAATAAATAAATAAATAAATAAAATAAAATAAAATAAAATAAAATAAAATAAATAAATAGATAAATAAATAAATAAATAAATAAATAAATAAAGCATACATGATACCAGGGGAAAAAGAAAAAAAAGAACACACACATTACAGGGCAACTCCATATTCTCCCGGAATATGAAGTTCTCCGGAGCACGCTTTAAGAAACAAAACGGAAGTGACGACCTCTGAAATACTTTCCCGTATTAGTAATGTATGAGCAATGCTGAATCGTTTTGTTGTCAAAATCCCTACGAAAGGAAATTTTTCAGAGTAAAAGTACGACATTATTTTTTATTTCGATTATTTAAAAATATTTCTTACGCTTGGAGTAACGTGTTTGACCTCTTTACCCAGGATGCACTTGGAACTTGCCATCTTGTCTGGTGGAAGAGAGGCAAGCGAGCAAGCAAGCAGGCACGCAGCAGCAGCAGCTTCAGCTAGCAGGCAGTCAGCACCCCAGCTTCCAGTTACGGTACTCTTGTGGCTATCTGTCAGCTAACAGTCACAAGTAACTTACGACACTCAGAGGCCAAACTTCAACGACTCCTGACGTCTTATTCTCTCTCCGCCGCTGGACTATACTTTTCTACTTGAAGGGTACGAGAGGAATGTTTACATTATGATTCCACACCTGTTGGCGAAACTAGCTCACTTGAGCTAACTCGGCTAGTCGGCAAATCGAAAAAAAGAGAGAAGTGGGCTCACAAACCGGGCCGGGCCTGCCTCCGGCTGAAGTCCCGGGGACAGCTGCTGAACATCTCGGACAAGGGCCTGCTTGTTGCGGGGCTCCCAGGGACACAAGGACGGCTGACCGGGTGCCAGAGAGGCCGGGGAGGAGTGCAGTGACTGGACACCGCGTGAGGTCTCAGGAGTTTGGGACAGTCTTGGACCGTGTTTGTGACTTTTCTCCGAGTGGACTGAGCGAGAGGTAAATGGTATGGAAAAGTGCTGTGGTGGTACGTCTCCATGTTGTGTCCACCTTCAGTGAATTTATCAGTAGAAGACGGGACGCGCGCCGCTTCGTTTCATGTGGGAATACATTGACTCGACAGAGCAAGCCAACATGTCGAAAATGCCAGCGAAGAAGAAGAGTTGTTTCCAGATCACGAGTGTTACGCAGGCTCAGGTGGCGGCCAACAACACCGCAGACGACACAGAGAGTCTGGACGACCCGGACGAGTCCCGAACAGAAGATGTGTCACGAGCTGACCTTGCTGTGTGCGATAGGAGCTCGTCCGAGGAAATCTTAAACAACGTGTCTCCCACGCTGGATGGTCAGGCTGCTTTGACAGCTCCTGTCAATGGGGTTCTCGCCAATAATAAAAATGCATGCGGTGGTTGTACGACCCCACAGCATTCGGTAACAAGTGTGTCCATTGTTCCGCCCCCCACTGCCGCTGTCTCTACCACTGTTGCACCTGCGAATACTTGCAGCTCTCGCTTCAGGGTCATTAAACTCGACCATGGTACGGGTGAGCCTTTCAGAAGAGGAAGATGGACTTGCACTGAGTTCCATGACAAAGACTCTGATTCCAATGGTAATCGGACTGTGGATAGCATCAAGCCAAATGTAACCGTCGATCACAGTACAGAACGGGACAGTGGAATAGGGACCACCAGTAACACCGTAGTCTCCACCAGCACTTCCTCCTCACAGGCTTTGGAGAATGCCGTGGACGACGGCATTCATGCCGCTCTTTCTTTAGAGACTGTGCAGCAAGGCTTTGGCTTGGTCCCCCAGATTGGGAGTGGAGCTAGTGCCTTCCAGCCCACAGGGTACTCAACAGCATCAAAACAAACGCAACACGCTCAGGTCAATATGCAACCTGCTGCTCCCCAATTCCTCTCGAATAACCTCAAGGGCGTGCACCAAAGTTCCCTGCAGCAGAAGTCTCCCATCGTGCCGCCCGTTACACAAGTCCAGCACTTTCCTTATTCGAACCATCCCACAAGCCAGCTAGACTACCAGCACTTGGGTTCAAGCACTCTTCCCATAACGCCTCACTCTGTGGGCCCCTTGTCTCCTATCATGCTAGCTGCTTCGGTACCCCAGGGGCTAGGTGTCGATGCACCCTCCACCCAGGGCCTCCTGCTCCACATGGCAACAGGAGGTGCCCAACAGCCGCACCTGGTCAACCCTACACAGCCCTCGGGTGGGTTAGGTCTTGCCGCCAGCTCCTCTGCCGCCAGCGGTGGCCTGAATGTGCCTGTCACAGTGGCCACGACCAGCACTACCCCTACAGGTGGGACGAGTTTGATTCCTAGCACCGGAGGAATCAGCACAGGCCTTCTCACTGGATTCAGTAAGCAGACAGAAGATGGTTGGCCCAAATCTGAAGTCCTACCTCAGCCCAGTGGCAGTGTGATGCCAGTGAAAGACAATATGAAGCCTTTCATCAGAGAAGGTTTTGGCCTTCCCAGTCCTGCTGTCAACAGCCTCTTTGGCATCCATATAACCATGAATGGTGATGAGGACAGGTAAGAGGATGTTTTGCAGTCTCTACTATTCTAAAGAGCGATTTTGTCCGTTGTGGGCGGCGTGAGTTCAATTCCCATTCGAGGATGGTGTGAATGTGAATAGATGTAGTTTATGGATAGTTACTACATTATTTGGGTAGTTTGAAGCAACCTGGGGTTAATATATCCTTTTAAATGTTGTCCGCCCCCTGACAAAAGTCTTTTCAGCCATGAAAGGGTGTCCTTTAGGAAGGTGTTAAATAAGAGCCTGATTTTTATTTTTTTTCCCGAGTGTGACTATGAGACACACCATTCTGCCTCTTTTAGCTCCAAAACCATGTGAATGTTGAGTCTTGCTTGCAGTACCCCTTCACATACACACAACAGGGATTTTTAGGGGCTTGTCAGCAGGCTCTCATACTGCTTGAACTACACTGCAATTGGCTTGACAATGTGCACAAGTAAGGAACAGTGCGTGTGCGCGCGTTGTCCTAGATAATCACAAAAGGAACAGCCGGTACCTCTTTCTTAGTTGGGAAGACAGAAACAAAAGTGATGGAAAATGAACTGACTTCTTTGCACGCCTGTGTTGCTATGACGATGTTGGCAGCAGGGCAGGACATTTAATGGATGTAGAATGAAGAAGGTCACTTTTGCATTAGTCACACAGACATGCACACACCTATGAGGACCACAGAGAGGCATGTGTGTGTGTGTTTGTATGTGCACGTGTGCGCGTGTGTGTAGGATGACATGGCAGGATGACTGTGTGTTCTGGTCTGGCACTGAAGTCTTCAGTGTCTTTGTTGACACGACAGCGTAGCTAGGTGTTGACCTGTTTCTTGACTCAATTTTTTTTTTTTTTTTTTAATTGTCTAGCCGTCGTAATTTGCCGGTCTTGTCAAAGTTTTACAATTTATTTACACTTTGAATATATTAGTTATATTAGTAATTAAAAACTCATTCAAACATGGAGTGTCCCAGCAAGCACGTGTTTGGCCAGCTATTTATCAAGCGCTATCAATATGTGTGGAGTCCTTTTCAATAAAAGGTGGGATGGAATTTATAACCAGCACAATAACATTTACATGATTGAGATTATCTTGGCAATCTACCACCTCTTAAGCAAACAAGTCAGTGGGCCCAGACATAGTATGTGATAGTCGACGTGCGTTGTCACCAGGAAAACTTGCACACCCACATGCGCTTGATGTCAGGGAAAGTTACGGTCTGATAAGGAGCCCTTCAAATGTCATCTTGCAAGATGGGCTTCATCACAGATGCCAGGTTGTCACCATTGTGAGTTTAACGGGAAATTAATTGGAATGATGATCAGGGAGAAAACATTGGGATCTTTTATTATGGCTATATTTAAGGCAGCATCCACCTAATATGGCCACAAGGAATCCAGTGTCACTCCAATGATTTTCATTTGTTTTTTAATTCTTGTCATATATCCACTATTAATTATTTGTGTGAATATTTAAAATGTTTTATAGCAGTTCACATTTGACAAATTAACGATTTAATTGAATTCAAAAGATTGGATTGAGTTCAAAGTGTAAGCACTTGTAATCCACCGCCAAGAAACCTCTTTCTATGATGATTATATCTTCTAAGCTAGAAGAAGACTCCCAGTAAACTCCCGAAAAATATTTTCCATATTTTATCAGACAAAGACTTCCACAATGGTGAGATATCAGGATGTGCACATGTGTTATGTATTTATAGTGTCGCGGTGCCCCTCCCTCCAGTCTCCCTCTTGGCAGTTTGACAGTCTAAGGGGGGGGTGGGGGGGGGGGGGGGGGGGGTGTCTCAGTTGCAATGGCCATGTGTTGCTGGTGGCAAATGGGTAGCTGCCATGGCCTGGACACAAGGGAATAGCTTATTTTCCACTGATAGCTGGGCTGCCTTAACTTCCAAGGGAGAAATTCTTGGAGCCTTGAATAGCTTGGATTGTCATGTTGAGCATCTGGCTCTCTGCCAGCTTCATTTTGGGCCACTGGACCACTAGCTGTTCATGGAACTATCTCACCACCACCAGTCCCTACTTAACTCCAGTTGGTGCTTAGTACAATATTTATTAGGGATGTTCAATACCACCTTTTTTCCAGACCGATAACAACGCTCAAGTATGCAAAATACCAAGTAACTAAAACTTTTAAACATATAATTTCTGTACAACCAATGACAGATACTTTCAAAGGAATCCCTTTTATACTTCTAACAAAAGGCTGAACACACATTGTGCAGTATAGAATTTGATTTCAAAAGAAAACACTGTTCACTTTCATTTAGGAAGAATTGCTAATTAATTAACAAAAATGCAAAATAAAGCTATCGACTCCATGAGTTGTTGTCTTCTTTCAAAATAAGTTGAAGAGCAAAATGATAGAGGTTAAACTGTTAAGAATGGGACTACAAAGTTGCAAAATAGGGCTGGCTGATACAACTAAAAAGCGTGTCAAAATTTAAATTTTTCATATTAGCTGGTATGAAATATTTACTTTGACAAATTTTTCAGGTGTTAATGTTAGGACGTCTCACAGTGCAGGGATTGTGGGTTCAATTTCGGATTCGGCCTTCCTGTGTGGAGTTTGCATGTTCTCCCCATACCTGCGTGGGTTTCCACCGGGTACTCTGGTTTCCTCCCACATTCCAAAAACGCGCTTGGTAGGCTTGTCCCCTGTATGGAATTACTGTACACAGTCAAACTCCAAACAGGTTAGTGGTTGGATAAGATCTGGTGGCAGGTTGCATCTATTCCAGGAATGAGAAGTGTGCGTAAACTGCTGGTGTTTATTGGGTTTTCCAAAATACTCTGAAGGCCGAACTGGTTCGACCCATCTTTTGAGGAGTTACAGTATGTTAAGTATGCACAGCTCTTTTCAAAGCCAGTCCTTAGACCAAAGAGAGAACCTGTTGACAGCTGCTTGTTACCAGCCTGTACTTGCTATGTTGAGCCATGTGTGACGTTCCCGTGTGTTTGTGCGTGTCACAGTTTCTCCAAGGTATGGTCACGGTCAGTCGAGTGATCAATTGCTAGCACCCAACACACCCGTAGCTCACCGCCATTTTGCCTTGGTGTCACTCCCATGTGGCTGCTGCTGTTGTGCCAGATGCATCTGCAGCATTGTGACGCATGCGCTATTAGATGTTTGAAAATGAGATGATAGATTTTTTGTCAAAGTAATGATTTCCTCTACTCTTTAAGGATACACTGAAAAATATTAGGCCCATTGTTGTGCATGTTTATGGCGGTTTTAAGACTTGTAAAGGATGGCCGCCGATCTGGTCTTGGGCCTCACCTCGTTATGTCTAATGAAGAATGCGGTTAAGCCATCTCTCTTTAAAATATGTAGTTGTCGTAACCATGCATTCTATTGAGAGTGGGACTCGAGACTGGAACAAGGACATTACAGTGCCTTCGAGATGTCTGAATCGTTACTAATGAGGATGTGAAGAAAGCATGGCGGCCAGCTGCAGTTGAGTCATTCATTCTTCTTCTCGCTCGCTTCCTTTCGTTGGGTGTCATCCACTGTTCTGATTCACTATGACTGCCCGTGGTGTAGAATAGTGTGGGATTTTCCACAAAGACATTTTTGTTTAAGAACATGTTGCAAGTCAAAAGCTCTCTCTACCTATGAGAGACACATATTTAAGTTAACCGATTCTTACAATAACCGCTTCCCCTTTTTCTCGAACCATCTGCAGTCATCAGCATTTCACATCTTTTGCTCCTTTTTTCTTAGAATGTAAGTTTGAGTGAGTAAGTGGAAATGACTCATTGTGGCGAGATGACCTACTAACACTTGATTGATATCTATAAATGCGACCTCAAATAGATGGTACGTTTACTGCTCACCAACCAAACCATCTGTTTATTTCTAACTTGTCAGCCACCGTCATTTACAATGTGGTTTCGACTGACGTTGAAAGTCTGAAAATGCACGTTGTCGGTCTTTTTACCATTATTATCGAGGAGCACGTTTCATCAAAGAATCTTAAAGCATGAATGACCTTCTATTGGCGGGCATCAGGTTTCAGTATTATTACTCTTTATTTTATGGCCTTGAGATGCTGCCAAATACACTACATCACTCTGGCAAAAGAAAGGAAAGTGTCACAAAGGCTTAATAAGCCGTATTTGAAGCCAAGGTAACTTTCGGTCATTAATGCAATGTCCAAAAGACACACCCAGTGTCAAAGGAGTTGGCTGCAATTTGTCACAGGAAGTTGCTAGTATTGGACTTGACCTAGATGTACGAATGCCCAGGCAACCAGTAAGAAGACGGCTTGTTTGCAAGAAACTACACCAAAGCCAGGATCTGGCGTTAGACATTACAAGTTTGGAATTTGAAAATGGTTTTGAATATCGATTACAATTCTGTTTGATATGGTACAGCTCAGTTATACAGGGTATGATGCAATGAGTTTGTTGTTGAAAGTAAACGTCTCACATAGTGATGAACTTTTCCGTATTGTAAATGTGGCAATTCCTTCAAAGAGATTCGTCACACTTGAGCAGTGGTTAACATGTACCAACATGTCAAATTTCAAACTGTTCAAGGTAATGAAATTCAAAGGAGCAACAAATCATCCGCAACATTTGGATATTTTTGATTGGGCCACGAGCTAGTTTAATTCGTTTGTGTACCAATGCATCAATCAATCAAAAGCTGTTTTCTGATTCAAATCACGTTTCATTACGCCCTTGCTGCTTATTCTGTAAACATGAGATTGTCGCTGTTGTGTGTAGTATTTAGAATCTTTTCAAATAAAAATAATTCAATAATATTCACCATGTTTAGGGAAATTGAGCAATCAGGGTGACTTTGCTGCCTCAGGCTGGCATTCTGCTAAATGATCCACCCTTGATGGTAATACACTGACTCATCATAAGTCACATTAACAATTATGTGTAAGCTGTAATGAAAACCTTTTTTTTTTTAATTTTTTAATGACAATGCTCAGATTTAGATGTACATTCTTTTCACTCTACTTTTCCTGCAAACCCAAGCTTATTTTGTTTGTTTATTTATAAATGATGTGCAAAACAACACCACTTTATGAAGCATTTTGTCATGGTGCAATCTAGGACAATGAGAAAGATTGAGTTTTTCCATCCTTAGCTCCTTAACAAGGACTTAGACTTAATCAGGTACCGACTGCAAGCTTGGACCCTTGCAGAGGGTCGCGTCCGTTTTTTTGTTTTGTTTTAGTTTTATTATTGAGCGGGGGGGGGGGGGGGGGGGGGTTCTCAGTCCCATCCCGTGGTATGTACTCAAATCACAACAGGATGAGAACTCCAAACATAGCATCATGTCCATGTTTTGATATCCTGCCATAAATATTGGCACCCCTGGTTAAGATGTAGTCTTGAGTTTCTAATAAATCCCTGTCCCCCCAAAATAATATGAAGGAAAGAAGAAAAGCCAACTTTTAATTCAAGTTGTTTTATTCAGTGGAAAAACATCGTGTGTGCAACAATTATTAGCACCCCTGATGTTAAAACTTTGTACAACCCCATTATCATGTCAAATTACATATTGCTTCTGATCCTACAGTGCCTTAGGCACTGGTTAACAACCTGTTTGGAAAGGTTTGTTATGCAATACAAACATGGAATATTTGATTGACAGGCGTTTTAATTTCAATCCCTTGTAAAGCACACATCATAGGACCATAGATCGGTCCTTCACATGTGACAGTTGGGTGCAATGTAGCCTCTGGCATCTCACAGGAGGCCCATTCTTGACACCCTGTTGCACCATGGTAACTGAGCTTGTATTCATAGTATATTGTTGGACGGATTTTAGTCCAAGTATCTCACTCTATCCCCACGGCTGTCTTTTTTTGAGGTGGGTCGTACATCGAGGGTTCTCTGCGGTTTAGCAGAGTAGACGTCATATTCATGTCTGCTCTTTGTCTTTCTTCGGGGCTGCCCCAGCAAGATGACTTGATTCTCTGGCTGCGATGCATTCATTCCATTTTTGTTAATCATTTTAATTGCACAACTTGCTTCAGTGTATGAAAAGCATCTTGGAACATTGCAAGTTCATCAACTGAGATTCCACTGATGCATTTGCAAACAAGTTATTGTGCTTACAAACTTCCCCCACTGTAGCAATAAAACCAAGGTTTTGCCTTGTTAATATGGCTGAGCTCACAGCAGTTGCAGTTAAGGAGATCTTAAAACTCACAGCATTGACATTTCTCACCAATGTGTGAGGACAAGGTCCCGGGGCTTGTCACGGTACAATTGTTCAGGCATAGATAACGCTTGCATTGGTTCTGATATGGAAAGTTAACTGTAAACCAACCAGCAGTTCAGAAAGCGAGAACAGTTCTCTCTCGATTCCTGCTTTTGGTTTTTTGTTCCTCTTTGACTACCCATGCTCTGGTTGAATGATCACCCCACTGACCTCTGGCACCCTCACTTATTGACATTTCCTCGCTTTCCCACTCAAAGAATAGCTCGTTCCGTTCCTTTACCTCATGTTTCTTCTCTTTTTTCACTTTCCAAAAAAAAAAAAACCCCTTCCACTACTTTCTACCAGGCTTTCCGGCCTCGCGGATAACAAGGGTCAAAGCCTAGCAAGAATAGGTATGAGCTCGGATGTGTTTGCTTGTTTGTTTGTGTGGCCTGGAGTGGCTGCCTCAGTACCCAGTCGACGCACTCAAGTAACCTACTAAAATTAGTCCATCAGTACTCTTTTATTACTTTGACATTTATGTGATGCAAAGGTGTCATTTCCCAACATGTAGTTGAGTTTATTTGATGACGTGAGGACAGATGAGTATAAATCTTGGTTATGTAATTTGTTGACACTTGGCAATTGTTGAACTGGGGGTATCACGCTACATGTCAACAGTTGCGTCATTTTCACCTGGAATCAAATACAGTTTTAACAATGCGCAATGGCTACCAACATGCCCATGGGTTCTACCAGTCGTTCTCTAGTTTTGGTGAATAGCAACAACACATAAATACATATGTGTTTTCTTGTTAACCGGACAGTTATTCTTAGAACTCACATTCATAATTTTTGGAACTCAGCCGCTGTTTGGAACAGAGCAATCATTTAATTCCCCTAATAGACTTTCAGGTCTATTTGAAGGGCTAGTTGCCAAATCAAATGACTTGTCACTGTGGGTATTTCAGTCACTGAATTGTTATAATGCTTGGAGATAAATAGCACTAGGCTGTCGTAAATGTCAATGCAATTGGTAACTGGCAGCTTTTAAGCCATCAGTGATAACGTTTTGTCAGTCACAAGCCACTGGTGGTCGGGATAGCTGAGGGTCAAGAGATTTTAGCACCGCACAGAGCAGATCATACTAAAATAACACAACCAGGCTGTGGTAGATGATGTATTCCCCCTGAAGTCTGTCATTTACATTCGCCGACGCAAATCTGATTAGTATTCATTTTGCATTCTTGGCCTGTTGAGTAAGGCAGCCTGTACCGATGCTGAGGTTCCCTTACTTTGTATAAAAGACAATGAAGCTGAAGCTGTGAGGGTTATTGAGGGTGGAGCCGGCAGAATAGTTGCACACACTCAGGTTGTGTTATGAATGACGGATAAGTCGAATATTTGCTGCTGTGTCAATAAGAAAAATAAAACCTGATCAGTTGGCTTTGGACTGCTGCCAGTCCTTGATGTTTACAAAGTTCTGCTATAGGTCATTGCTTTGATTGACTTTCTGCTCGGGTACGGCTGCCATCATAAATAGACAGGGCACGTGTTTTTAAAAAGGACCAGAATGGAGAGACGCCTCTGGGAAACTTGAAACACATTGTGGCAGTTGGAAGTGTTGATTGAGTTGTGTCCACTTTAGCAAAGTCGAACCGAATGTTCCTAATGTATGCCTCAAAGTACGCGAGTTGCAGTGGGACATTTGTTCTCAGCCACCTCTTTTTTTTAAAAATCTTTTCACACTTTTTGCTGTATTGTATGAAATGAATTCATTCCCATAAACTCAATTAGGGATTTGAGAATGTTATCTTAAAGGGCTTAAAATGTGCTTCAATAAGAAAGTCGCAAAATGTACCTTTAGAGTTATGAGCTGAGGTCACCACTGTTTAAACATAGTGTTACTAATAATGAGACTGGAATAAGTGATGTCACTAACATTCAATTAAACGTTTCCAACAGTACCAACCGTTTACGTAACACCCTTTGAAGCTTTATTTTTTTCCCTCCCAAAATACTGTCATTGGCACAGAATCAATTGGAATCACATTGTTCACCAAAAATTAAAACCACATTAACCAATAGGCTGTGGAGCATAAAGTACCTTACCCAACCCAATTCAATTGTTTCGTTCTTCAAAGACTTTGAGTACATCATTTTTTTGACGGAAGAATTGATGGGGCGCTATCTTAAACTCCTCCCCAACGTGGTCCTCTTATGTAACTGCCAGCAGGTCTTAAAGTTTCTACTATTCTAAAGGTAACATTTGCATCTTGTCAACTTTATCTTTGGAAACTTGGATGGCATTTGACCTATATTAATACCACGAGCGTTTACTGAGCACACATGTCTCCCTTGACCAGCGTCCTGTTGCTTCACACTTGGTCAGTTAAAGGCTTGTCATGCTCAGGAATTTCCTATCACAAGCATCAATGTTTCTATTCAGCTTTCTGCAAACTCCGCCACTGGGCAAGTAGAAATTAACAAAAAATTCCCTAAAGCTGTAGATGTAGGCAATTAGTCGGGAGCAAAACAATTTCCATTTCAAAATGTGACCGATTAAGTAATATCCCAGCTGACATGTCAGTACAAGCTTTTAAAGGCGCCGTGTCTAATGATATTAGATGGATTCAAAGCATCTTCTTCAATACTCAAAGAGAACCTTCTTGATCTCGTGATGCATATGCTGCGGAATACAGATGCTCCTTCACCATGAACCCTGGATTTTACCAATTCCAGTTGGGCCTTAATCACATTAAAACAAGTAAGTGGGGCATATTGAAATCCCCCAAATGATTTGAGGAGCAGAGTGGTGTAGTAATGCATGGATACATGCTAAGAGCTGCTTTTGACTCGGATGACTTTGGACTGAACAACCATAAATATGGACTCCTGGTGTGTTGGCAAATTGAGCCTTGTCACACAACACCTCGCATATGTCGTCAGGAGCCAAGTGGTGGAGTGCTAACTGCAAACATTGCTGTCCCTACGCAAGGGCTTTAAAAATAAGACTTTTCATATCCCAATCAACAAAGTGGCTCAAGCTAAAAAATGTTGACTTTTAGCAAATCGTGGACTGCTTAAGGGCTTTGATTATTTCTCATGACCTCCGCCATCCTGAGTCTGGGGATTATATAATGAGTATCAGGCCTAGTTCCTTCTGTATGTTTTTGAGGAAGCTATGGGGGCTGTACACACACACCTATTAATGACTCTTAGTTTCATGTTAGGAAAATAAAACATCAATCCACAGACAAGGCGTCCCTCATCCAAGTCAGATTTTGTTTTGTCTTCGTTGTCTATACGCGAGCCTCCCTATTGGTAGACAACACATCCTACAATCTTTTTGTTCCTGGGCACATATTCACATTATTCCGACATCCTGCAATTGTCAACATTGACCTCATGATACAATGAGGACAGCAACTATTTGTCCACGTTATTTATTCAACAAAGGTCAGGGGATTTGAAATGTGTTTAATGATGTTTTGTAAGACTCAAACATATTTTACATCTGATTTTAAATCAAATAAACTGAAATTTGTCTTTCATGTGCTATTTTCTGCCAATTGAGAATAAATTGTCAGTCATGATTGAAAACACGAGAAGCCATTTCAAATAGCAATTGACGATTCTATTTTGTTCGTTTTTTATGCACAATTAGAAAACATAGTTCTTAAGCATAGTTAGATCACACCACCAAACCCTCTTCTTAAAAAAAAAAAAAAAAGAAATTGGTGGAAACTTTGCATGTTTTTCCACTTCTTTAACGTATTACTTTGAATTGTGAAATTGGAAACTTTGCTGACACCATCTGGTGATGTCGCCAAACTGCACCTTGAAGAAAACAGTACTTGTCGAGCAACAGTAAGTCATCGGTGAGCGTGCTCCTCTGTTGTAGTCCTCTCCCTCCCAACTATTGTTTTGAAATCCACTCAGGTCTCATTTGTCCAGCTGCCCCCCGCGCCCCACTGGGAGTATTTGTATGATTTGGGACATGGACGTGTGCCGGTCCATCTGTGTGCGAGTGGCGAGCTCATTGATTTATGTGACGCCATGGTGAGTCATGTGATGTGGTGACATGTGCTTGTTGTCTCATGCCGTCTTTATGTGAAGTCTATTTACAGTGGTGAACTTGGAGTGTGCCTGTCGGACCCCCCCCCATGAATAGATGTTCCACAGAAAAGTTGGTACTGAACCCAAAAGCTTGTAGAAACAAATTGCCTGGACACCCTACCGTTCTTGCCGTGTCGTGTCACAGCATGATGTTGGCTCTGACACAGATGTTTGACTCGGGAAAAACTGGCCTCGAGGCCGGAGGTGTCCGCGGATGGAATGTGCTGAAGGTCCCGTTGGAGGATGCGCGTGTGGACGTCGTTGCAATCTGTAGGGGCAGGGCCATGTGGAGGTTAGCGCAGCAAGAGGTCCTTATATAAACCACCACGTGTCTTTCTTCTTGAATAAGATGTACCGGGTGTTTTGTTTTTGTTGGAAACGGAATGAAAACAAATTAGATGAGGGGATTTTGTCTGCCTTTACGCAAGAAAAAGTAAAACTAATTTGAATCCAGCCGGCCTTGTCTCTCGCTGGTGTTACAAAACAAAAACACATTTCAAGCAAAGTTGGATTTGAAACGTTTTCTCTCCCATTGTGAACAGTTCGTCTTTTTAAGGGTGGAATGTGTTCACCTTATTTATCAGGGCCTCAAATCACACAGCTACTGTGGAATGCCACAAATTTAAATTGTTCTCGGCATTCATGGACTCTGAATAAAAAAACCTCAGGTGAGATGAAACACCACTTGTAATTCATGATTAGGCGATTGACTAGATTTTTTTTCCATTTTCATTATTTGAAAATATAAAAAAAAATTGACCTGTATTTAATGCAAGTATAGTGTATGAATTCAGTAGAATGTGATTTTAGTGGGTTGTTTGGACGACAGTGGCATTTAGGAGACTTAAATGGGTCACAAAGTTTGAATGGGGTTCAGAAGATTTCTTGTGAACAATGTCATTTGAAATTAAACGTAAAGTGAATGATCTAATTGTTCACCTACAACGTAGTTTGTTTTATGGAAATAAGAAAAATAAAATTTGAAATGGAAAAAAAAAACAGAATTCACTCTTGGCCTCGAGAGTCACAGTGGACTATTTCTGTCAGGCCCCTGATTAAAAATATAACCTGCAAAGAAATCTGCTTCGCTGTACAAGTAGGCGTCCTGCTTGCTCAACTCCTCCCCTGTGATTGCTTCCCATGTGACTACGCGAGCTGCCTTTTAAGACAGTCCTTGTCTTGTTTTCTCCTGTTGGATACATCGCGACGGGACGGCCAAGTAGAAACAGTAATAGCTGAAAATTACCTGGACACTTGACCTATTTCTTTGTGTGGAGAGTTGCTAAGATGCGGTGCACAATGAGCTACAGTCTTTCGTGTTCGCCGGGGTCTTCTCCCACATATTCCGGGCGCTTGGTGCCTTACAGAGCGAGATGCGGCAGGTAAAAAGAAACGTTACTTTTGGAACTTTTTTTGATTTAAGTGTGTGACTCTTCTCTTCACCCGATTTGTACCGCGCGTCATGTAACCAAAATCTTTTTGTGTTTGCGCTCCCGTGTTTGCGCGAGGGTCGTCTACGTGCGTTACGTGCGGTGGTCGTCCAGCGTGCTGTACGTGAGCGCTTGCACGCCGCGTGTTGTTGTTGTTGTTGTTGTTGTTGTTAAACGATGCTCACAGCCACTCATTTAAATTAGTTTTTTTGTTTCCCCAAAGGTGTTGTTACATTAGTTGTTTAAACTATCACCACCATTACAGCTTCCCCTAGTGGGCAAATAAATAATAATAAAAACGCATTGAATTTATAATGCGCTTTTCTATAGTTTACTCAAAGCAAATATTCTCTTTATTGAGGCTAAGCACGGATAGACAACAACTCTAACAGCACAACACTAGTTAATTGTCAATGTAAATGTGATTAAATATGGGTCTATATGGAGTTAGCTGCGATAGGCTCTGTATTTGGTGATTTTGACACATCACATGGCCTGGCTTGATGTTTTAGTTTCCAGCTGCTTGGTGGCCGCTGGGTTACTTTAACAGAAAACCAGACAGCATGTAAAAGAACTCCAGGAAATTATAGTGAAGAAATTTGTGTCACTCTTTGGTTGCCACGAGCTGCTTAACGGAAGTGATATGATTGTGAATTGCGTGGTGTGTCGATGTGAAGCATGTGGTGTGATGTGTGGTTCTCATGTGTTTTTTTTTCCTCTCCACAGTGCATCCGGTGCCAGCGTAGTTGCCATCGACAACAAGATTGAACAGGCCATGGTGAGTTTTTCCCCAGTGTGAGCGGGTTGTGCTTATTTCAATATTTAACACATTACCACCCGTGTGCTTACGAGAAGTACAACAATATCTTCGGTGATTGTCACAAACCAGATGTCGGTTGTAGTACCAAATTTAATAAAATAGCCCGTTGGCCCAAATTTGATTATAATTTAGTTATAATCCTGATGATAACAATGTTTGTTTCCTCAGGATCTGGTTAAGAGCCACCTAATGTACGCCGTCCGCGAGGAGGTGGAGGTGCTGAAGGAGCAGATCAAGGAGCTGTATGAGCGCAACTCCATGCTGGAGCACGAGAACGCCGTGCTTAAGTCGTTGGCCAACTCGGATCAGCTCAACCATCTTTCCAGTCACGGCAGCACGTCGCCCCCGCAGCAGCAGCAACATGCAGCCATTACAAACAACAACACCCCCTTGACACACCTTGAGGGGTCTCAGAGCATCCCCCACCAGCCCAACATCACCTCGGCGTGATTCCCTCCCTACCCGGCTCGCACCCAAACGCATCCACCGTTCCATACGCTCAATCCACACCTCTGTTGAGCATAGACAAAAGCATACCGTCCCTACAACGCTGCGCTGCGTTCGTTGTGCTCCACTTGAGGAAAATAGGGACATCATCTTGAAAGAGAGCCATCGTCACTCCTTGCAAAGTCTTATTGAAAGCGACAAGCTGAAGTGAAATGGTGGCACAAGGGAGCAGGAGCACGGCGGTGGCGGTGGGGCAACAAGTGGTCCAAAAGGGCAGTGCAAGACATGTGGGATGGCCCCAGTGGCAAGTGAAGCTCTTGCAATGTCAGCGTCCACATGCCACATCATTCACGGGGGCCGGAAGTGACCAAGGGATGAGTCATCATCAGCAGAGGCGTCCGGCGGAGCAAGTCCAGTGCCTCCTTCAAGATATGCTGCAACATAAAGCTTACTTTAGTTGTTGTTTACTCAGAGCCACCATCCTTTGACATGTAACATTTTCATTATTAGTTCACGTTTAGTAATTGCATTTATTTATTTCAGGGCTGCTATTTTCATAATGTCGCGAACAATGTCACAAAAGACAAAAAAGTCTATTGTCTCTTTTTAGAATCTTGTCTGGACGTTTTGGTAGTCTCTCGCAAACAAGCAAAGTGTCAGTGAGTGAAGCGGAGGAGAGGAAAGAAACACTAAAGCAGAACTCGCATGAGTTGAAATCCAGGTTGAATGTATATTTTGTAACGTATTCAGAGTGAACACGGTATGTACAGTACAGGAGAGGAAAATTGCCAAGAAATGAAATCTGTGCTGGGAGGCTTTTGATAAAGCGAACTATTAATTCTTCTTTGTCTAAATGGGTAGAAACAAACAAAAGATTAGGGGCTTGGTTGGGGGATGAAAAGCTGTGAAATTGTTGGACCTATTTTATAACCAAAGACGCAACGCTGTGTAAGTCTTTTTCTGTTTTCACCCCCTTTATTATTATTATTTTTTAAAAGGCACACTTTCCCCCTTTATTTTTCGCTCTTTTGCATGACCTGCATGCCCTATACGCAAACCACTTTTTTAAAGTCATGTTTTTAAATTCAGCACTCAATTTGTGTTCTCTGTCAGCGCGTCTGTCTGTGGCTATAGTTGTGATGAAAGGGAACAAATGCAGCGGAATTGACGGAGAAGAGAGAAAATAAGCCATTTTATGTTACATTACAGATTTTAATGTATTTAACAAAGTTAGCATTTAAATTTTGATTGTAGCATACCAACATGCCCTTAAAATAACAAAAAAATTCCATCATTACATAATTTACAGACCATAAGGAAACTATGAAACATTTCTTAACTTGAAGCTGGAACCTAGTCAGCAGTGACATTTTGGGATGTTCATTGCGCCACCTGCTTTTGTCAGGTGATACAGATGCGGTCTATGTGGCTTAGAACCAAACCAAAATACTTGGAGATTGTACGAGTTATCTTACTACAAGATGAACTTTTCTTTTTTAAACCACAATTGCATTTATTCCTCTCTTTGTTTTCCTTGTGTTTAATTTGAAGGAGATGCCGCGTACATGCCAAGTGTACTGTACGGAAGTGATCACTGAGCCTTGGAGAAAAATCGTAACGATGCCCTTGTAATGTGCTGTTCAGACATTTTAATTTTCAGACTGTAATAAATGACTGTTTTATTAAGAACGTGTGTATGTATTTATTGACCGAGCTCTTTACCGAGCATAAAAACCTCTTAACACACAGCATATTGACGATTTTCCCATGGAAGAATAAAAACACCAAATAGCAACGGGCCACCCACAAAAAGTATTACCTAATACCGGATCACCACTCTGACTGAATGTTCTTTGTTTTTGCCCTGAAATTGCTTTTAGTATTTTTATGTGTTGCCCTGAACTTGCCCTTTGATTTCACAGAGAACATGTGAGTCTGGAATGTTTTTACATGTGAGGCTTATTTTTAAAGCATTTTTAAATCATTATTATTAATATTTATTTTTTAATACTTTGTTGAGGATCACAGGTGAAGTGAGCTATAACTGTTTATCTGTTTATCACAGGACACATTTGGTCAAACATTCACATTTACAGTTTACTGGTACATAACTCAAAACTGGAGTTTTCTATTATACAGCCTCAAATTGGATTGCAGGTTATTCAATGAGTTGCAAATCACAAAAACAGTGTCGCATCTATGATGACTGTCAGCATAATTTAACTCTAAATCTCCCATCTGTTTTGTCTCAGTTATGTAGTCTAACGACAAGAGATGACCCAACAGATTTGTTCAAAAATATTGTGTATGACATACTGTACTGCAAAATCATATGTGTCCAGCCAATTCTTTCAATGTGGCAAAAATTGGTGCAGAAAGCAAATTATTTTGAAAGTCCAAAGAATTCAACTGATCGTCAAAATTCAGCATTTTTTTTAATATCGTTCACTGAAAAGTTGACAAAAAAGTTAACTTGAAAAAAATTGAGTTGAGCAATGTGTGTGGATTTCAAACAGATCAAAAAGATTATTTATAACCACCCCCTCTTTTATATTTCGTCATATTGTTTTCAGTCAGGAATTTGAGATGTAATGTAGAGTGCGGTGAAGTACGTGGATGGTATCGGTCCAACACGGCAGAAAGGACAGACAGCTGTGGCAGAGGCATGTGTAAAATCCAGAATGAAGTCATGAAGTCTCGCTTCCTGTCGTTCAGCTGTCATTCAGACACCAATAACAACGTCACTACATGCTACCTACCACTTTGAC
Source organism: Syngnathus scovelli (assembly GCF_024217435.2). Taxonomy (NCBI): domain Eukaryota; kingdom Metazoa; phylum Chordata; class Actinopteri; order Syngnathiformes; family Syngnathidae; genus Syngnathus; species Syngnathus scovelli. The sequence continues at coordinate 8,107,540 of NC_090856.1, forward strand.
TCATACTGGCAGCCAGCAGTCTTTTTGATGCTAATTTGATCCCTCTTAGATCATGTGACAAATGTTTCACATTCTATTCTTATGTAACTAAAAAGTCCAGATTAGAGGTACTTTTTAAGCTCCTTCACTTTACAATCAAAATTAAAAATCAAATTTAAATTTCACAATTTTTATTACAATGAACCATAACAACCAAATAACAAAAAGCAAAATCATTCAACATTGTGGTTGATTGCCGATGATGTGACAGACACATTTACGAGGGGTGGGGAATTCTACACCAAAACTCTAAATCTGTCAAAGCCTGGGATTTGGATGCCAATTCAGAACCTGTTTAACAAAGATACTTCCTCCACAGGTTTGTTGAAGCATTCTACCTGGTGTGAACTCTCAAAACTGGTCAAGGGAAGGTCAAAATAGAGTGTCCCAATAAACAGTATCTTCCAAGATAATGGATTCACAAGCGCCCCCACGTGAATCCACTTTACAGGTTTGTTGGAGCATTCTACCTTATGTGACCTCTCAAAACAGGCCAAGGGAATGTCAAAATAGAGTGGCCCGATAAACAGTATCTTCCAAGAATATGGATTCATAAGTGCCCCATGTGAATCCACTTTACCTTTCTAAGGTCTTGCAGAATTGAGTTAATGTAATTTGATCTATAATCACTTAGTTCTAAATCTCTAATGGGATTTGGATGACATTTTTTTTCTATTTATTTGAAGTGATGAGGTCAAGTGACCGTATAAGTTTTGTTTTTCCGTCTGGGAACATAACAGCGTTGCATAATACAGTGACCCAGACACTCTGCTGATGTTTTAAAGAAGGCTTTTACTTCAAACTTTAAAACAGTTTCCAGGTACTTTAATAACATGGTTGTTAAACGTTGTTTTGTAAAATAGTTTGATCTTGGTGGAAGGCATTTTTGTGTAAATTAGCGACACTCTTACATAACAGTGTGGCAAAAGTTTAGAAGGGCTCACTCAAGGACACGTTTTCAGAAATAGGCAGATAATAAAAGATTTAATTGGTTGCTTCAATTGGTTGAAGGTGGGTACCCCAGACACCTGAATATTTGTATACTAACAAAAAAAGGCAATATCCATTTTACATTCCCTTCAAAGACTGCATGATAACAGAACCTAAACTACAGAATGCAGAAAAATATTTCCCTGATTTTATTTTTGAGCCGACAAAATGAAAGGGGGTAAAAAAAGGTCACTTTAACCGTGACCTTGCCTCATGATGCACTCACTTCTGAGCAAATTTGCATGACTGCGACAGATTTCATATGTTGATGCGTTTAGACACAGGTCCACCATTTGCAGTGGTGAGTCACACTAGCCTTGGTGCAACATTTGCCTCACCAGTAACTTTGTCATCAACTTGCTCAAACTTGTCCCTGACTCCTTAACACGTATTTCAGACTTGTCACACTCCTGTAATGGAAGAAACAGACATGTAATTTGAAGTCAGCTGATCAGTGGAGGAAAGTATTGACACACCTCACAAATTTCCTAATTGATAAATCATGATCTGAACCCTTCGTTCATTCATTTCCGATTATTTCCATCATTTTATTGTACCACGTAACAGTGGCAGAGTAAGTGAGAACAAAACTGTTCTGCCTTCAACTTAATCAATTTTCAGAAACTAGCCAAACATCCATGTTTTACTTGGATGTGTTTTTTTGTTTTTTAAATCGGTCAGAAATCTGGATTACAATCTCTATTGGAAAATCTCGGTGTGGAATTTTCCCTGTTCTTGCATGAGGTTTTTCCTGAAACAGTTTTCCTCCCACATTCCAAAAACATGTCTCTTATGTTAATTAAAGACTTTAAATTGCCCATAGTGACTCAAACGGATATGATCGTAAATGTGTCTTGACACCAGCTGCAAACTTGCACTAAAAAAAAAGTCTGACTGTTTATGTATCACTTGAAACGCTGGATTCAGCCAATTTATGTCATAGCTCCTGTCCGAAAATAATCAATTTGCGTCACTTTGAACCGGTCAGCCGATATAATCAAATTTCCGCCCGCTTATTGCACAATTTAGCAGTGGCAAAAAATCACAAGCAAATCGTACAGAATGTGAAGTATCCCAACATTACATGACACCACACAAACGAGATCTTGTGCAATCCATTTTCCCATTCAATACTTTTTGTTGGGCTACCCGCGTGTTATGAAATGATTACTCACCGTTCAGTCATTTGAAACCACACCTCATAACTACTGCGACTTTACTGTCACAGTTCGTGACGACTTGAAAAGTCTTTCACGATGTAGAAACAGCTTGGCGTGGAGAAAGTTAAACTAATATGCAAATAATATGTTTACTGTAATCGAAATAGTGGATCAATGGTTTCATAAATTGGAGGAGGTACGTACAAACCAAACTAGAAACGAAAAATACGTTTGCAGGGCTTTTCTATTAATATGGGATTGAGTCAACACTGAATGAGCAAAAATGAATGAACCATCTTGAACTTGTCGCATCTGATTTCGGCTGTCAAAGGCTGCCATCCACACTCACATTTACATTTTTGGACAATTTAGAACCTTCAATTAGAAAAACATGCATATTTTGAAAATGCTAAAGAAAACTGGAAAACCCAAAGAACAACCACGCAGTTATTGCATTAATAGAAACATGTATTCTCTTTTAGGATATGAAAGATCTATTTTTTAATGAGTAGGTGAAGTAAGAGCGCGCTTCACAACACAACAGAGAGGCAATAGCGCCATCCCGTGGTCAACAATTGCATTTTTGCATTGTTGTTTTTTTTTCCCCCTGGTGGAAAATTATCCAACCACGCATGCGCATTTCAGCGGCCATCTTGGACAGATATTTAGAGTGCGCTATCGGAAGAAACCAGCAGGGGGCGCTTTTGACCGATGCAAAACAAGCAACAGCGCACTAACCTAGAACATTCTCACCGCTAGTTTATTTTAGACTCCATAGAACAACGATAGTACAACTTAGCAGGCACAAAAGCTGCAAAAGGTGATGACATAAATTTACGCACAGCCTGCGACCCCCGTGAGGATAAGTGGTTCAGATAATATATGAATGAATGAGTAAAAATAAGATTATGGTCAAAGGGTGTAGCGCAGCGTTATAAAGACACAAACGCCCCCGCCCCCTGGTTTATGCTTGTCATGTGGCCTCCTCCACTGTTTGGATTCAGGGCTCGGGCAGGCGGGTTTGAGATGGCGGACAATTGCAAACCTGTGTTTTTTGAGAAACAATCATGCGGCTGATGTAATTTTCAGCGATTCCAGTGATTTCTCTGCGCTTGATTCCAAACACGACATGGAGGTAACGTCTGACGGAGATGCGGCGGAACGCAGGTGAGTGACAGCAGGGAATGTATCGGGCATGCTGGACTAGTTGACGGCTGACATTCAAAACGCACAGTTCATAAAATATTATTCACGATTGACGACGTGACAACGATTTCCATTATTATGCATTTACACTGGCGCCTGTCAGCTGGCTATAATTTTAAAGCTAACACCTAGCTCAGCAGCTAGGCTAACTAGCTGTCAGTAATTTTGACAGTTCTCAAGTTGACTGACAGAAACGAGATCCATTTGTTTTATTCGCATACGCGTGTGTGTGGTAGGGCCGTGTATGCACTGGAAGCGATCACTTTTACTTTTATTTCATTAGAAACGGTTGTGTATATTAAAACAGTTTTGGAATTTAACTAGTCAGGCCTGGTGGGTGAGTGCCAACACAAACACGCAGGTCAGTCGGTCACTACACTTTTCTGGTGCTGTTGCTTTGGTCTGAATTGCTTTTACATTACAATCGAATGTTATTATCAAACTGCAAGCGTTGCAATTTGGGGGAACTGTTCAGCTTTGATTGGTATTAAAAAAAAACTGTAAATTTGCAAATTTACCAATGCAGAGCTGCAAACATGCAGGGTTTTTACTGTAATTATTATTGTTGATTTTTATTTTATGCCATTGTTGTCTTTCAATGGTAGTGCTTAGGACTGCTACACCACATACATATGCACGCACACAATAAATATACTGTTACTTCTTAATCATAACAGTCTTGGTTCTGGAATTTCCCTCCATTGTGTGCAACCCGTGCCCACTTATACACTCAAATTATACATAGGAGTGTACAATGCATCCTTTTTTGAATAGATGCATCATGAGATCTAATAAAGTGTTTCTCAGATAGAAACCTTGCTGTGTTTTTTGTATGCACCATCTCTAGCCTTTAGAGTTTTTTTCTTTTTACAAGTTAACAGCGTCTTTAAGACAAGATTGCATTTATTACTGCAGAGATCAGTCACACAGACAAGAAGTTATTGTTTGTGCATATCTGTCCCTACCCTGTAGCATATTTCATGACTGACTGTTTGCGAACACATCACATGACTATATGACTAGTGTTTATTAAAGAATTCTCTATCAGTTGTCTGTCACTACAGATAAGGGTTTCCGGCTGTCTAACAAAACTAAAATAAAGCAAAACTATCGCATTATGCTTTCAGCAACGTGTAGTTTATTTTCCAACTTTTTTGGCATTGAATTTTAGGTAAAAACTGTATTTTTGAAGATACTGTTTAAAGGGTTAAAGGGTTTTATCTGTCATGTTAAAACAGGATGGTTTTAGTAGTTGTCAGCACTTTGACTCTGATTTCCCTGGAAATGTCTTGAGTAATGAATTCAGTCACAATGCTACAAATGCCAGCACTTTTTCTAAGTCCTTCCTCATTCCTGCACTTCCTCTCGTCGTGTTGTTACACTCAGGCGGGAGCTCTGGAAGTTGTTGTCCAGCCTGAAGACCACAGTGGAGGGCCTCCTGTCTACAAACAACCCCAATGTTTGGTCCCGCTATGGCGGCCTACAGCGCCTGCACAAGGACATGAACAATATTCTCAGTCATGGACTGAAGAATGAGCAGGTTAGACACACAGACCAGGTCAATGTGACGCCCCCACCCCCCTTTTTTTATTTTTTCATTTTTTATTTTTAAAATAAACAACTTGACAAAAGTTTCATTTTAGCTTGAAATGCATCCAAGTGAGACTGGTTAAAATGTTAGCTATTGACAATACAATTAGTGCTTCGCTGTATGCATCCGCTGTGCGTGGTCATGCAGGTAATTAATTTATGAATGCTAAGAATATTTGTGGTTTAGAAAAAATATATGTCCAAAAGTTCATCTTTTTACGGACGGATTCTCATTTCAACAAAACTGTGAAACTAGTCTAATCTTTATCAGATCTATTTTAATAGTCTGTTTCAGAGTAATCCCAGGTAATTTATTGAATACACAGGCTGAGATTTAAGTCATATGTTTAATTGAAATTGTAAGGATACAGTATATTAGGTTCGTTACTTTAAAATTGCTCACCTTAGGATGACATCATATGTGACAGCACTTTACAGTAAGTGAGGAGCAGGGGATTTTCAAACTGTCATAAATAAATGTAGAGATATACTAGTTTTTCCTGGCAACAAGTTTTTTCCTAATAAGATGAAAAACTCTGCGGTGCACATTCCATTCTTTTACTATCATCGCAGTTAATTTTGTGATTATTGTGCAGTATTTTTCCTTTTTACCATCACTGCAACGTTTCCATGTGTCACAAAAAAGGACAAGGAAAATCAGCCTAAAGGGTTTTGACATTTCTTGACAATTCATTCCCTGTTTCTCGAGAAATAGCAGTTGCGTAAGAGTAGTAGAATACTGCCGATTCTAAACTGTAATAATTATATCAATATTTGACATTAAAGCCAGTTCAACCAGTAACATTGTAACAGTGTGTGAGGCTTTAAAGAAGCCTCTCAAGTGCAAACCAAATACGCAGTGATGAAAATGACATGGTCTTTTGTGATGGCAAACTGTCCTGTTTACAGTGCATATTATTATTATTATTTTTTTAATTTAGGTTGACCGTTGACAACATTGTCAAATACATTTATGCACAAATTACTTTAAATTTAAACTTTACGTGTGTGTTGGGGGGGCTCGCAGGTGTATTACAAGCAGAGAGACTACTGGCCGTTTGTCTGGTGTGTACGTCAAATAAGCCCTCAGCTTGCCTCACACGTCGAACAGGTATGTTGTGATACATATACACTCATCAAATTTTTATATGTTCATTTTAAGTGCCCTATACATAATGTTATAATTTTCAATGTCAATTTCAATACTGCACTTAACCTTTAAAAATTATCTGTCATCTGTCCACAGTTTAGTCAGCTGGAGCCGGTACTGAGCAGCAGGGTGCAGAGTGCTGGTGAAAGCTACAAGGCAGAGCGCTGGTTGCTTCACAGCTTGCAGGTCCACATGCTCTCGGCTCAGCTCAAACCTCTGCTCAGGCATCAGGGACATACAAAAAAATTCTACAATGGTGAGATATTCCTTTGTGAAATTGTGTCCAATTTCCTCTCTCACTCTGTAATCAATTGTTTAATTTTTTCTTTTATATTTATATATGTTTTTTAGAAGATGCCTTCTTGCTCAGTGAGCCACATGTCACCGCCATGTTCCAGTGTCTAGAAGCTGTGGAACAAAATAACCCCAAACTGCTGGCCCAAATAGATACAGTGGGGGTGAGTTTGATTTTGATGGATTAGGAGTGGTGGTGGTTTGTAATGGTTTTATAATGTACCTTTTTCATTGATCCCAGATCTTACCTGTTCATATTTCCGTCTCGCAGCTGTCCCCGCTCAAGATTCCGCCGTGCCTCGGCCTCTTGAAGAGCCAGAGCCTGTGTGTTTTGCCCGGCATTGGTGAGCCCTGGAGAAGTGCCGAATCGACACCCATAAAAGAGCCTCTAAACCGGAGGCTCACAGCATCCAACTGCTCACTTAGAGATGTGGCTGCCACGAACACCAACGACAACATGATAGGTGTTGGAAATAGTTTGAGTGAGGAAATATTGTTAATTTGGTATGAATGTGAGAGTGAATGGTTACTAGTCTTGGTTCCCTGCATTTGACTAGTGACATGTCCAAGGTAAACTCCGCCTCGTGCTCAAAGTCAGTTGCAAGAGGCTGTAGCTCACTTGCGTGCTAATGTGGTGTAGAAAATGCTGTAGAAAACTAATGAATGGAATGTTATGGGATGTGTTTTTTGGGTTTGTTTTGTTATCTATGGCTGGTCTTGTGATTTATTTCTGTATCCGGTTTGTTCTGTTGTAGATACTACCTCACAATCCAGCAGCCTAGGTCCTCCCTGGGTGTGTCTGACCAGGCCGGAAGAGAGTGAGCGGGGTGTGACGCCTCCTCAAGGACATGCGTCCATACCCTCCATCTCACTTTCAGAATCTCCCTCGCCCTCCTCCCCGCAGCCTGACACGGGAGATTCAGGTGATGGCGAATACGACGACGGTCCAGAGTACCTGGCCATCGGTAACCTGGGCCAACGAAGTCGCCGCAACACCCAAAGCTCTACACACAGCTCCACGCACAGCGAGCCCAGCGAGAACAAGGACCTGTCCCTGCAGCCAAGTTCTCTGGCTCTACCTCCACTCAGGCGCTCGTCTTTCTCAGAGGGCCAGCGAGAGCTCGGCAGAGGGGTTCGAGGACACGCCCGCTCATTTTCTGATACGGGGATCACTCAAAAACTCAGGACAGGTAAATACATCTGAATATTAAACAACAGGAGTGATTCTTGATTGTTTGATCATACGACCTTGCTTTGTGGAATGTTTTATGATGGCACAATCAGGTAGATAGTATTTAAATTGCAATCAGTGTTCTGATTATTAGCTGAATCAATAGTCAAAATACATTATACATTAATTACATCATGGGATGTAAGAGTCCTTTTTTCAAAGTTCTGAACTTCTGCTTTGTTACCAAAATAATACAGCATGGAGAAGTTGTAGCTAAACTTTCCAACAAACCCCCTGCTGGTTGCATCCCAGCAGTGCACTCTGTTTCGCTTCAAGAAAGCATCAATTATGATCCAAATGGTACACTATGGAATATGATATGATTTATATTTGACTCTGCTTAGAAACAATATCAAATTCAGCAAATTTGTTTAAGAGATGACTTGTAGACTAATCTTTTCTCAAACCTAAAACAGCTATACAGTATTTTCTTTGCTCCCACTGGTTTCCCCTTCTTGGTAACATACTGTCTTTCTGCTCTACCTCTTTTTTCCTACTGTTTGCAAGAAGAAGGGGCCCACCGGAAAATCACCGTAATAATTGAGGATCCGGTAGCAGGTTGTCAGCGCAGTTGCACTGTACTCCGTCACTTGAACCCTTCCATCCTTCTTTTTTTTCCCCTTCTTATGTGGACGAACATTCCTCATCCCTTGCATATAATTCCATTTGTGTTTTGAGATTGTTCATTTTGAGGACATCATATTCATCTTATTTTCTGTTGTGCATTCCTGCAGTGATTCTTATATGCTCATGAGTCATTGAGTTAGATTTCAATGCAAAAATGCAGAGCAGAAGTTATTTCAGCTCTTGATAATCTGCACAACAATGTTTTTAAACGAAGTTCCAATCAAATCTCGGCAGCCATGATTTTGTGTCTGCATGCAAACCAAAAACTTTCATTTGGTGAAAAACCAAAATCACCTGTTTATTTTTCAAACTTCATAAATGTTGAGGATTAAATGATGGTGAAAGTCTGCAGCACTAAATATGGATACTTTATCCCTCAGAAACGAGGAGCGAAGACTGCTGCATTAAGGAGTTCAACCCTTTCTCACCTCCGTGCAGTGACATCAGCACGCCCACTTCCCTTTACATGGAATCTCGTGAGTTTAAATGTCCTGACGCAGCGTATCTTGCTCAGCTTGTATAAAAGAAATAGGATGTTATGACATTTTGAGTGTTTTTAATAGCGCTACTGCCAATGTTGAACTTTTGCTGACAGGCAAACTAATCAAGTCATTGGAATTAGTGTTCCGTCACAATATTGCAGTTCTTGCCTCAGCTATTTTATGCAATTATAAGCCACAGTTTATAGTCATATGTATATTGAACTCATATAATGGTTTATTGGTATATTGAATGATTTGATGGCATTCTGTTTTTGAGTACTTTTATTTTTCTGGTTGCTTCAGATCCGTCCCAGTACAGCAAGACAGCAGATGGTTTGTTCAGGAAGCCATCAAAAGGCCAGAGCCTCATCAGCTACTTGTCAGAGCAGGACTTTGGCAGCTGTGCTGACCTTGAAAAGGTTAATAGCGCTTGATGCTGAACTCAGAATATTGCGTTTACATATCCCATGACAAAAATGGCTACCTTCTAAAACGACCTTCTGTTTCCTTTTTCATCATGTAGGAGAACGCTCACTTCAGCATCTCTGAGTCCCTTATTGCAGCCATCGAGCTGATGAAGTACAACCTGCGGCGTCAGCAGGAGGAGGGTGACGAGGAAGGAGACAGCGACTCTGAGATTCAGCAGCTCAAGCAGAAGATCCGCTTGCGAAGGCAGCAGATCCGTCGCAGCCGCCTGCCCCCCTGCACAACGCCCCACCACTGTAAGCTGCAGTTGTATATACAGTGACTAAGTTCATTTTTCTAATAAATAGTGATAAACTGCCAACAAATGAAAAACAATTCATCATATTGCTTTGTAGTGTTTCATTCAACTGATAGCAGCGGTTCAAGGAGGAGCTCTCAGGACTCCCATCAGGGCCTATCCGACTCCGACTCTGCAGAGGAGGTGGAGGAGTGTGAATTACGGGGTACGAAGATGGATGCAGTTGAATTCAATCATTGATGAGGAAGCTATAGGCCCACATTCATAACACAATCATCACATTGTCGTCATACTGCTAACTAACCATGTCACCTTTAATTATTTACCCTACATGATGAATGTTAAAGTTGGAGAATAACTGGGTTGAAAAGTTTGTTGTGTCTTTGGGGCTTGGTGACAGTGTGTGTTTTGTGTGCGTGTGTGTATTTCATGCAACTCAAGCAACATTGATTTGTTTGTGTTTTTAATGTGGGTGCGGTGTGGTGATGGTGGTGCTGAGTGTGTTAGTTTTTGTCCCTCAGATGGCTGTGAGGGTCAGTCCCTGCTGGCGGTGTCTCAGAATGGCCTCTCCTTGTCACTTGCCTCCCTCTTCTCAGGTATCTGCTGGCTGTTGAGGGGCGGGGTTCCTCGGGAAAGGAAACGTGCTTCTTGACTCCAAACTGAGAAGATTTGTTTCATAGGCTTACTTCAAAGATGACAATTGACTGATTTAAAAAAAAACCACACACACACACACACAAAAGAATGAGAGAAAATGTTTATTTTCATTTTGGAGTCAAGTTGGCAAGTTTTTGTGCAGGTGCTTTGGTGTTTTTGGAGGGTGTGGTTGCATGTGAGGTGACTGGTTAGTTAGATCATCCATTCGCCATCCATTCGCTTTGTGTGTCCTTGTTTGCTTTGCAAGCCTTTCACAGGCATATTGGGGGCCTAGTAGCTGTCACGCACATGATCATTCCTTGCTTTTTTGTCCATCTCAATTCTGACTGCTTTTTGTTTTAACTTATCCAGTGAAATGCCTATTTCAGTCACCCTTTTAGTATAATCTCAGGAAAACTAACTAGTACAAGGGCTCCTCGGTTTGAGTTCTGTTCATGTGACGCAAACTTTGAACGCAAATCCGAATGTTCCATGGTCTTTCACCAAATTACACTAACACGTTAGTGAAGTTGTGATTGCAGTGAACACGCTATAAATAGAAAATCTAATGGAAAATATTAAGTACGGCTGTAAATGAAATTTCTTTCCACATGACTATGTACTCTTACTTTTAAGCCTGCACTGAGGACCTCTTGTTCTGTATATCTAAATTCTAATAACTGGATGGATGGATCTGTAAATTAAGTCTTATTTGATATAGCATTACATCATTACTATATTATAATTTCTGTTGATGATCTGCTTTGCCAAATGTGTTATCATATCTGTGGTAAAATATTTACTGTGCTTGCAGATATATAATGTATTGTTATATGGTATTAGTATAGTATTTCCTCCTAACATGATTTGTCCTGATCGGTTTCGTTGTCATTTTTAATGTTGTCTTGTGTTCCAGAAGCAGACATAAAGCGCAGCGTAAGCACCAGCAACAAGTCTTTTCTGAGCTCAGATTCCATGTAAGTGAAAATACATTCTTGGAGCTCACCAGACATTTAGGTGCACCTGCACAATTTTATAAAATCCATAAACTAACAACTCCAAATTAACAGTGCGAAAAATTGCATTATTGTCTGCAAAAGACATATTTAAAGGTGACACAGGTGATGTAGTATTGCGACATTGCAACAGGTTTTATCAGTATAGGTATGTCTAGCTTCTGTTCAGTAACACTTTGAGATTCCTATGAAATGTAAAGCGTGTCACAAATAAAATATATTATTATTATTAATGTAAAAGTTTTTTTTTTCTTTTTGTTCCTGCATCCATCCTCCTCCAGTTCCACCTCCTTCCTTCAATCCAACTCAGCCGAGTCGGTCGCCATGGGTTTGCTCCGACAGTTTGAGGGCATGCAGCTTCCGGCCGCTTCCGAGCTTGACTGGCTGGTTCCAGAACATGATGCCCCACAGAAAGTATGTTCCTGCTCTCATGTGCAACATTGCCGACACTACTACTAGAGTCATAACTCCACTTGTGGGATGTTTCTCAGCTGTTGCCCATCCCAGACTCACTTCCCATCTCTCCTGATGACGGTGAGCATGCAGACATCTATAAGCTCAGGATTCGGGTACGAGGGAACTTGGAGTGGGCGCCGCCCCGACCACAAATTATCTTCAACATTCACCCTCCACCAAAGTACGTCAGCAATACTTTTCTTTTGTTTTGTTTGCCTACAGTTTGTTGTTTGAAAACTGCTTTTATGCTAAAATAAATTAAATAAGCTCATTTAATGTTCTGTCAGGAGGAAGATCATTGTGGCGAAACAGAATTACCGCTGTGCTGGTTGTGGGACTCGTATTGACCCAGGTACAGTATGCTACTACAGCTGTTTCAATGCTGATTCTGGTTTTCATCACTGGTACATTTCTATAACAACCTTTTCATTTTTTTGGGCACAGATTATATTAAGAGACTACGTTACTGCGAGTACCTCGGACGTTACTTCTGCCAGTGCTGCCATGAAAATGCACAAGTTGTGGTTCCCAGTCGAATTCTGATCAAGTGGGACTTCAGCAAATACCATGTGAGCAACTTTGCCCGTGACTTGCTGAGCAAGATTGCTGGAGACCCACTCTTCAATCCGAATGACATCAACAGCAACCTTTACAAGAAAGTCAAAGCTCTGGAGTCTGTTAGGGTGAGCCATCATAATGAACTTTACACGGTTTGCAACAAGTTGAAAACGTTGTGTAAGCATTGGCTGAATATGATTGCTGAGTGTGAAAGATCCTGATTGGGTAATGGAAGCAGTGTGGCTAGTGATTACTAGGTTGGGAACGCAGAATGAATGAAACTTTTCACATTATTTACTCCAAGTTCTGCATACAGCATACGACAACTTTATTCTTTAACACACAAATACATTAAGCTGTTAATCAATTTTTTTAAACTCCGCCTATTGTTCTACTTCTTTAGGTTTTGAGAATGCAGCTGTTTCATATGAAAACTCTCTTCAAGACATGTCGCTTTTCAAAAGAGTAAGCCTTGTGTTGTTTTGACATCCACACATCATTTGTGCTACAATGTCACTTCTTGTTATCACATCAACAATCTGTGTATGCTTGTCATCGCTCAGGGTTCTCGAGCAGTTTGACAGTCTGCCCTGTCACCTGACGGAGGACCTGCACCTTTTTTCCCTGAATGACCTTCTGTCTGTGCGCAATGGAGAATTGGCCCCCCGAATGAAGGAGTTACTTAAACTCGGCACTGTGCATGTAGCAGGCTGCGTGGTAAGAAAACATTTTAATTATCTGTTTTGTTGTCACTTATTTATAGCCGATGCTAATGGTTTTATGTACTTGGTCCTGTTCAATCTCCATGTCTCTCCGGTCTCCATTAGCAAATCTTGCAGGGATTATAAAGACACCTTTGTGATTAAATTGAATAATGATCGAAATAGAAATGATCTGCTCCTGACACCGGAATATCTTTATTTTGTTCATCAGTGTTGCGTATGAATGCTTGTACTCACCTGTGTTTTGATCTTCTCCAGTTGTGCCAGGCAAAGGGCTTTGTGTGTGAGTTCTGTGGCAACGAGAAAGACATCATCTTCCCCTTCCAACTGAGCAAGTGCCAACGCTGCGAAGGTGAGCCCTCTCTGCTGGTAGCAAGCCTGGGCGGCCTACGAGTGCCCCCTCGTCTGAGCTCAGCTCCCGCTATCTGGATAGACTGGAAAATCTCCAACCCTCGTAGGCTGGCAAGGGCCCTCTACAAGGATCGAAGGGAGGGCGAGGGGGGGGAGGAGAATTTGGATTTGTCAGAGGGTGCGGACAGTGAGGACCAAGAGGAATCGACAGACCAAATAGAAGAGAGAATGGAAAAAGCAGGATTATTTCATAATTTCTCTCCTGGGAAATTTATCAAAGCTTTTACCCGCCACCACGGACATGAAGATGAGCAGGAGGTGACAGAAGAGAGCGAGTCTGAGAATGAGGGCGAGAAAGAGCATGACAATAGAAGCGAGGAGAGAGATGAGGTTTTCAGCAAAGGCGGGTCTAAGAGTGAGGAAGGGGAAGAGGATCATGCTAAAAAAAACAGTTTACTTAAAATTCTCCACTTAGAGCGACTGAAGCAGAGTCTCTCAAAGAGTAACAAAAAGAACAGTGACAGCGAGATGTGTAGCAGCCAGGACAGTTTAGAGGAACTGGGAACAGGTCAAGGGAGGAAGGACAGATGGTTCAGACGTCTCGGCCGGACCTTCTCTAAAGGCGAGGGCATAGCAGAAGCCAAAGAAGAAGTAAAACATGAAGAGCCTGAGCGAGTATTATCTGAGCCAGTATGGGGCAGTATGGAGATGGCAAAGGGGGCAGACGTTAGAGAAGCTGAGGCGAATATGGGAGAAGTGGAGGAAGTGACAGACAAAGACAGCGGCAATAAGGATGACAGACAAGTGGATTCAGTCCCCATTCAAACCAACTGGCGAGCTCGAAAGACTCGCAGAGCCCGCCGAGTCACGAGAAGCAGACAGACCTGTGAGGGGAGCGAGGGGGATAGCAAGATGACGGGGACCGCTGAAAATGATGTTCATGAATGAGAAAGAACAGAATCATTCATACCCTGGCCATATTTTGAGTGACTGATTTCATTTGGTGATTGTTTTTTTTTTATCAATTTTATTTTCCATTTTTTTAAACCACTGAAACAGTTCAGGGCTCGCTTATTTATTGTGTTTGCTTTTTCTGTGTGGGAAGCATTAGACCAGATATTTTTAAATTACTTTCTGAAAGATAAAGCAAATTGATTTTTTTTAATTGGGTATTTTTCAATACGGCAAAATTGCAATAACACACAGATTTACAAAAATGGTTTGAAATCTTAATTTTAAGGTACAGGTAACTTCTCATCTTTTAGATGCTTTCTTATTCACTATTAAGTAGTCATTTCAGTTCTTCTGTCATGTGGTAGTTTCCCATTTTCCAACTCTCAGCGCTTTGGTGGTGGAGGATTATTAGATTTTGGTCACATGGCTAGTGAATGCGCAGGTTGTGGACTGGCAATATTTTTTGGCATTATTTTACTTGAGGTGGCGTTGTGCTCTCATTTAGGCTGCAGTGTCTTCCATTTCCTTGCCTTCAGGCTTTTCCTTTTCCGGGTAGCTGTGTGTTTTAAGGAAGCCAAGATTTAAAAACAAACATTGGAGCACATTTCCAAATATGTTAAAGAGGAGTCAACATCCTGTAGTCGTGGCAAAAGAAAGTCTTCAATATATTGTTGCTATTCTATGCAAAATAAGTATGAACATTTCTACAGTGATTGAACATGATTGAAATATATGTACTTGACAAGTCAATGGCATTTGAAAGTATAATCAAGGTCTTATTTTTTGATAACCACTTAGAAATCTATTACAGGCTCTTCAGACACCACTTTTTAACAAAACCAACAAAAGTGCTAATTTACACGATTGTGTGCTCAATCCCTCTGTCAGATAATGACTTTAGCGATGCGTAGTGACATGCAGTATTTGTCGAAATGCGGCATTTGCTGAAAACTCAACAGGGCGTGAAAAGGGAGACAGATGTTAAACCTATTAAAATCCCATAAACAGCAAGCACCCTCTGTTATAGCTTACGGTGTCTAAAGATCAGAATGGTGTCACAGAAAGAGATGGAAAAATGGCGGCTTGAAAGGGCCCAATATTTACTTCTTCATTTCACTTGGAACATTTCCTAGCATGTTGCACTTTCATTCAATATAACTGTTTGGTAGTGTCACAATCATGAAGATTTATGTTTATTTTAGTTTGAATGTTTAGTTTAAATTGTTTTTTTCTATTTTTGCATTCCCATGCTGTTTGAGCTTCATTCCACATGAACATGAAATAAACACCTCTTAGAATCTTGTTTTTTTTTTTTGTCAGTCCCTCATAGCTGGTCGTGAGTGTGGAAGTTGTGTTTCTGCTGTGTAGTGGGTGAGGGATTGGATGTGTCTGAATTAGTTAAAGGCGCGGTCGACAATACCATGTTCCTGCTTGCTCTTCCCTCCTGCCTCTCTGCTTCTCACCTTTGCACCTTTTTATAGTCTGCCTTGCATTCTGATTGGCTGCCACGATTCCCCTAAGGCAAAACTGGTTGGACTGGTTATTGTTTACTTTGTTTGACGCCGCTGTTATGTTCTTCGTCAACTAACTTGTTTTTGTATCATTTCTCCAACCAGGCTGCCACGCTTGTTACCACAGAGTCTGCTTCAGAGCCACCAAGGACTGCCCTCGTTGTCAGAGGCTGGCCCAGCGCCGCGTGATGATGGCACGCAGGAACATGGAGCAGCAAGAGGATGAGGGCGGCGGAACTTAGTAGGAAAATGCAAAGCTGAGAAGTTGACGAGGAGCACAGTGTGACTAATTCTTACGCCTCCGTTTCACACGTTCATTATGTGCTTTTGTCCAACTAACTACTGTTTGTCACAAAGCAACTTTCACTCTAGTAGCACTTAACACTGGAGAACGCGTCCAATGTGAAAAAGGAGATTTGTGCACCTTTTGTGAGAAGTGAGTGTTTGCTGCTCTACCAGGTGAGATGTTCCTTCACTAGAAAGGCAAGCTATGATACACAATTGTCAGTTTCATTGGCACTTAATTTGTTTTTCTCTGCAGTAAAACACGCACACAGCTGACAACCCAGGGTTGATATTTGTCTATTATGAGTTTTTTTTGTTTTGTTTTTTGTTTTTAGCTCTTGCCAACAGTTGCTTTTACGTGCTTCTGTCATATTTTGGACAAGTAGTTTTGATTTAAAAACAGTGAATGATTTAAAAGAAATTGATCAAATATAAAAAAAGAACCTTTATGATTGATTTTCAATGTACATTCCTCCCTTTATTATGTTTTAATGGATGATACTTTTTTTTAGTGTTTTAAGCCATAGACACCTGTGCCTCGAGACCAAAAAAATTGGCAGGGCTATCTTGCCTTGTTAACCGTCGAGCTTAGGAGCCTCCAAAGATGGGGAAGAACCTACAACAAAGGTACAACCAATGCAGAGTTTGTTCGTAAGCTCAAAATTTGGGACAGAACTTTGCTGCATTTTAAACTGATAAAGCCAGAGTTAAAGCTAACTCTCTTGAATTGGTCCAGTGAGATTTCAGGGGGATGTAAACATTCTAGATGCGATCATTAGTTTATTCCACTTTGCATTGTGTATTTTATTTCCATTAGACTGACCTGAATTAGTGTGCAATTCTACCTGCTGTACTTTATGCATGATTTACACAAGTCTCAACAGCACTTAACTCTTTCCTCAAATGCCACTGAATTGGCATTCTTAGAGAAATTCCATTTTATTGCACTGACTTTTTTGTGGGGGATGATGGATATACATGTCACATGTGGGATTAGTTTCTGATGTTCATCAGAACATCATTCTTCACTCGCCCATCACTGGGGTGAACAAGAGTATTAATGCGCTCTATCCCAAATGCACAATGTCAACTGAATCCAAATCCAATCTTAAATGGCCCTTTATTTTATTTTTGTTTTCTAAAAAAAAAAAAATGGTTATCTCACAGATCAAGACAGTAACAACAGAAAATATTGGTAAATATTATTTGTTCTTTATTCAAACAGTCATGTTGATCTGTTTGGTCCTATATGTAGGCCCGCTCGAAGAAGCCCAAAATCATCCTTAATGAAATCTGTCCACTAGCATCACAGAGACCAACGTAACATGAATTTTCAACATAGCCTTTTCTGGTTATAGTGGAGGTTTAAGCACCCAGCACTCCTGTGTGTGATTCCAAGTCTACTAGAGATGAAATTATTTTCTAATATTGAAATTGTTACAATGATTATTGTGTTATTGTATGATTGTTAAAGAATTTTATTGACAATAAAAGAATGGCCAGACTGTTAATGCGAATTAGTGCTTTTTTGCTGCACTCAGCCATATTTGCCTGACAGCCTTTTGATTTTTATAGTTCAGTTTCCTAACAAACACCGATACACACTGAGGCACAAACACAGACCAAAAGCTTAGCACAAGGGTCCTCAACCGCTAAGTTGGACTGATCCAGATGCACCACATGGAGATAATGACCAGGGCGTAGCAAGAGATGAGCAGGAGATAGATTCGGAAGAGGAGGAAGTCTAAGACATATCCTACATGGCACCATTGGTCTTGCAGCTCGTTCTCCTTCTGTACGGAACTCAGGTGAGCACGGAGCTCGCTCAGGTGGTGACAGATCTGCTGGAGCTCAGCCATTGCAGCAGTGCCTGGTAAGTAGATGTTTGATTATGTACCTCCAATTTGGCAGGGGGGAAAAAAAGCATCTCGTGTTTGTTTACCTTCATTGCTGATGGGATTTTCAGACAAGGTCCTGCTTTCTGATTGGGTAAGTGGACCTGGCTCTTTAGAATTTTTTTCCTGTGTCACAGAGCGCAGCTGTGGCTCTTCTTGCCAATGGTAACAGATGATTTTGGCGATGTGTTTAAGGACTATCACCCTCACCCAGCGTGGGACTTCTTGATATTTCATGGAGTTGTTATGGAGAACGTTCGTAATGACGACGGTCTCCAGTAGACTAATCACCATTAGGGCAAGACACACTGAGAAGTAGATACCTAAATTGAGCAATACAATTGAACACAATTTTAAAGATTGGTGAATGTTGTTGTTTTTTTTGTTTGTTTTTTTATATTTAATGCCTTAGGGCAATATATTGCAATAACTAATATTTGGGCCAGTTTTGCTACAGTATTTCAATATTTTTCATGATGGTAATACAATACTAACCTATGATGGGTGTTCCATTGGCAGTGCTGGGCAGCAGATCATTCATGATAAGCAGGAAGACTGTGTAGCCCAGGATGAGGGTCATCTTGAACGAGGCTCGGTCCACGCTGTGGGGAGGCAGGTAGAATGACAGGATGTCAATGAGCATGAGGAACGAGCTGGGGATGAGCAGGTTGACCACATAGAGGACTGGGCGTCGCTTTATCACCACCTGGACAACATGGAAAAGGAGGCAAGGTATGAATGTAAAAATGAGCCCAAACATGTATTCCTTCCAGGATGGAATACCAGTTTCACTCACCCAAAAAGTAATGACGTCCCATTCATCAATCCCAAACTGTAGGATGGAAGTCTTCCCCAGTATGTCCACCAGTTCCCACTCTCCACTGGCTTCCAGGTAACGCTTTGAGTTCCCAGACATCTCTTTGAAAGTCAGTGCCGGACTTATCCTCACGTCGCGTACTGCAGAACAAACAATTCTAAATGGTTTGCTCGTCGACAACTACATTCTGTGTTTTCTTACTGGTATGCATGTAGGAGCCAAAGGTAAAAGTACAATTCTGCACATCAAAAGGAAAACTGAAGATCTTCAAGTTGCAGGCTGAGACGAGGCGGAGCATCCTATCCCAGCGAATGTGACCCGTGTGGTTGACGTAGACGTATGGACAAGATTGGGAGACGTCAGCGTCCACACTGGACATCAGTCGGTTGGTAGAAAGAAAAACATTTAGTTGATGTTTTTATATGATTAAGTTTCAAAACACTTAGCGGCACCTAATCATATGCATTCACGTCAAGTGAACATTTTAAAATATGACTTGAGAACTGCCCTGAAACCTTTATAATTATGAATAGCAACAACAAACAACCTTCATGAATATTGAGTAATCATTTTTGATGCAGCTCCTGGATCGTACCATATTGTGCATGTGTACTCAAAGGTGTGGTTGCTGACTTTCCAAGCATCCATCCATCCATCCATTTTCTGAACCGCTTAGTCCCCACGGGGGTCGCGGGGGTGCTGGAGCCTATCCCAGCTGTCATCGGGCAGTAGGCGGGGGACACCCTGAACCGGTTGCCAGCCAATTGCAGGGCACACAGAGACAAACAACCATTCACTCGCACTCACACCTAGGGACAATTTGGAGTGATCAATCGGCCTACCAAGCATGTTTTTGGGATGTGGGAGGAAACCGGAGTGCCCGGAGAAAACCCACGCGGGCTCGGGGAGAACATGCAAACTCCGCACAGGGAGGGCCGGAGGTGGAATCGAACCCGCACCCTCCTAACTGTGAGGCGGACGTGCTACCCAGTGCGCCACCGAGCCGCCACTTTCCAAGCAGTGTTATTGAATTATATTTATAATAAATCACACAAAAATGTTTTATATTATTATGATACACCATTATACTGTAGGAACTCATGCAATCAAAGACGTACAACTCATAGACGATGATATCGGGAGACCAGAGTCTGTTGACAGGGAGAGAAATCCTGGACACCCCATCACACTTGTCAGGATCCCAAACTAGAAACTCGTGATGCCAGAACTGCAATAAAGTAATTAGCATTTAATGACTTTACTGTCATCTCTTACTTAACAGATTTCCATTCTATTTCTGCGTTTAGATCTTTATTGTAAAACAACAAGCGTTAAGTATTGGCTTAAATAATCAGAGAAAATAAATACTATATAATATATATTGAAAATTATATAACTTAAGTTCTTTTCATTTTGAGTTATTATATTATTATATCAGATTATGAAATGTTTAAATATGAATAAATAAATAAACTAAATAAAACAAAGATTTGGGCTCAGGATTTTAAATCTAAAATACAATAATGAATAACTCAATAATAATATTTGGGTGAAGTAAAAAGAATAAATACCAGTCTCAGCCACAGGAATGTTGTAAGAATCTGGGTCTTCTCATTCTTAAACAGCAACAACAATAAGACACAAATCCTGTGATTATGTCGACATCTCCCTCAGTTTTGTTGAAGGCTGATTCAAATTGTAAAATGGGAAATGATTACAATGTAGCAAAAGCCAGTTATGGTCCTCCTGGCTGTGTGAACTCACCACCCCGAGTACGGCGTACAGTGTGAAAGAGATATTGGTCACCGTGGGATTGCTGAGATTTACCGCTGGTCGGAAAGCTTGTAGGTCAAAAACAGCTTGCATAGACTCATGGGATGGACCGCTCTCGCCTTCTTTACATGACAGTTTGCTGTGACACTGTAACGCTAAAACTACAATGCATGAGTGGAAAACAAGTTGAGAGGACAAGCCTATTATGACTTGATAAATGATATGATAAATGTTTCATTTTGCCTCAAGGAGAGATGGACTCCGGCTCACTGCAACTCTAAACAGGTTAAAGTGGTATAAAAGAATAGATGATACAAAATTTGACAAGGCAAGCTAAAATGATATTCAGACCAGCTAAGAAGGCAAAAGTACTCCACTGTATATTAGTTCACACCAAATGTTGCTATCATTCACGCAAAAGACAAATGAGCTCTTTAGAGTACATAATACAAATGCTTCAGGCAAAATAAGCAAAAAGTGAAAGAAAATTGTTATTACCTGTAATTAACAGAAGAGTTGGAATGACGTTGATTTTCCAATGCAACCAACACATGATTGATGTATCTGCTTGCTCAAATATATTATAATTAAAATAAAGCTGCAAGCATGAAGCGGAGTTGACTGCCGATGCGATGCAACACTGATTGCCAGCAAATAGCCGCACACACTTTTATAATTACAAAGTCCCTGGAGATTACTGCAACTCATCGGCAAGAGTTTAATGTCCAAATGACCATTTTTTAATTTACTATAATGCTTTCTGGAAGGCACATTCTAACCTGAAAATATAGTTTTCCTTTTGGTTGCAAAAGTTAAGTCTAAGAGTTTCGTTATCATATAATTGTGCTCACATAAATAATAAGCTTACTAACACCAAAGACATTGAAAGTAAAATACCGGTAGTTTTACTAAAATGCAATCTACTAAAAGTTTAGGTATCTACAAAAATATTACATCTTTAGCATTTATAGAGCGGTAGTTATGGAGCTAGGGATTCACTTCCAACAACCGATTGTACTTGTTTGTTTAACACCTTCAGTAACCATTCAAGCATTTTATTTTTTTAACACCTTCACCTGAGGGACTTGCAAGACGCTAAACGCGACACTTATGCATGTTAGTTAGTTGTTAGACTGTGGTCTCATGCTTTAGTTGTGGTTGACATAGAAAAGACACTCATAATCTCGCTGTATTAAACTTTTTAATGTACCCCGTACATTTCAGCAAACCTTCTTAATTTTGTGTTGATGAACAAACAGTTGAAAAAAAAATAGATACAAAAAAAACATTTTGAGGATGATGTTCCATCCCTCTGTTCTCATTAATAATCTGTAAAAGATTCTGCTAGAAAGTAAAATAAATGTCAAGCAAAGCCAACTAAAACATCTGAACTTGAATCCATAATTAAGGTACAACATGACAGTTTCCAAGTGCTAAATCGAGGTGTTGTATGAGTTGACCGACATGACGATGATGAGGATGAAGCTAGCAGATAAGAAAAGGATATAGATAGCGAACAGCAGGCGGTCTATGATGAAAGCCACTTGGATCCACTCCTCTGTGCTCTGGCTAACGTTCAGCTCCTGTTCCACTTTCAGCCGGATGACTCTGAGATCTCTTCCCAGGCACCGAAGCTCCTCCACCACCTTGTCCCTGTCCAGTGGCCCCTCTGGTCCGTGGGCTCCTCCGTCACCTCCTCTCTGAGTGTCCATTTCTGTTGTGGGGGAGGCAAGTAAGAATCCATCTTTGTCATTTTACTTCTCTTGTATCTTTAGATTGTGCCATACCTAGTGCCAGAGGATTTTGGATGATCTGTTGCACTTGTTTGGGCTTTGGAGGAATCAGAACCAGGCGGCCCATCATGTGGATGACTAGCAGTCGGATCCAGCGAGGAACCTCTGGGTAGTGAGCGGAACTGTGCAACAGGTTGGTGATGAGAATGGTCTCCAGGAGACTCACTACCATCAGACCCAGGCAAAGGGACAGGAACACATCTGGCATGACAACAGAGCAAGTGTATAACGTGTGTTGGGCAATTCTTGGACAATTTCATTTTTTATTTGACACCAGCCAAATCGGTGCTTTTAAGAAAACCTACTTATGAGCGGCAGGGTGTTTCCGGTGATGGGCAGCAAGTCGTTCATGAGAAGCAGGAAGACAGTGTAGCCCAAGATGAGCGTCATCTTGAACAAGGAGCGGTCCACCTTCTGAGGAGGCAGCAGGAAACTGAAGAGGTCCACGGTGATGAGAAAGCAAGAAGGGATCAGGAGGTTGACCACATACAACAGGGATCTGCGCCGCACTGAAATCTGTTGGTGAGATATTGATGATGACATTTTGTCACTTATATTTATGAAAGGAATCCCATGATGTCCCACCACAGACTTTTAGTTACCATCAAGTCCAAAAGACATTTAAAATGTTCCTTTTTTAAATATGTAAAAAAAAAAAAAAAAGAAATTAAAGGTAGTATGTTGAGTTACAAAGAAACGAAGCTCTTCATAAGTGCTGTTAGTCGAAGTTGGCTTCTGCTGATGTAATGCTTTGATTCCAATGAGCTCCCATTCTCCCATAGTTGCCATCATTTGTTCGGAATATTCCATTAATGTCTCCACCGACGCTATGCTACCAAGCTTCACTGCAGGTACTGAAAGAAAAATCATTTTAGTTACTTTAATCTGACATCCAGACAAATTCAGAATCTGAATTTTATTTTTCATTGCACAGAGAAATTAAACGCCAAACCTTAAAAATACACATCATGTATTTATGTAAAAATATATAGAGTTTGGAAAACTTAATTGACACTTACAAACGTAGACGTAGGAGTTAAAGCTCAAAGTGCAGTTCTGAATGTCAAATGGAAAGGTGTAGATGTCGAGCCTGCAGGAGCTCACCACTCTGACAGGCCGAATATCTACTACAATGCCGTTGGCGTACACGTACGTGTACGGCGTAAATTGGGCCACATTCTTCTCCATACTGCAGGAAAAACAACATTTTCAAATTCGTGAATTGAATTGCAACATCCTGATGTCTACTTTGGTTGAACTTGAACTTTTTTAGGGTACTAACAATTGTTCCTCCATTATATTGCTACAGCGACTTACAACTCATTAATAACCACATCGGGGAGCCACAGCAGTTTTCTGGGAACTGTAATCCAATCGGCGCCGCACTGGTTTGGGTCCCATTTTATGAACTCATTTTTCCAACTCTGCAACACAAACGCACTGATTGTCACAATGTAATATAGCATCCAAGATGAAATTCAGTGCCAAGATTCAAAGCACATATTTTACAACAGAAAAAAAAATCACAGTATACGACCGTATAATTATTCACAAAATAGGCATCTGCCATCTAGTGGTAGAGCTTTCCATTGTTCTTCCTGTCAATCCTGGCATAGATGAAGATGCATAGTTTATCGTAAATTTGAAAATTTCCCCATGGCATACTTGATTATCTTTCACAGTAAACTTTATGGGCCACGGCTCAGTACACTCTGAACCTTTGCATTGACCTGGAAGCTCATTCATTCTCTGCCACTTGTCCAGTTTCTATTGAGCTTCTCTCAGGTCACGGGTGAGGTTCCCCCAATATACAATTGCAGAGCACTTTCAAACCTCAGAACTGTGAGGCAGTTATGCAATCTAACAATCCAATTTGCTGCCTGTCAGCAGCTCATTCGCTTCAAAAGAAATTGACTCACCAATATTTGCATGATAAATGTTGTCAGGATCTGAGCCTTTTCATCCTGAAAGAAGTCAATATGTTTTGTTTGGGTGGAGGATAATCTAAAGTGATAGAGGTTGTGAGCAATGAACGTCAGTGTCCCTTACCACCCCAAGAATCCCAAGCAGGATGAAGCCAATTGTGACAGTTGTGGTAGTTGAAGTGTTTGTGACAGGTCGTATGGAGCGGAGGTCAAAGACGGGCTTGAGAGCCTCCAGTAAGGCGGGGCCATCCGGGCGAGAGCAGTTCGGCATGATGGCATTGCACGATCCTTAACAGTGGGAATTACATCGGCAATTAGGTGTGCTGCTTCACTACTACAAATTACAGTTCAAATAATTTTGTGTAATTATTTTTTTGTCTTTTTTCCCCTTAATTATCAAGCCTATTAAGGCTTAATAGCAGTAGAACCACTAAATGTAATGCCAAGTACTCAAATGGTAAGGCAGGTACGTAAATCTGATTTGTAAGACCTACGAAAAAATTATTAAAAAAAAAGAAGTAATGACCTACAAAAAAAATATTGAATAAAAAAGTCATGCAAAACAAATTTTTCTACCAATTAAAACATTAACCATAATGAACTTTCAGTCTGCTCATATAACAGGCCTGTAGCAAAACGTCAGTAACAATCAGGAGGTTTGAAAAATAAATGTGATTCACACGTTCTTACCGTGTGTGAAGAGAGAGATGAAGATGAAGAGAACCATAGAAGACGTGACTTTCTGTGGGCAGCACTAAAAACATTAACAGTCGGTCAAAAGTGGTTGTTAGGTTGGTGCTGGTTTGGGATTGTCTGAATTACTCCCATACCTGCCAACCCCAATTGTTTATTTTATAAATCAGTTTTGGATTTAGAGAGAATACATGGGGCAGTTAAAAAGTGTTTAAATAGTTTTGTTGCAGGGCAAAACTGTTACGACTAAATGGACATGAACCCTTTAAATTGCACATAGTTTTCTTTTTAATTAAAATTTCTGTTTAATGATTGCTTTGCTGAAAAGTGTTGGACAGTGAGGCTCAGCGAATATGTTGTTGCTATTTATTTTGCCAAAACAATGAGTTTTGTCAAGCATACATATTTTTAACCATTTTGGTAGCACGGGGAGAACATGCAAAATCCACACAGGGAGGTGGAATCGAACCCGCACCCTCAGAACTGTGAGGCGGAGGTGCTAACCAGGGCTCCACCGAGCTACCCCATTAGTTTAATCCTATTATATATTTACTTAATCTTAATCTAGCCAGCTAACGCAATTGAGACCAGATTCCCATTTGCATTAAAAACCTGGCAACAACGTAAAACAAAGCATAATACAGAATAATAGACAAACAATTGATATAGCTTTATATTGCATTAGATCATTATAGCGCATGGCGACGAAAAATGCTGGTAAAGATATTTGGAAATACGCAGTCAGTTGATAATCTTCTTTTACACACATTTGGTCTTTACCGTTACTTCTACAGTATTCACTTCATGATATTTCCTTGGCTTAGTTTTTACTCATCTTTTTGTTTAAAAGACAATGCTTTAGAGAACATCAACAATTGTAAAACAGTAACTACAGTAGATTGAAATGAATCAGCCAAAACTATCAGGAATTTGTTGAGTGTATCATTTTATTTTTAGTATGTACTTTAACATATCATCTAGTCAGCGCTAATTGTAGAGGAGGGATAATTAGAGAATTGTTATGATTAACAATTACTCTTCAAAGTAGTACAACTGAGAAATTAAGCATGTCATAGTGATCTATCAATCAATTACACTAAAACAAAAAAAGTTGTCATCTAATGACTAGCCCAGATGATCATGATGGTGATGATGCTGACAGATATGAAGAGGAGGTAGGTGCCAAACAGCAGGCGGTCAATGATAAAACCCACCTGGATCCACTCCTTTGAGCTCTGGCTGCTCCCTAGCTGCTCCTCCACCTGCAGGCGGAGGACCTTCAGGTCTCCACCAAGGCTCCTGAGCTCCTGCAGGGCCCTGTCCTCCACTGCTTGTCCTTTCTCCCCGTGAGAGGGGTCACCACATTCGTGTTGTGTGGACACACGGTTTCCTCTTGTGTCTGTTTGTTAAGAGAGATTCAATATATGCATCAGAAAAGTTCCAGGATCGGTGTCACAAAAGAAATTGGTATCAGGGCCGGGTTCTCCATTCATGGTGAAGAGGAAAACGTGTTGTCTGTATACCTGAATCTTTGACTTCTTCCCAAGGTAGACCAACAAAACGACCAAGCAAGTGTAGAACAAGCACGCGGATCCAGCGAGGTACGGGAGTGACATTTTTGGAGCTGAGCAGCAGGTTGGTGATGAGAATTGTCTCCAGGAGACTGGCCACCATGAGAGCCAGACACAGCGAAAAGAACACATCTGGAAGACAGGAGGTAAATCACACACATTCACTTCTAGATTGGGTGCTCAAGAATCAAAGACAAAATTGTAACTCCACTAAAGAAACTTATACAAATTGTTTCTTGTGGTTAACTATGCTCGCTTGCCATTTGAATTTTGACAATATGAAAATCCGTACGTGTTTGCCCACACTGTTTATGGATCATGCAAATGATCAATGCTGCCAATGTAGCGCTTCGCCACACTTACTGCACCTCAGGAATTTGTTTATAAAATCATTGCGTGCGTGTGCTATTTCTGATGCAGTCTCACAGACTATTTGAAAATTGTGGCGGCGAGATCTCTGAACGTGAACGTGCATTAATTTGGCCAGTTTGAAATTACAAACCCATGACAGACGTTTATCTAGCCAATCCACTTTTCCTCATTAGGGTCACGGGTGAAGTGGATGGGTATATTGAGTGAGAGGTGCGTTACATCATGGAATGCTTGCAATAATAATAATTGTAATTCTAAAGACCTTGGACCAGACCTTGTTTTAATAATGAAAAGCACCATGTTGTGTAAAAACATAATGATCAATACAGAATGACAAATCCAATATTGTACACCAGATATGACAGAGACACAATGAACCACTATGTAGGTCTTCACTGTATACATAAAGAATCATGAGTATTGCACTTACTGATGAGGGGGATGGTGTTTCCTGTGATAGGCAACAGATCATTCATGATGAGCAGGAAGACTGTGTAGCCCAGGATAAGCGTCATCTTGAAGGAAGAGCGGTCTACATTTTGCGGCGGGAGTAGGAAGCTAAAAAGGTCCACGGTGAGAAGGAAACCGCTCGGGATCAGCAGGGTCACCACGTACTGCGTGGACCTGCGTCGCAGTTGGATCTAGCAAAAGAAATGCTTTTTGAGGACTGGAATGTTGTAAGTATTGTTCTATTCAGATTTGGTCGGACATACGTAAAATCGAAGCTCATCCAAGTAGGCTTCCTCGCTATCGTTTTGATGATTGCGCTCTACGGCAGTGATGTTCAGCAGCTCCCATTCTCCTAAAGTGGTCATCACTTCCTTGGATATTGCTGTGATGGTATCGTCAGGCATCGATAGGGACAACTTCATGATACTTGCTGAACCAAAGAAAACACATTTTGTTGTTAACATCTTACATTACATGATAGAAATTATGTATTTTTTTTAAATGCATGTGTCAAACAATCAACTGTAATCATAAATAGGGTGTCAGCGATAAGAGTTCAAAGTCAAAGTCTGCTTTATTTTAAATTTCTTCACATGTCAAGACACACAAAGAGGTGAATCTTGTTTGGAGTTTTATCCCAAGCGAAATCTGTTACCTATGTTTATGAAGGACCCGTAGGTAAGAGTGCAGTTCTGTATGTCAAAGGGGAAAGTGTAGATGTCGAGGTTACACGAACTGACAACTCTGGCTGGTTTTGCGTCGAGCATTTTTCCATCGCTGTACAGATGTACATAAGGAACAATTGGAGCTTTGTCTTGATCCATACTGCAACACACGGATACACATTTGATATATAAAATTATGTTTGAGAAACAATTAGATTTGGAAATTCAATATAACTTATTTCAAAACAACTGATGTACAGAACTGGCTGTGAATCTAAGAACAACACAAGATTAGGTTTAGAAACTCACAATTCACGGATGACAAGATCTGGAACCCAAAATCTTTCTCTGGGAAGAGTAATCTTGTCGGTGCCACACTGGTCTGGATCCCATGTGACAAACTCATTCTGCCAAGACTGACGCAACGTGGACATGAATGCAAAAGGAACCATCAAGTCATTGCATTTCCATCATCCATCCATCCATTTTCTGAACCGCTTAGTCCCCACGGGGGTCGCGGGCGTGCTGGAGCCTATCCCAGCCGTCATCGGGCAGTAGGCGGGGGACACCCTGAACCGGTTGCCAGCCAATCGCAGGGCACACAGAGACAAACAACCATTCGCACTCGCACTCACACCTAGGGACAATTTGGAGTGATCAATCGGCCTACCAAGCATGTTTTGGGGATGTGGGAGGAAACCGGAGTGCCCGGAGAAAACCCACGCGGGCTCGGGGAGAACATGCAAACTCCGCACAGGGAGGGCCGGAGGTGGAATCGAACCCGCACCCTCCTAACTGTGAGGCGGACGTGCTACCCAGTGCGCCACCGAGCCGCCGCATTTCCATCATAAAACAACAAATGATGCATTACTTACAAAGTGTTGCCAAAGAAAGGTCGTCAGGAGTTGAGCCTTCTCATTCTGAAGAACAAAATTCATATTTTCAAAACAGTCACTCTTATATACAATAATGACATTAAAGTAGAAATAGTTGGATAGTTGGATTTCAACTGAGTTGAACTTACCACTCCTAATATTGCATAGAGAAGAAAATGTAACCTGACGTTGGTAGGGGTTGTCATGTTTGTGACTGGCCGAATGGCGCCCATCTTAAAAATGGGCTTCAGGGCCTCCAGCAATGCCAGTTGGTTTGGTTCCGAGCAGTTGACCTTGATTGCGATGCATTGAGCTGATGGTCACAAACAAACGGGTCTTTTTTCTGGTTTTCGGGGAAATTCAATTCGCATTCGGCACACCACGCAGACAATCACTTATGTTCACTAGCGTTCCACTGCGACTGTAGATCTGTGCTGTTCTTTTGAGTGCTTGCAAATAAACATACCTGGAATAAAAATCAGCAGCATAATCAGCATGGCCATCGCTGTCTTTCCCATGTGTACCTGTTGAGAATTGCTAGTACAGTATTCCATTATCATGTTATTAATATATACGTAGCTGTCAATTCTAGCAGGATAAAAATAACGTACCTATCAGTCCCTTGATGACTTGAGTGCTCCTTATCGGCCTGCTTATGCATACAGCGCTGTATATATATATATAGTGGCACGAGCAACAGAAGCTAGAAGACATGCAAATAATGGTGGTTAAAGCAAAAATTCTGCGTGACAAGGCAGCCGCTTTCTTTATACATAAATGAAAAACCAAAACAAACCACAGCACGAGCTCATATTCATATGTGTATAACATCAGTGTCACACCTGCTGGTCACAAACAAATAAGTGTTGATGCCAGGTGAACGAGAGGCATGCTCTCCTATGGTCACAAATCACCACAAAGCTTTTTTTTTTTTCCTCTCACCACATTATTTTTTAAATAAGTCTGCGTAACAAATGGAGACGATTACAAAACATACATAAAAAAAGTAATTGTAATTTGGAATTTTGGTTAATGTTTACTGTATATACACTACAAGATTGCTTGCAGTACAGACACCACATTGTCCACTAACAAACATTTAACAATGTGTCCTTCAATATTTCTTTTTATTTCATTCTATTCTGAAAAATAAATCAAGTACTTAACAGCCTAAATGGAATAAAATATTCAAGACCATGATGACCACAACACTAGAGTGTCTGATATACAGTAGGCCTGCAGTTTTAAATAATGAGCAATTCAACAGTGAAACGTTGAACATATTGTTTACACCCAGGGCGTTTTGATTATCACAACATTTTTCAGAAGCTCAGTCTCCAGTCGCTTTAATCAAATATTGCACATTAAGAATTATGAACGTTGTTTTGTTTGTCTAATAAGAGAGTTCTAATAGTGCTGAATGTAGCTAAAGCATATCGTATCTGCAAAGTGGACTTATCTTGATTGTTTTATGTATATTGCTACACCAGTGTTCTTTCTATTAATTAATTATACCTTATGTTTAACCACTTGCACGATTTTTAATTCATATCGTCATCTTGCCCAAAAATATTTAACTGTTCTGATGACCAAATCGAAAAACTGTATTCTAACTGACAAAATAATTATGTGTATGATGTAAAAACTGGATGCGCGGTAGAGTTCAAAGGTCTACGACAGACTCTCTTATTGTACCTAATCGTTTGAGCTATCTGCAAAAGCCTTTCAAGGTTGAACTCCCACGGTTCCAAGACACCAATTTGTGATTCATAGTGCATAATTTGGTAAGATTGAAAAGATTGGAGAAGGGTGGAGTGGGGTTACCTTCTACTAACTAGGAACCTTGAAGCAAATGGTCATCGTTTACATTCTCCTTCAGTCTGCACGCTCATCTAACATTTGGACACGACATTCATCTTTTCTAACTTCCAGTTACTGTCTACACTGTAGACTCTACAGTATGGGAAGAGATTTTTAAAGCATTTGGAAAGAGACCTCTGACCTGTGGCGATTTACATTGCCCCTTAATTCGGCTTCTGTCACCATAATTAAAAGTCACATCCTTGAATTAATCTTATGATTGGTTTTGTGTGTATTTTTTTGTTTCACACAAATTTTGTGTTTATTTTCCAAATATTTAATGTGATCATTTATATTTTACTAATGCGTTATTGTAGATGAGAGATGGATTGCGGGGCATTCCGATTTACAGACACGTTTAGGTTACGACGTCGTAGGAGGAACGGAGCTCCGCCGGAAACAGAGGAATTTCTTTTATTTTGAAAATACCAGTCTGTCACTCAGTTGTTACTAAATAACTTCCGGAGGTCGCAGCTCAAACACTGCATAGCACGAGTGAAGAATTGCATGATTTTCTTTTATGGAATTCCTTGTTGACTTATTAAATGACTGATATGTGATGGAAGGCTCGGATACATACCTCATACGGCCCAACTATCAGCACAAGTGAGTTGTTTTCAAGCTAAGTCACTATCTTGTGACGTGAGCTTGCAACTATACCTTCGCCGACGCTCGTGTTACCTAGCGACCGTAAACCACAATTCCCCCCCCCCCCCCCATGCTTTTAGTATACTAATGGTTATGATCATTTTGAAATACTAAAAGCCCTTTCAGTAGAAACTTAAGACTAAAATAGTTGGGGTTTGACACAAAAGTAGTAGTTTCATTTGAACTACTCTCCCAGAGAGATTGATTGTATGTTGCATTATACTGAGTCCATTATTTGTATTCTTTTGTGGCCTTTCTGTAACAATCTAGATTCAAGTCTGCAGTTGTGAAGGAGTGCATTCGTGAAACAGTGAAGGCACGCCTGTTTGAAGTACAATTTGACCCAGACGAGGTCGCAGAGCTTACCCGCTCGGTGGCTGATTGTGTGAAGGATAAAGTGAAGAGTGAGTGATGCACGTCTGCTACAAAAAAAAAAAAAAAAAAAAAACACACACACACGCTTGCTTCTAAACCAAACAGTTGTGGAAAGAATCCTTTATCAATCATTACAATAATGAAAATCAGTATAATTAAATGTTTGCATTATTACTAATCATTGTGTTTTTTTTTTCTTTTCTGTCTTCTAACACAGATTTAGGATTTGACAGGTACAAACTTGTTGTGCAGGTGACCATCGGAGAACAGCGTGGACAAGGAGTCAAGTGAGTGACGTACTGATTTAAATTATTATTTTGAAAGCGTTCTATAAAACTTGTCGGA
This sequence comes from Syngnathus scovelli, assembly GCF_024217435.2. Taxonomy (NCBI): domain Eukaryota; kingdom Metazoa; phylum Chordata; class Actinopteri; order Syngnathiformes; family Syngnathidae; genus Syngnathus; species Syngnathus scovelli. Next base: position 8,139,579 of record NC_090856.1, read on the forward strand.
TTTGACAGGATGTCGTCAAGATGTTTATGGGATGCTGATACCGACAACTACGCAGAAGATATTTTCATGAATGTAAGAATTTGTATTCGTTATGGTCTGTTTTTTTTTGGAAGGGGTGGCTTTGTATCGGTGCGTGTTTATTTCTGAATATTTTTGTCTTCACAGGAAAGTTTATTCTGTGCGGTGGTCGTGTTTGGAACCTATTTCTACTAAGAAGTCCAGTGTAAGTGTTTGAAGGAGAATGGCAGCCGCTGAGGTGAAAAATACAACAGAAATGACTCACCATCATTCCACAAACACAATAATAATTCGACTAATGCGGGTGCATAGAATACTGTAAAGAAAGATTTTAACCAGTACCCCAAAAGTAGTGCTTAGTTTCCGGAAGGTGGGTGACCCCTGCATTAAATAACCATGTTGGTGCATGAATACATCTCAAACAACATCAATCCAAAGTGAGAAGTCTTACCTCTGCTCCAGCTCTTCATTGGATTTCATTCCATTGCGCTGTTGGATTCAAGTGTCTGTTGAGTGTGTATTTCAGCACTTGTGAGGTTGTTGATACTGTCTTGCATCAAAATCAAGTCACAAGCCATTTCAAGTGTGAAATAGCAATTTATTTTCCGAGTGTCTCTGGTTGAAGAGGTCTTTTAAAATGGTCACGACTTTTGTTTGGAAGCCAACATTGTCTTGTAGACCACTGGCCTCTTGTTTACGGACCTCATCTCAGTTTCAGCATGTATCATCCAAGTAAATAAATCCATTTTATTAGTATATGTATTTTCCCATGTGTTTGTACGCATTCAGCTCGAGAAATGCTCTAGTGTTATTGTGCCATAAAAATCACTGATTGATGACATTTTGAATGCAATCCATAAACTGCCAGTGTTAGTTTGCATATTTTGAGGCAATGGGAGAGCAATTGACTTGACATAAAAAATAGGTATGCAATGTAACCAAGGACTCTTATATTGAACATTTATAAAAAGTTTCACTTGTTTGTTTTGTTGGTTAAAATGTTTGCCACGAAACCTCAAGAGCTAAGTTTTATGGAATACAAGTTAGGTTTCATATTTTCAACAGCCTCACGTGTAAGATAACAAAGTGATACTGAATTATGGAACAGCCCTATTAAATAAATAAAAGTTTTGTCTAAGAAATAAACTTGCTGTTTAAATCTGATTTACAGTGAAACGGAAACATGAGAGTAGCAGTGATAATTGGGAATTATGATAAAATGGTGACGCCTGCAAGTTAGCCAGTGAACTGCTACACTACTGATGACTTCTAACAAGTCAGAAGTAAATTGAGTATAGTAATTACTTATACATGAATCTGATTTCATAAACAATTGTTTTGAGTACATCAGGTACAAATATACCTCATGTATTATTTTAACATTTATTTATATCAAGGAGTCATAGCTAAATGTGTTCACATTTGTAATCTCTAGCATTTTCTTGCAAGTGGGAATGCCTTTTCATAGCGCTGCCAACACTGTTGCGTCATATGAATAAAACATTTTAAACAGTACAATGCAGAAAGATGCAATAGAAATTTACAAAATTGTGACCTGTTGACAGATTTCAATGGGACAACAAGTGTACCACTTCTATAATAGTAAACGTTTACTGTGCCCTCAAAATATCAGACCATGTGGCAATCAAAAGTGAATACGACATAAAATGTCCAAATTGGGCCCTAAATTGATTTTTTTGGGTCACAATTCCTTTCCAGCATAGCCCGAACCCTCTTGACAATGGAGTTCGCCAGAATGTCATAAGGTTGCAATTGAAATCCTTAATCGCCGATAGGTGGAAAAAAATAGATTTGTCTTGGTTAAGCAACTGATGATTAATGCTTTTAATCTCAGAGATTCACGAGTTCTTCCAGAAGGCTCCGACTGAAGCCTCTCCTCGAATGGGCTCTGTTGTGCTTGTGCATTGATGGGAACAGATTTTCCGCTCCTTATATCAGAGCAATGCATTGATTACCAGCAGTTGTTTCCCAGAGTGGTTCTCATTTCATATGTCAAGCTGCCTCGAGAATTTCCGAAATTCTGAAATATTTTCGTCAATTGGTTGAAGGGCTTCGAGGATTTGTTAGCATATAACTCATCACTTTCATTCAGAACACTTAAAAGCCCTTTGGGAGGTGATAAGTTGTCTAAAGTTATCACAGCTGACTTTGAGGCGAGAGGCGGGGTACACCCACACTTGAACATGTAATTGGATCTCACTTAAATAGAATATCATGGAAAACTTGTTTTAGTAGTACAAATCGAAAATTACATTTTAAGGACATTGTAAACATAGTGAAATATTCAGTCTTTATTAATTCTGCCATTCAGCTCATAAAATCTATTTTAGTATATTTAGCATTTTGTGAAACAGTTAGAAATATTCTACTAATTTAGTATCTTGAGCTAATCGCCGTATTATTTGACAATATTTCATCAACTATTTTAGTGCTTTGCGCTAATGACTTTATTATTTAATAATATTTCATCAACTAATCATCATTAATGTATATTCCATCCACATTATTCGTCATGATGAATCATTAATATATATTTCATCCACATCCATTTAATAGCATCACTAACTTGTAAACCTCGCTTTTGGCATGCCCCTTACGTACGTTCTCTCATATCAGCCTTATCTCTGAGAAGCCCCCCGAGGCATCATTCTTAACGTCCACATCTGCTCTATGACTTTGAACCCTCATCAGTCATCACCCAACTCTCATCTGCTAACGTATTAAATTTCCATTATCAGCCCTTCTCACTGTCATTATCAATAAGCAGTGTGTTTATATGCATCATTTATGACCAGTCCCCTACTCAGATTGGGTTCCATTCGTTTGTATCTGAAATTGAAGCTGCAATTGGGCTCGCTTTCACACAATGTCATGACTAAAATTTAAATGTAAAATGTTGAAATTAACATAAAATTAAAATATCCCAGCCATGGGAAAAAAATATGAGACTGCCATCTATTGATGTAAGAACTTGTGACATGACTTTGCTATTATCAATGAAACTTTTATATTATGTCTTGGTTTGTTTTAAATTCAACTTTTCATGACCTGATTTTGTTAGTTTAAACCAATGTACCATGTTGATGGAGTACTGCCAAAAAACAAAATCTTACCAGTTTGATGATTTATTTTTGGAACGTACAATGAATCAAAACATGAAAGGTGATCAAATTACTCGATGACCTGATGAGAACTGTCACAACAACACTGGAGCCCTATGCAGCTATCCATGCCTCAAAAAAACACCTTTATATCCCTTGACATGAAGCATAGAGACTTTTCCAATTATTTTTTAATTTTACTGCTAAACCAAGTTAAAGAGCTGGACAAGAAACAATTATAGTTTAACGAGTTATGCCTTTTTTCTCTCCTGTCTCTGATAAACTCATTTTAGTCATGCCATGCAAAGTGAAGAAATAATCATTAAAAATAAAATAAAGCCACAAGATGGGGCCAGAGAGGGAGGATTCCTCCCCAAAAGCATTTTAATAATCATCAAAACAATTGCCAAACTTTTGTGAGCATATTTTCCTTCATGGCAGAAAAGCACCTCTTTATTTCTGCTGGTTTTTAGCAACACACAATATTGTAATTTTTGAACAGTTGATATTCGTAAGATATTCACGGTTACATCCACAACAGCACAAAAACAAGATATTTCGCTCCGGTTTCAATTAGTTCACATTAAAGTTACTGTAAGCAGTATAGAACAGGTCAGGTCAATACAAAACCTTGTGAAATCGTTTGCAGTAAAGATATAAACAAAAAAATAAATAAAATGAATTTGTGAATCTGCCGGTGCCAAACTGTGATTATGGCATAAGTGTGTCATTATCGTTCTTGAGATTCACTTAGGCCATTATCACTATATCTCAAGTTATATCAATATAATACATTTTCATTTTATTTTCATTCATGTTCATTTTATGCGGATATCCACTATTTACATTTCGTCTTGTCACAAATACCGTGTGTAACGCTGTACTTTTTGTGGATTTCAGACAGATAAATTACGGACAAATACAAATACTCTTTAACATAGACCATATAAAACTACAAGAATAAGACCAGCACAACAACAGTGAATAAAATGCATTCTTCCTTTTAATTCTGTCCTTATAATTTGTCTTTCCTCGCCTGCTGTAGTAATTTTACAATGGTATGGATAATAGATGTCTTGGACAGAAAACAGAAAATCACAAAGCTTTACATGTGTAATTGATCTCTTCTTTCACCACCTGCTCTCCATCCTCTGCCTCCACTTCCCCAATGTTAGCTCCACTGCTAAGTGGCGCTTCATTCAGGGTACTGCGGAGTGTCACCCGAGTGACACTTAAAGAATAATTTCTGGGAATGGAGTTGTGCGCCCGATGGCACATGACGTCCTTGAACATTTCTCGGAAACGTGTGGACATTAGGTTGTAGAGGATTGGGTTGACTGCCGAGCTGAGGTAGAAGAACACTCCAGAGAGGATGTGCACATACTCGAAGGCTTGCATGCGGCTGTCGGTCCACTCGGTGATGAAACTCCATACGAGGCGATCAGTGTGGAATGGGGCCCAGCAGATCCCGAAAACCACCACTAAAACAACTGCAAACAAGCACGTAAAGATGAAAGCATTAGAAATTTCTATATGGAATTGAGGAGGCGCACAGAATGACCTAAACTCAGTGGTTGTAAATGATTGAATCATTCTTTTTCGAAAACATTATAATTTTTATTAATAGTAATTAGTAATAGTAATTGGTAAAAGATGCAATGTGACGTTTTTTCAAAAGATGACCATTTTTTGTACGTACACATGGTCTGAAGAGATTCAACATTTGTCAACAGATTACGCACAATTCAACTAAAATATGTTGATGAATCGCAGATACGATAATGCCAATGCACGCAGTGGCGGAGCTAGAGGGTGGGCTGCGTAGGACATGGTCCCCCCCTGAAATAGGCTTTTGACCCCCACAAAGGTGCTAAGTCGGATAATTGATTTAGGTATTTTACGATTTTTTTTATTATACATTTGTACACGTCCCCTTGTGGGGAACATGAAAACAATCTATCAGCATTTTTTTAAATGTCGCCATAATGGCGTTGCTGTGTCAACAATGTGACTCAATATTTTTTTTTGTCTTGCTTTTCAAAACATACAAGTTTCCTTGTCCGGTTTACCACCCGGTATTTGGGCAGTAGACAGGCGTGGTTAGCTAAATTAACAGCGCAGCAATTTTGCAAACCAAATTTGGCGGATGCAATTTTAGAGACATCCAATTAATCCGATTCAACATCGATTTACATGAGCATTCATGTTTGCGCCCCTTTTTGCATGAGCGAGTTACATTAGTTAATCACATTTTAAGTATACAACAATAAAAAAAACAGCCTGTTCAAGTCGTTCACTAGAAAATATAACCAGTCAGGTGAAACGTACACAGCATTTTGGTGACCTGTCGTCGTCTGGCCTTTTGTTGTTGAGTGCGGACGCTACTTAAGCATTCCTGACCGGCACCTGACTTTGCTTCCATCACTTGGTGTATCCTCTCCTGTTTGAGCTGCAGCCCAATAAGTGTGTATAAAACACTAATGGTAAGCATGGGCAGGAAGAAAAATAGCAAGGCGGTGACTTGGATGATAAGTTTATAGATCCACTGAGGCTTCACTAGCGTACACATGGCCGAGTCAGGGATCTCCACATTGTGTAGCCCGTCAGGGCTGGTTGAGTTACTGGTCAGGTAGGAAATCCCGTGCAGACTTGTGTTGGGAAGAGCACACATCACGGACACACCCCACACCGTAAGGATGACTCGCCTGGCATGGGTGCGCGTCACGACATATTTTGCACGTAGTGGGTGCACCACAGCAATGTAGCGTTCCACGCTCAGCGCCGTCACATTGAGGATGGATGCCAAGCAGACTGTCTCGAACAGGAAGATTTTAAAGTAGCAGCCTCCCTTCCCAAACAGAAAAGGGTAGTTCTGCCACAGGTCGTACAGCTCCAGCGGCATGCCCAGCAGTAGCACCAGCAAGTCCGACACGGCCAGGCTGAACAAGTAGTAGTTGGTTGGCGTCCACATGACTTTGTTGCGTGCAATGACTGTGCAAGTCAGCACATTGCCAAACACGCCGACCAAAAATATGATCAGGTAATTGATGAAGATAGGAAGCAACATGGGTGAGCGCCGGGGTCCCAGATGTTTCTCCAGAAACTCGACCAATGTCACATTTGTGTTCTCCACTTGCATGTTACTGCCATTTGTGTCAGGAGTCATCTTCTTCAAATGGTGAGACTATCTGTGAAAATTGACATAAACATCCATGAATTAATCTACACAGAAATACAGTCAATTATTACAGACAGAAGACAGACTTTAACAACCTCATTATATTTTCTTTAATAATTTTCTAGAAAGATACAAGCCTGGTGATGACATGATAGTCTTCATCCATTCTTTTTCAAGCTATCTCCAAAACTCCCTGTTAAATATTCTGTTACTTTTAATGAACATGGGATCTCAAGTGTGACAATGTAGAGCAGACTGATGAATAAGATTAAATTGCCATTGTAAAAAGAGCTTCAAATCATGTGACCTGTATATGTTCATTGGGGTTTTACCCAATGCACAACTTTTCTTTTTGATGGCAACAAGACAACCACTTCGCTCTTCATTGAATATAGTGCTAAAATCTTGAAAATATTCTCATAGATTTTCCCATTGTCTCTATTCTGCTAACTTTTTATTGGATTAACGTATGCACGTAATGACGAGTATGCCAATATTTTTCAAATAAATATATTGAGGTGCAGTCGTTTTTGCTGAGCTCTGTACATTAGTATTTTTAGAGATATTTTTTTTAGGCATTAGCAAATGCCTCCAAAACAACAATAAAGTCTCTTCGCTTTCCTAATTCCCATTCGTAAATCCTCACTAATTGGGCTGTTTTTCTCTGAGCTTGGATTCATGATGTGACTGGAAATGTTCATTGCCAGTCTAATCATGTCGCCTGTTTCATTTGGGAGATTCAGTTTGTTTTCCTGAACATATGAATTTAGATTTAAAGTTAAAGTGGTCCATGAATGACAATTTAATTTTATCTTAGGCTCTTTGGGCACACTGCTCCAAGCAATATTAGAAATATTGGCAAAGTGCTTTTTAATTATATTATTGTTCTGTACCATGCATTGGGTTATTACTAAATAACAGCAGTCACAAGGTCAGCAGTGAGTCTACTTGTGTTTTTTATGCATTTATTTTGACTCAAACTAGCAGCTTTTACTTTATCTTGATGGTAAGCAAATTTTAAATAACATTGTCCTTTGGCTATGCCTCCATATGGAACTTGGAAAGGAGCACAAAGAAGATCATTTAGTATTTCTGGGAATTCCAGTGGCCATTAGCGCCAACATTAGATGAAAGTCACATTGATAATTCCGCCATGAACTGTGATGCATGAAGTTTTGTATACACAATGAAGCAGCAAGATGACTTTTCCTTTAATGCGGACATGTGCTTTTTGAACATAACCATGCAGTGTTGCTGCTAAGAAGTTGGAAGAAGCTTGACACATGTTTGCATGAAGATGCGTTGTCAAGCATTTTAAATTTAAGATTATTTCAGATGATTTTGTGGTGTTAACTATGCATAGGATGGGCACAGCGCACCCTTCACAAGGTGTTGATTAATATAGTCTTAATTTAAATGGGTGTTTGGAAGAATAACCTATTTTTAGTAGGTTTGCAAAGTTGGTGTGGGAAAAGTGACATCTGTGAATGTACTGCTGTAGATTTGATCTGAGCCAGGGTTCAATTTCAAGATTTCATATGGCTAGTGAATGCATTTGCTGCAAGAGCTGTGCCCCTTCATGACTTTGGTAAAGAGGCCATCTATCCAATCATATAATTTTCAGTCCAAAAAGACATGTCATTTTTTCCCCCCAAAGGACTCACTGCCTTTTCAGGTTTTTTTTTGCCCCCCGTTGGGTATTTTTGTGTTTTACTTTCACCATGTCATTACTTCCATAATGCCTCTGTCTGAGTCCTAAAGTAAATCTGTACTGCACTATTTGTAACATATTAATTCATCAATCTGAAAAATTAATATACAGTAGTGTCCAAAAACACAAACCTCCTCTGTTATATGCATGCCACTTTTAGCTATGACTCATTAAGATTCTGTACTTGGATGCATGACTTCTCTGGCATCATATTCACACTTGATTGATTTTTATTCACACTACACAGACCCAAAGTGGGATTTTATTTGGCGCCCCACTTCTGTGATTTACTTGCTTACAAAAGAAATCATGATACTATGTACTTAGCAATTGATTTCTCATTTGTCAGTATGGGATAACAAAAGGTATATATATATATATATATATATATATATATATATATATATATATATATATATATACTGATGCTACTTAGCAATTTATTTGTCATTTGTCAGTACGGGATAACAAAAGGTACATTTAATAGCTATATTGCTGAAATTGCCTTGAACCACTTAGCAGAGAACTCGGCATGGAGCCCTAACCCTAACCCTTGGTCTGAAAACATATATATATACGATGTTTGCAAAGAAAACTTTTAAAAACAATGTGCAGTCGGTGAATATTTGATTTATTGATGCTTTTGACATTTGATTTTGATTTGATTTGTAAAACACTGGTCCGTGAAAAAAATTGTCTGACAAAAATACGGTCCGTGGTGCTAATAAGGTTGGGGATCGGTGGCCTAAAGGGTAAGCCAGACTAGTTTATAATGTATATTATTTTTATTGCATTTATATACGTATGTAGTATTGGAAACAGGCGTTTAACACAGATAATGATTTTACAAGTATCATGTTTTGGTTCCATCTTTTTCTTTCCGGAACTCCCTGACAAAATTTAAAATGTAAATAGAAAGGATTAGTGTAAGGAATGGCTTTACATTTATCATTGATGCTTTATATTTCCTTATGCTGAGGCTGGGGTCGTTTGACTATAAGTACCAAAAAAATAAGATGCAACTATTGGCAGGAGTGCACATAACTGGTGTGCATGTGCACTGAAATGCCACGTTACATTTCTTTTTAAAACAATGGAGCAAAGCAGTGAACTGGTTGGAGGTGCAACAATATGATGATAAACATAGAATCTGAATGTAACTTGTAACATGCGAAACCAGCCCAATGTGAGGCTATCTGAGCTGTTCATTATCCCACACTTAAGTCAACAATGTATTTTATTGTTTTCATGTTTCAGCCAATAATAATGGCTTTACACATGAACACGTCAAAAAGGTTACAATTTTACTGTAATGATTTCTGATCAGTTGATGAAGGTTTTATGATTTCCATTCTTTCCTATGTTAAAACTATCCTTAGAAATTTACCAAATCTTGAGTCAGCAGCTTGCCACCAATCTATACTGTGAGTGACCAGTGAGCATTAATTTCTTTATTTCCTGTTTGTACGTTGCCTTGATCACTGCAGCAGAATATTGTTCATTCAAGATAATGCATTTTTTTTTCTATTTGCCCTACCAAATCAACAGGTGAATTCCAGCTAAAACAAATCCATTATTACAGGTTAACGAAGCAGAGAAAAGTTCAAAGATGTGTCTTACCTTCTCCCGAGTGTGCTAGAGCTTCGTGGATTGAAAGGGAGTGTGAACAATGAGCTGCTCTCTCGTCTCGCGCTTCTGATCTGTAGCTCCCTCCTTAAGCCTCCCTCGCCATCGCCTCATGCCACCCATTGTCGTCACCCTCTACCGCTTCACATCTTACACACGCACACCACCCCAGCATTCAAATTTATAATTGTGCCCAGGTAATTACATAATTACTATAATGCTAATTGTGGGAGCTGAACGTGTGTGTATGTGTGTGTGGGGTGTGTGACACTCGCATGACAACCATATGCTCCTGTTTTTGCAACTCACCATCAACTATTGTGGGATTACAATTATCTCTAATATTAGTGGTAGGAGTCAATTCCACATTCCTGCAGTCGTATGGCAATTAGAGCTTGTATGTATATTTGTATTTGTCGTCAGGATTCCATCAAGCCAACCTGTCCTAAATCATCTTGGAACTTCTTTGTACTGTTGCATTCATATGCAAATCTCTGCGTTTCCTGTACACGCATCCTCCCACAACTCCAGGGGAAAAATAATTTATTACGTGTCAACTATGACCGCTGAGAATTGCTGGAAATCACCATTGATCAGATTATGATGGGCGGCTGGAAACAACACACTGCCTTCTGAGAATATTGTCTGCGAAGATTGAAGCGTTCTGACAATTTAGTTTGATCGATCAGCAGATGCTTTGTGGCCTAGTGACGCTCTATCTTTGTTTTTAGGGGGTAAAGTATTGAGCCGTCAAAATGAAATATTCTCAAAAGTTTCAAACTATTTTCCAGACCATGTTTTGAAATCATGAGGCCTACTGGAATGCCAGTAGACATTTATTTGTTACCAGAGTGAGGTGCATTAGAATAAACCATCATTAAGCCATCTAACTCAACATGTGGCGCTAATATTTGGGACACAGCGTAATTAATATAATTAATCTGTATGGACACGCGTGACATAATCCTTATTGTTCTGTTTTGTGAGTGGGCATCATTCCTTCCTTCCCTAATTTGCCTCCAGACAGCCTATCTATCCATCCGTCCATCCATCTTCTATACCACATGTGGGAGGAAACCGGAGTGCCCAGAGAAAACCCACGCATGCAAACTCCACACAAGGAGAGCCGGAGGTGGAATCGAACCCGCACCCTCCTAACTGTGAATCGGATGTGCTAACCAGTGCGACACTGAACAACCCCAGACAGCCTGATGACTGAAAGGACTTTTTTTTCTTTTTCAGTCCAGACAGCCTGATGACTGGAAAAAAAAAAGATTGAAGCAATTATGCTGTTCAAGATATTTGTGCCAGCAAGACATTTAGTATATCCATTTTTCTGTTCTGATGTATTAAAAAAAAAAAAAAAAGAGTTTGACTGCTTATTAACAGTATTTTTGAAACTTTTTATCAGCCCCGCTCCTAAAAAACATTTCTGTGACATTTTGCTAGTTTTCCACATCTCTACTGTATCAGCAAGATCACTATTGCTGCTTCGGCATGCTGCAATATTTGCATAACTGTTGTTGATCCGTTCTACTTGACACATTTAAGTGCTTAAGGATGCTCTGCACATTTGCATAATTGTCAGTGTATCATATTTAGCACACTACACAGTTGCCATTGTTCATTTCCACGCGCACAATTATGTTCACCTTGCATTACTGTGGTGGCCATAGTGTGGATCAAACTGATATGAAAGTCTTTTCTTTTTCATTTGATACAGCCACCTTCTATTCTTCCAATCTAATTAATCCCTCCTGAGCTGAAATAACCAATTCTCCCTGAAATTCTGGTTTGAATGGTTACTTATGCATTGAAATCTCATGTGAAATTGATCAGAACAGGTTTTATTATCTATTTACACTGCCAGGTTACTTTGGGGTTATTCTTGGGCAAGAAATTGCATGGGTGGTGCAGAGGTACTGCCATTAAACTCAGACTTTTGAAGCCGCAGACTTTTGAATGTAATTTTAGGCTAAATTCAATATTATTTGCACTATTTATCTTTTTTTTTTAAATAACATTTTTTCACCATTTGGCTTAATATATTTAAATGATACATACTTGCAAGTATGTTCGAACCTATTCTCCAGACAAAATATTTTTACTCCTTATTAATTAACCTTTTCACTAGTTAGTGTGGGTGACATTCAATAGCTTTTGACACTAGGCTCGTCGTTATCTACAGCCTAAACTAGCTGTTTTCATTTGGATCCTGAACAACACAGCACTCTACACATATAACACATGCTCACAAATAACCACTATTATAATTAATTTGCCAAAATTCTAGCGTCCAACAAGTTCCATGGATTTTTGTGGTTAGAAAGCCACATTTACAAATGTGAGCAATGGTAAGGATAACACAGAGTTTTTATGAAATGTTTGTTAATTTTTGAAGCAGAAGTTCCAACTCATATCCCTGGCAGCCATGCAACATGATCCTCGGACTTGGTAAATATTCATGCAAGCCAAGCCAAGATCGTTTTCAATGACATCTGTTTCGCAGCTGCCACGTTAGTTGCTTTATTTAAAAGATGAGGGCAACAAGTGGGCTAACAAAATGTCATAATATTAACATGAAAACAAAAAAGAGGATGCCAATTTGTTGTAGTTCTTCACATTATAATGAGAAAGAACACGTCTCTCCTGTTCACCATCACTCATCATCCTTAAAACAGATATGTATGGAATATGTAACATTATTGCGTGTAGATGGTATAATAAATTTTTATGATAATAAAATGTATTGTTATTATTAATAATAATAATATTAATAAACTATTATTATTATGGTATGACGTCATTTACACATAAACCTTGGTTATCACATGAGTGATGAGACATCCACGAGTTGGCTCACCTTTGCTGAACTCATAAAGCGTATGCACTCTGAACAGCCGAGGTGTTATTCAAATTACATTCAAAGCGGCAAATAAATAAGACATAATTTTACAGAATATTTCACAAAACCTTTGCACCTTTTTGTCTTTGTTGGTAACCTTTATGGGGCACAGCAGTGAGACTGATTGTTTTGTGAAACTACAATAAATATGAATATTATTAATTTGTCTATTATTAAATCAATGGCGTCACCCTGTGGCCAACCTTTTATTATTTTATTCTACTACATATTTGCGATTACATTGCAATTGAAAACATGGGGGAGCAAATCTGATCTAATGAGATACTTTCTAGCAACATAATTTGTTACAACTGCTTGAAATTTAAGCATCCTTTTATAGCTTTTAATTTGAAGTCATACAAGCAGAAAACCTTTTTTCAAACCTGACAGATTTGTAATGGACAGTGCGTGAAATATATCATCTGTTAGGTTTCGATTTGCTTTAATATCCTGCAGAAACCATTTTTGTTATAAATGAGATTATATGCACTATATTAACCGCCACGCAAACATTTTACTTTGAAAATTCATCCTGGATATGCATCTTCTTTTTCTTTCTTTTTTAACGGACGTAGGACAGAGTGGTCGGCTCTGCTGATAAATCCGAAATAAATATAGTACTGTAAACTGCACGTCGGGAAACATACGAGGTAAGTCACGTTTTTCTTGTGACGTTTCCCGTTATCATTGTGGCGGGGGTTCTGTTAGCGCAAGGGATCTCTTCTTGCAGAGATTTTCTTCCCCTAAACAAAAGTAGAAATTGCACCATGCAGACCACGGTTTATTTGCATGAAAACACATTTAAAACCATTTCGCAACCTTTTTTATGAAATTCTCTGAACAAATCAGCTATTACTAAAACTGCTTGCGACTACACGATGAGATGCTTGGAATTATTGTTGTCCAAAATGTAATATTAAAACAGATATTAAACTTTAACATTGCACTTAAATATAGAAATAAGTACATACATTTAATTCACTTCACATGCTGTAATTAAAATAATGTAGATTTAATAGCAGTTCTAGGGGGAAGGGGGTAACAGTAAATATATAACATTTTAACACTGCACTACATAACTGAAGTTTGCATTATGTTGTGTACAGGAACATGTCAGTAGACCATAGCAAGCCGAACCTCAGCCAGTCTCAGGCAGCAGACATTGTGAAGAAACATTACAAGTTGACACCCTCTCATCTGCGCAGCCTACCCAGCTATGATGACCAAAACTTCTGTATTGAGACTGTCGAAGGTGGCGAGTATGTGCTGAAGATTATGAACTTAGTGCACACAAAGGACCCCACCTTGATAGAACTTCAAACTTATGCAATGAACTTTCTACACGAAAATGGACTTCCTACCCAAACAGCCCAGAAAACAACCATTGGACAGGTCATGTTTCTTGAAGCTATCGGTAGGGTCCACTATATAGAAATTTGTTCGTGTTGTAATCTGCGCTCTTTACAATCTAGTTAATGGTTTACCTGCCTTGCTGATTATTCAAGTGTTGCATCACACCACACCTAGATACTTTCAGATGTATTTATTTTTACAGTATGAGCTGCTTCTCCAGTTTCTTTGGACAGATGCATGTCAAAAGGAACATCAAATAGGATAACAGCAACTGACTCGGTGCAAATTACAACCATATGTCAAGTTTATTTTCCCATGCAATTTTACCGAAAACAGTAGACAAAAGATATAAAACTAATTGTTGGATTATTTTATTTGACAGATTGTGGCTACGGTTTACAGAAGTACCTGGTGCGTCTGTTGACTTATTTGCCAGGAATCCCTATTGCTAACATCCCTTCCTCACCACAGCTATTATATGAAGTCGGCCGGACAGCAGCCAATATGGACAATGTCCTCAATAAGGTGAACACAATTCTTAAGTAAAAAATTTTTGGTTTGTTTCAAGAGGTGAAAATATTTGCTGAAAGTCACCCTGTAGAAATTGACATGAGTTGCATCAGCGCATGTTGATGTAGCAGATTGGTGCGAGCAAAGTACATTTAAAAGGAACGCCCACTTCTACCTGCACCAATCTAGTCAGTCAAGACTGCGCTTTGCGCTAGACTTCACTGGGCATGACAATAGGGCCCTTAAAGTTTAAACACACTCAAAGTACTTCAGATGGTTTTGCCATTTAAGCATAAATTAACAGTAAAGAAAATATTGTGATTTATTTCCAACTGTTAAGAGTGTCAATCATCCTATTTCAATTGTCTTACCCTTCTAGATGGAACATCCTCAACTTAGTGCGCTGCAGAGGGATGGGTTCATATGGAGTTTGTCAAATATTCCCCTTCTGCTGAAATACATAAATGTACTCGATGGGGACCCTCTCTTGGAGGTTGTGAAATCTGTCCTCCATCAGTACAAAACGGTTGTGGCCCCTCAATCTTCCAGTTTTCGCACATGTAAGTGTTACTCTGGCTCATATGGTTGTTTGTGAACTATTAGCAAAGATTGCATACAGCCTTGAATAGATAAATAAATTCCTGTTTGTGTGCTTATGTTTTTTTTTTTTTCTTTCAGGCCTCATTCATGGAGACTTCAATGATCTCAATGTGCTGGTGCAAGCTGATGATAGCAATGGCCATAAGATTTCTGGTCTAATTGATTTTGGGGATATGAGCTTTGGTTATTATGTTTTTGAGCTCGCTATCACCATCACATACATGATGCTGGAACACTCCAACCCTATTGAAGTGGGTGGACCCATCCTAGCGGGCTGGGAAAGCGTTTTCCCCCTCAACGCAGCAGAGAGAGACTGCCTCTTTTGGTTGGTCTTGTCACGCCTCTGCCAGTCATTAGTGATTGCTCGTTATTCGGTGACTCTGCATCCTGAAAATGAAGAGTATCTGATGATTTCATCCAAGAAAGGCATTCCAATTTTACACAAGTTCTTTGAGATGGGAAAGGATCAAGTGGAGAAAGTGTGGTTCCAAAGTGCTGCTCAGTTCAAAGACAGAAACTAGGCCAGACAAGATATTCTCAAAGTCAAAGTCAAAGTCAGCTTTATTGTCAATTTCTTCACATGCCAAAGACACACAAAGAAACCGAAATTTCGTTCCCCGCTATCCCACGGTGACAAGACATGGCACACAATAGAAAATCAAGTAAACAACAGCGTGCTGAATAAATAATGAATAAATTACACAAGTCGTGCACTCAAGTACAATCAAAACAATATCTGTATAAAAGAAAGATTTTCAATGATTTGTTAGGTCATCTAATCAAGTTTGATCTTCTTCCAGATACTTGTCATGGGGCACCATTTAAAAAAAAAAAAAAAGTTTTTATAGATTTTTCTGAAACTGCAGCTCAACCTCCTTGAAGACACTGCCAGGACAATCGAGGGCACCTCCGACATCCATTTTTTCATTGATTGTGAAGCCCTTTGAGACTGTTTGTGATTTGGGGCTATACAAATAAATTTGACTTGACTTGACTTGTGCATTTGGAGTTTCTAGAATTGTAGAAATGTTTAATCTAATCCCTCCAGGTGCTGCAGAGATGATAATCTAATATTTTTGGGGGATATTTTTTACTCCGTTCAATTGGATCCATTCTCTATTACGTATTTTTAACGATTACGTCACAGCCTTTGGGGCGGCACTGCCAAACAGGTAATGGGCGCGGCCAAACGGTTTTAAATCCGTCAATTTTAGTCCAAACAGGTGCAAGTGGGGAGATCAGAATGTTCCTTTGCTGGATGCATTAATCTACACAAGCCATCACACCATCACCCGCAGCATCAGAACCTAAACGTTTATTATATCTGTGGGTCCTGCTTGTGTGTGCGAAGCACTTCAAGGACAAACAAAAGTCTCAGAAATCTCTTTTCAGTATGAAGAAAAAGTTGCCGAAACACTTCGTTTCATTGGGGGTTCAGGTCCTTCGATCTATGGAAATGACGGACGCAGTAAAGCGGTAAGCTTGACATGACACAAAAATAAACTATTTAAATTTGATATTACTGCGTGCCTTTGATGCCCTCGTTTTCATAGCATTAGCATCAGTCTGCAGATTCTAGCGCTGTGCATTCCATGTTTTCACTTCTTGTGTATGTATTTTGAGTAGTTGCATCGGATGTGCTTGTCTTTAAACTGAGGTATATTTCAACACAAACTATGTGCATTAAAGGTTGATAATGATCATCCGTCTGAGTCTGGAAGGCACAGCAAAGACTGAGTTTGAATTAGAAATGCAGCCATGATTTGGGTTGAACACTAGATGGCGACATTGTTCCATGAGAGCTAATAGTGTTGACTTTGTTCAAATGCCTGATTTGACTTGTGTAAGTACAGAAATATTATTTTACAATTCCAACGTGGCCTGCAGTCTTATTTCTGCAGATATAAAGTAAAAGTACAATTCGTGCTATTTTTACTGCACTGTATCATTCCCTAGAATCCAAACACAATGAGTTGCTCTGCAAGGGCGTTTATCAGCCTCTTGATGCTGCAGAAGGCACATCTCTTCACTGCCTTATCTGCCTCTTCTCACCTGCCTTGTCTCACCTTTATAAGCCACACTCCATAAATGATGGCTGGAATACAAATAGGAACTCTGAAGACCTAGTTTAATATACCAAACCCCACTCAAAAGTACCATTAATCCTCTTGGCATTTGGAAATAGCGAGTGCTCTTCATACTGCATCTGTTTCAAATACGGCAGAGGACTGTAATTCGCAAAAAAAAAAAAAGAAAAAAAAAGCTTTTAGGCATTAATAGGTTGTTCTGAATTAATTTTAATTCCCTTTATGTGCAGTTTTTTTATATTTCCATTTGTTTACTTCTCAAACAAAAGGCAACATAGTGAAGCGGAAATCTGGAAATCAATAACACAACACCAACAACAAAGACTTTTCGCCATGTAAACAAAAACTTAATGCTCAGCCATTACCAAATTGATTTCTGATGTCGCGTACCTTTCCTATTTTTTCTGGAGCTAGAAAAAAAACAACCAAATTGTGTAATCCATAAAAACACACCTCAGGCACTGGACAAGTCAAGGAATTTAGTCCTTTAAACCTACAAACACCCCAAAAGAAGAGAAACAACTAGAATAATACTATCTATATACGTATATATGATAAATTAAGTATGAGTCACACATAGTCAAGTGTTGCTTTTCCAGTGGGTGTCTGAGCTTTTGCTATTGGACCAAACACTTAGCAGATGGAAAATACAACAGATGCATTAATCTATTACAGAAGGGATGTGCATAGTATAGAGAGGTATGATAATTGATTCGTCAGAGGTAGCCATATGAACTGGGCAATAAAACATTTTATTGACAAAAAAATGTGAACGCGAGTTGGGTCATTTTTTCCCCAGGTTAAAAGTGAATGCTATATGCATGAAAGATTTTTTTTATTCTATATTTTTCACAATCCACTGAAAATATGTTACAGGAATTCGAAAAAAAGACAGCTAATTGCATCTTGTATTGTAGACTGTAGTTTTTATGTACTTCTCCTGAGTTTACATCTTCTGAGTTACACACAGTCGCCACTTTATTTTTTGACAGGACAGTTATGATCTCAGTCCACCCACACCCACAAAAAAATGAAGTATATAAACTCATAGTTTAGAAACAATTCATATCTGACACTTGACAGTATGTTCTCTCACACCCCCTCATACCCGGCAGCCAAAGTCATGGATACAGTCCATGCATCGATTTCCTTGTTACTTTTATTTGTAGTCAACAGTCCACTGTTTGAAAATAAAATAGTGTATATGTGTTTCGATTTCTTTGGCCATAGTAAATAAAGGGACCAAACTTCTTAGGTCACAAGAGCGCAAACTGTTACACGCCCACTCACACATCCCACACGCATAAGTAGTTGATGTGTAACTTATTTGTAGTTAACTTTATACCTTTTGAAGATTGATAGGAAAATGAAGCTTCGTATTTGCTTCATGAACCAGTTGTATTTTTGACTCCTGTGTGCACTGTTGGTTTAACCAAAAGGGTTTAAGAAATGGCAAGTTACTTTTAGTCCAATGTGTGTCATCAAGAGAAGTAAAAAAATACAAGGTGATTATGAAGCAAATTTGAAGCTTCATTTACCCATCAGTACATAATAGCACTGCAATTTGAAAATAATGGATCTTGTCAGGGGCAGAAAAACCTTGTGCGGGAAGCAATTCGACACACTTTTGGAAATTAGCATGTGGTAAAAGATTTACTTTGTTATGTTATTTCTCTCTTGATGGATGTACAGTCAATTTTCCAGAATAATTTCCATTTAAATATGGTTAAAATTACATGTATTAACATTTACAATGTATTATATTCATTACAAAGAGCCCAGTCAAGGTCATTTCTTAAATTTTGGAAGATGGTAACCAGCATTATGTGCAGACAAATGTATCCTGTAAAAGCTTGGCTGCAGCATTTTCCAAGCATCACTAATTTGTCCAAACAATGATCCAAAGCGCGATATCAGTGAAGACACAAGACAGAGAATGAAAACGTCTTGTTGATTCCAAAGAGGTCAACTTACTTGCAGCCATTCTGTTGGCCTTTCATAAGACAAATTAGATCCAGTTGATTGCCACTATATTTGATGAGTGAATACATTCCTCGAGGTTATGGCACAGAACTTTTAAGTGTTTGACAATGTGCTTCATGTTAATAACACACTACATGTAACAAGAGGATGGAGGACTTTTGTTTTTACTTGGATAAATTAATTTAGCTTGGCAAAGTTTATATTATGAGCACTGTTGTAACAGCTGCTAGCCTTCACCTCGAATAGCACATTTTATTTTCCCCTTACCGCGTTTGCAATTTTTTTGTATTATTAAACACAGTGGTCTGCATCTGGCCTGTGTCACGGGTGTCAGGGTCTTGTGCACATAATAAAAACCACCAACACTTAATCTCAATTAAGGAAAAGAGTTGAAAAGAACCAAGCGTATTTATAACAACATGCCCCGAGTTATTTCTTTGGCGTTTGAGCTACATGCCAGATAATGAAAGTGTTTCATCATTGCATATTATTTATTTATAAGAACATGTCTCCTATTGTGAACCTAACAACATAATTGCCAAACTAATTTTTTACTTTCTGTTACCAAATCAAATAAAACTATCAATGTACTTGCTGGAGGAAAAATGTTAGTTTTTCTTGGTTTCCCAAAATGATTACATATGACTTAAGCAACTATACAATTAGGCTAATGGTATATAATTTTTACCAACTAAACTGAATCCCATATTGTCCATTGTAAAACAATAGACATGTAGTATTAAATAAATGTACCGCAAAAAAGGACATTTACGATGATGCCTAGAGATAGAACAATTATTGAGTAGCAACAAAGGCTCTTATTAGATACATTTAGCATAACAAACATACATCTAAGGTGTATTTGCCCAGCCATTGTCTTATGCAAAAAAAAAAAAAAAAAAAGATTGAATGCATTGCTATTTTATTTGACACACGCCATTATAAAACATGTTTTATTATTTGCTATACTTTGTTTTACTTTACAAATCTCCACTATAGAAAAACCCTAAATGTTGCTCTCTGGGAAGGACAAAGGAGGATTAAATCCCTGTTTGTAATCTCCATTTTAGCAAATTGTATTCTTTGAAAAGAAAGTCAAGAAATTAACAAGAACTCTGATGAAGTTTTTTTTCCTAAAACAAGAAGTCATATAACATTGTGCGGGGTGGCAGCAGAAGTTAAGTCAACAAAGCGCTTTTTGCCAAGTAATCTTGTGTCTTTCAGACCCACTGTCTTTAGATAAAACAGACGCCAGTATGTCATTTGCTGTAATTCTGCCCAATCATCTTTTTCTCAGAAGGGAGACATTGGGGTGACTTGGGGGTGGCGTTTATTTGCTCACTATTAGCAGGATTTAAAAAAAAAAAAAAAAAACCCAAAGAGAATTAAGATGTTTGTAATTCTGGCCATTGTCGTTTGTTACTCTTCTTCCTCTTCCTCCACAGCAGTCAATATTTGCATCATTCTTTGAGATCTAAGGAACTAGAGGACATGTGTTTCTCATAAGAGTGCTAAAGTGTTTATACATGTGTAATTGTGCACACGTATGAAGTTAATAGACTGCAAGCCAATGTCACTGAAGAGGAAAAGAGCCTATCAAAAATGAAGAAAAGATGAGGTGAGTGGGTGGGCGATGCTGATGTGTCCTTTGTGAATCGTTGGAAGGGATTGAGGGTGTTGGCGTGACACTCCCACGTTTTACAACAGCTAACCCCATAGGCCCAAATCCCGATGAGAAACATTATTGGCCTCATTCACTTTTTTTCTTAGCCAACGCCACAAAATATTGCATGCTCACAAAGCTCTCCTGCAAACTGTATCCAGGTTAAGCAACCTTGTCTCTACTTTCTGTCCAAAGATTTACCATTGTTTGTGTATTTTAAGGTTTTGAAAAAACTTAAAACATGTGAAGGAAGCTCAGTCATGGTTTAGACAAGAGTGAAAGAAAAACTATTAAAGCTCTGTAGTCATGTAATTTGCCATATAACTTCATGTGAAGTCAGAAGTCTTCAAAGCTGTCATGTACTACCTTATAGCAGATTTCACAAAACCACAGTTTAGCTGGAAAATTGGGAATTTGATGACTTTGTAGGTAGAAAAAGATGTAGTGGATCTCTGTGAGAATGCTTAACTTCGTCTGTCAAATTCCAAGTTGGAATAAAAAACGAACATGTTATGATGTTGACATTTGCACCTTTTCCAATGGGGATCTTTTTTTTTTGATGATGGAAGGTCAACCAGTGTCATGGTAGAGAATAATTTTGACTTTCAAATAGTTTACTGTACACACAACCAATTTTGACAAGATTTTTGGAAAGAAACAATTCTAGAGGTGAGTAACTTTCTCCTGTAATTATAACTTGTAACAAACAGAAGCGCCACACCTCGCTGACATTCCTCAATAGCAACTCCATCATCTCCACTAGGTGGCAGTAATGTTCCATATTTCAGGAAATTGCTATTTGTCTTTTAATTGTGCAGCAAACTTACACATGCATATATCTTCGGAAATGTTAGGTTCCACATGGGGGTAAAACAATCTACCCCTCCTGTTGAAACATGAGGGGCACTACAAAATATTTTTCACATAGCTGGGCAGAAGAGGAGAAAATTGTGGGGAAGGAAGTCACAGTTTTTTTTGGGCTACAACATGCTGAGCTCATGAATCAGACGCTGGGGATCTAAGTTGAGAAAAAGACACACAGGCGTCGGTTGGCCTGTGGGATCAGAAACGGCCAAAAACTCAAATTACGAGTATGTTTAAAGATGTTTATACATTTACGTAAGTGTGCTAAATCTTCCCTCTGGGAAAATTTAAATCTCAGCTTGGTTTGTCTTTTACATGTGTAATGAGCCTATGTTTTTGTTGTGCGTGTCTGGCGACGTGTGTATGTTTTATGGCTCTGTTTGTATGACCACATCTGGTTGGTTCAAGGAATGTGGATTTGGATTTCTGACTCGAACGAAATTATGCAAATCTGTTTAAGATACTACAAGAAGAGCTTTGCTGAGATTTATAAGTAGATTTGGCCCAGTAGTGTTTGGCTGGACAAACAACAAACGTAATGAAGTAATGCCGTATAGCCGAGGCCAAGATGTTTTTGGGAAAATAAATTAAAAATGTGAGAAATGTTTCTTGTTTCTCTTTGTGGTTCCTTTTGGTCCAAAGTTTTTTCATCTCTTTGCAGGTGCCAACAGTCTACCTTCATTAATTGCTGTTGTTTGTTAGTGTCTCCTCAGTCCTCACCGATTCGTTCAATGTGTTTCCGCTATTAGCACTTTCCTGGCGGTCATTTATTTTACTTGAGCTGTGACCAGAATCAATGACCTTTACTGTCTTTTATACTCTATTGAAGTTTAAAGGAGCCTGACAAAGCATTGATTCATTGCGAAAAGGAGATTATTTATTTATTTTTTTATTTATTTTCCAGACAGTGCTTGCCCTCAACAAGTAAATACAAAGAATGCAGGTGAAATGACGTTTTTGCTCCAGTTTTAAGGTCAAGTTTGTTTTGCTTTATACTTTACGCTTCTTGTGACCAAAACAAAACAAAGAATCACATCCAATGATACCAATGCTCCACTTTGATTGGTCAAGAGTGTGTTATTGTTATTCTACACTAACTAGACTCACTTAAACGCACTATGGGCATGACCTGGGTCACACGATTGATCTTGCAGCTCCTTTACCATGTGCTTTCAATTATGTTGAAAATAATTAAACTGTAGGAATGTCACCATGACCGCAGTCGCGCCCTAGAAGAGCGTGGCCAAAGATGTGACCTTAGTACAACAGTTTTGTTGACCTCGTCCATGTTAAAATTAGGAAAATGTAGTAGTTGTTACTTGATAACTTGACTTCCAACCAAGCAGCAGCGTAAGGAAAATATTTTAAGAGGATTCTTCCAACACGATTTGTTAGACACACTTTTTGAAATAGTACCCTCAATTTTACAAAAAAACCCAAGATGATTCTTGTGTATTAATGATCTGGTTCTTTCCAAACCACTCTGCATCTCTCAAGTATTCATCGGCCACACATAACCGAGGATGTGGTCACACAAAACATCACAAAGTCAACCACTGCGAATCATTTGTAAATATATATGTGAAGTTGAGTCGTTTAAGAGAATTACAAGATCATCTTTTGTACCTCCATGTTCTGAGTTTATATTTTTATTTCTTCAAAAATAATTTTTACTGTATTGCCCGTGTGGGCTGCTATATGCTAAGTGATTTGTTGTTTTGGATTAAAGTACCTAAAATCTCCATTTGATGGTTTTTGAGGCACGTCTGGGGGGGAATAGATTCAATTTCATGTTCCTCCTCAGCGCGCAGCAATTCATTCAGCTAATTGTTGAAAGCTAATTGTTTAATTCTATCAATCCTCTTGCCGCCAGCACTTGGAGGGTGACAAAGTAGCATGAGCTTGTTATTAACTTTTTGGGATTATAAACCGCATACATATAGTGTTTGTGTGCATGTGTGAGAGTGATTAATGGGTCAAACTTGCTTGCTTGTCATTCACTTAAAACGCCCCTCGTTGGCATTCCAGTTGAATCATTTTAAAATCCAAATAAGCATGAAATAGCTTTTTCTCGCTTATGTTCCAATTATGCGTGAACTGTTGTATGGACGTTGAATTGATTACAGCGCTACAGTGGCGTAGTTGTCCGCCCCCTTCATCAAATTCTTTTAAAGTTTAAGATCATTAAACGTAAATATAAAATGTAAATAACAGACAACTATAACCAAAGTAAACAAATAAAACAAAAAGAGAAAAGGTGGTTGAATAAAGGGTTTTTTTTTTTTTTGTTTTTTTTACACAAAACAAAAAGCCTATGAAAGAACTATGAACTTTTCATTTTTGGAATGATGATCTTAGTTCATGAAATTTCAATTATGAACTATGAACTGAACAAGTTCATTTTAAAATTTGCGAACTGAACTTTGAACTAGTTTGTGTAGATGATTAACTTTCCCAACTAACACTGCCCTCTTAGAATTGAGGATTGTCCTGTGTTCACAAGTAACCAATCACATCCACTCTTTTCCATGGCTTTAAAAAAATTTCTGCAAACGTTTTCCTGATTAAATAAATTTGAACAACGAGAGTGGAAGCTCTCCACAAATGTTCTTACAGACATTGATATTAATCAATAAAATCCGGATCTACCTTTTTTGTGGTTTAAACAATTTGTTCACATAGTCTTTGTCTCGCAGTCAATCTTGACCAGAAAAGGGACCTGTAAGTAACAAGTGAGAAGATTTATTTGTATTTTAAACATCTAGGGGAAAAGGCGATGAAACCGTTACGAGCGCCATAACCCCTCTAAAACTGATCGCTTCAGTGATAACCAGGCAAGGAATACCCCATGGATAAAAACTTGAAACTCAAGCCATCCTCTGAAAGCCCTTATATCCATCTTGCTTCTCTTTTCCCTTCATAAATCTCACCACTTTGACTGCCAACATTGTTGCTCACTTAATAGGAAACAACTTCGAACATCATTCTCCACTTGACTAATCAGTGTCAAGGTTTGTTAGCATTTCTTGTGGGATGGGGGAGTTTCCTGTGACATTACAATCAAAAGCATTTGTCAAAAGATTTTCTTTTTTTTTTTCAAGATGTTGGAGTAGGATGAGACAGCTTGTGTGCGTGTGTGATAGTTTGACATGGTTTGGTTAGTGAAATGGTGGGTGGGCAAGAGAATGGGAGTGACCCTGTAATGTCTCAGGGCCGGCACTGATAGTTCCAGTTTCCAGACTCCCACAAGCAGAATTGGGAACCTGAAAGGCAGGAAGCATTGGACAAGCTTGCCTGGAGCTAAGTGAAGTATGTAAATGTATCCTGGCTCTCCAAATGCAATCTCTCTCCCACGGATGACATACAGTGAAGTCCAAAAGTATTTGTAGTTGGACAGTGAAAGTTGAATAGATGATTACTTTGATTTTGCTTTTTAACCAACATGGATTTGAAAGAAAGCAATCAAGATGTTACTCATGTGGTTTCACAAATGTATGCTGTAATGGGCGCAGTGGCTTATATTGATTACCAGTGGCTCAATATTATTTGGACAACTGACATAACTGTATACCACTTTTGAAACTTGAAGGAACATTTATTCGCCCAAATTCTTTTTGTTTTTTCACATATCTGGAGCTACAGAGCTGCTAAAATGCCCTAAAGCACTAATTTGCATAATGGTATAATAATGTCTTAGCCAAAAGTGTATTTTTTTTTTACACTTGGTTGAGTTTTTCCCCAGTTTCGGAGGTCTCCGTGTCATTTTTGCTGGTGAAATGTTATGAGGCGTATTTTTGCAACCATCCCCATAATGCATATTGGATGCAATCTACATCAGATATTTCATCACTTCAAAAAATTAACACTCCCTCCGTGACACTGCTTTCATCAGGGTTTTATTCAAGAATTGCCTGGCGTAAACAGTCTGAAGTTTATCTCGGGAGATGCTTTGCGAGACCTTCACAGCAGGCTATGTCAGTTTCTGCTTGTTTGTGAATCTTCTTTCAATTCGGTCTTTACTGGCTTGGCCATTAAAAAAAATATGCTTAAAAATTTTGCTTTTGCAGTTTTCAAATTAAAATGTAAAAAACAAAAACAATGCAACATCCCTTAACATTATTGGCCTGATCCTCTTTGATATTTACCTTAGAAAAAAAAAGGAAAAAATAAATGCTATGCTTGATTCTCAAAGGACCAAGAACTTCCAATATTTTATGACGTGTCAACATTACACCTTATGACCAAGGTTTAAGTTTGGCAATAAAAACCCACTTGATTGTTGCTTGGTTTAAAATATTCCACTTTTCACTCTGAAAACAGTAATTATTGTTTGGAAAGAAACATAACCCACATTTGCTAATGTAAATGCTATGATTGCAAATGGGAATCTGGTGTCGGTTTGGAACGTCAACCTCCACGCCCTTTTGCCCCCACTTGGAGGTTGTGAATACACAAAGACAAAAATCTGTTTTACTCATTTTCTGCGCTCATTGCGGCATGTACTGCATGCATGCAACATTTGACTTTGGCAGATGCGCTGCGCACAATTGGAAAGCGTTAAGTCAGTTTATTGGCTTGCACGCTGAAGAGGCAGAACTGTCTGGTCACCACATGGAGAAGCTAAGTCCTGCATTATCTTTTCTTGCAGCTGGAAGCTTCCTTGATGAGAATGGTATGAATGAATGACATGTGATACTAAACAAAGAAAAAATGAATAAAAGATGGCCATTGTGTGATTATCCTCGATCATAATGTCATTTTTTTTTATTAGAGCACTCATCGACTCACATGATTGTTTAAACAGCTGTAAGTAGTCATTTGACAAAACAGCAGGCTAAACATTTTTTTTTATTGCCCTGCACTTTAAAAATAACTTTAGTAAAAGGATCTCACTGCATGTTGGGTTGAACTTACACAACAGACAGCTCGGTGAATTTTCAACCTCAAACTCAGGACACCACTAAATTAAAAACCTTTTCCAGTATTTGAATGCTCAGAATACAAACCTGTACTCCCATCATCTCCTCACTAACTCCTGAGGTTAGAATTTATTTGAAAGGTAGACTTGACGCCCCGTGGTTTATGATTTTTAGAGAAGAAGGTTTATAGAATGCGTGCCAGGGAAGGTTTTGGAGGTTGTAGTCTCTTTACCTTGGAGGTCGTTGTCTCTCAGACAAGACCATTACTTGTAATATTTTGACATTCCCTTTCCCAGACCAGTACCTTGAAGATTATGCGTCTCTTTCCTCCGCGTCTGAGAGACCAATGAAGAAAACATTGTTTATTTGAAATGTCCCTCAATAGCATTCCTTCTGCTTCACTCCGAGCCGGGGTTTTCTTCAAGTCTGGGTTTTTCCAACTTATTACATATCAGCATATTTTACTTATGTATGCTTTTCATACTACACATTGGGAATCCCACTGTGGCCAAAAAGCCACTCATGTATTTTTATTCCGACTGCCACTTTTGCACATACTATACGCTCATGCCACCTTATGTACATACAGTACTTAGTCTTCATTGCTATAAATCTTCAGGGCCAATCCAACTCCTCCCAGCTGCAGTTAGAGCAGAATGTACCAGTAGCCTGTTAGAGAGCTGTGCTGGCGAGAACAGCTCATAAATAATGCAGCTGAGAGTAGCTGAAGCCTGGGAATGGTGAAGAGGAACATCTGCCCTCAGGGCGGAGGTCTAGTCAGGCCCCAGAGGCAGAATGATTGGTTGGCGCCCTTGGGGCAGCGGGCCACTAACACCAGCATCGCTTGAGAAAGCCAAGTGAGAGGTCCTGCTGTTTGGATTAGTCCCGCTAGACTATAGTTAACCGTGTACGTATGTTTGTGTGTGCGTGTGTGTGGCTACGCTGGTGCGTAGAGAAATTACAGTGGATACAAAAAGTCTACACACACACCCCCTATTCAAATGCCAGATTTTTGTGACATTTAACAAAAGGTGCATGCAGTTTTATATCCACTGGTCTCTTCTAGCACCTCTGATAATTCAAACATTTCAATTTACCTCATAATCTGCAGAGAAATGTAGCACATCTTTAAAGTAGCCATAAATTACATTGAATGATTGAACTGTTTTCTATATGTGCTGTTTAGTTTACAAGACATCTCGACAAAAAGAAATCCGATATACACTTGACATTTCTAGAATGAAAACTCCGATTCTCCTATTGCTGCAACTATGCCAGGTTATCTTCCTCAGGTTCCTGGCTAAGTGTGATTGCTGCTAGCTGTAATTATGACCAACACTAACCAGACTAGGGCTGTCCACAAGATGGAAGGGCGACACTTATGTGGTTTGAAACCATATTCCTCTGGAGAAGCTTTCCCTAGGAAGTAATCCCAGCAGTAGTCCTTGTCTCCTCGCCATGTATCCCCAAATTAGAGGAATGCTTCAATGAAAACTATGGCATACTGGGTTTGACCCCTATGACTTTCACAGTTCAAGTTCTTTCTATAACAATACTATAGGAGGAGTTTGATTTAAACCTGCGGGTGGTCACAGTGGATTGTCTGTGGAACACATCATTTCTTGGGCGATCCTGTTTCGGGAGACTCAACTTTGTCCTCTTCCCACCAGGTTCCTGCGCTGCAGTTTGTGACCGTGAAAACCACTGTTGCTCTTGAATGTGCATTTCGCCCTTCTTGGTCAGATAGTGGTGAAGAATATGGATCTGTAAAGGGCTAAAAGGCAGCGCAGTGTGGATGACCTATGTGGAATTACCGTGCAATTTAAATGTTTTATTTTTTTATTTTTTACAAAGCTACCCAAAAAGGAATTGTCCTTATATAGCTCTGCAGACTTAAAACATACTATCTTTGTATTATTTGTTATGCAACAGCATAAAATCAGAGATATCATCTATCAATCTATTTATATTTAATTATTTTGCTTCCAATTCAATTAATCTATGGACAATAGTGCAAGGACTACTTAACTGGCTTTAAATGGCTGAGTAATTAATTTTAGGGTTTCTTGATTGAATAAACAGTGGCTTCGATGACCGCTATGAAACCAAATAAGATAATGCAACGTATATTTTCCTTCAGGGAAGGCAGGCAATTCAAAAGAATCATGGTGAGTCTACTGCCTTGAGTGCCCGTCATAGTTTCAATTTACCTGTGAGACTTCACACATAATTCACGGATGGTTTAGTAGTTTGTCCGCCTGACTTTCGACGAGCCGAGTTTCCACTCAGTGGTTGTCTGCTTTTATATGTGCCTTGTGATTGACTGGCTACTAGTCCGGTGTGTCATATGCCTTTTACCCCAAAATCAGATGGAAGCGCCTCAAGTGACCCTGAACGGGATGGGCAGTAAAGAAAACGATTGCATGGACTTAACATCTATGAAATTGCAGGTGGTTACTGGTATTGAAGAGGAATATGTGCCGGTAGAGTGGACGGGCATAACATGGTTGGCTTTTATGCATATTTAAGGATGTAATTCTTAAAGAAAAAAAATAAATAAATATTATGACACATTACTTCCCTTGTACCCTTCCAGACATAGGCATACATTCTTTTCAAATACAAGTACACATTAACATACCAAGGACAGGGCTGATAAAGCCCCAAAGTGCTCCTTTATCATTTGCAAGT
The DNA here is from genome assembly GCF_024217435.2 of Syngnathus scovelli. Taxonomy (NCBI): domain Eukaryota; kingdom Metazoa; phylum Chordata; class Actinopteri; order Syngnathiformes; family Syngnathidae; genus Syngnathus; species Syngnathus scovelli. Next base: position 8,168,809 of record NC_090856.1, read on the forward strand.
ATTTATTTTACAGTGTTTATAGTTCTGTGTCTAAATCATCATCAGGGAAAGTGTGCTTTCACATGTTGATGTAAGAGAACATTTACATGGCTGCTCTCCTTCCTCTTACCTCTTTGTGTGGATGTTCCCCCTCCCTAACCAGAACCACATTGACCTTGCCTTTGAACACGGCGGCATTGGGAGAGATCTCCATGTAGAAATGAACCGAGCGGCTCCGTGAAGCCAGACAAATAGCTGTACTGTATTAACAGGTCATAGAAAAGCCATGTTTTCATGCAGTTATCTTAAGTCCTATAAATCCACAGTGCCCATTAAGCTTTGAGTTTACCTGTCAAAATTACTTGAGGTGTGTTAATTCATCTATTGATTAAGATATGGAAGGCTCCATTTTGAGGGTTGTACCCTAATATTGTGCATATTGTACTCATTTACGAATCTAATTTGAAACCATACTTTAAAACCCTAACCTGTTTGATGGGATTTTTTCAGATCATGGTCCTAATCAAACTGCGCACGAAGTCTCCCCCCTATCTCCAGCGTCATCTGCACCAATGCAACTATGGAATTGCATACTTTTCATACCCATTACTTTTTTACCTTTGTAGTTCTATATGCAAATAAGACAAATGGTCCTTGAGTACGTTCCTTCTGTTTACAAAGACAGAGATAGACAGATTAGGATGTCCTTGACTGTGACCCCAACCACATTTGTACGGCCAGAATGCTTCTTGAGTGCAAACACAGATCTCCACAGAGCTATCCACCCATATTGGGAAGTAAAGTCAACACTAGATTGCATAAGTTCTAAGAGACTGTCAGCATGAGCATAGTGAGCACCAGAACAAATGAACCACTAAGCAGTGCTACAAACCAATGCTCACACAGTTAAGCTTAGATAATTTATGTTCGTTTATTAGCTACTTTTAGCAGACCTGACAATTCTGCTCACTTTCTAACACGTTTCCCGCAACACTGCTAAAAAGTAAGCAACTATGAAAGAATGTTGGTATTTGACAGTATGTCATTATTAAAACACAAGATTATGATTTTAAAAGTCATGTTGACAGATTTTATAGACTGGCAGGTCACGTTTTTGTTAAGTCATTGTACCATTTGTTATTCTTTTGGGATTTATTGTGTTGTTGCCCGCCACAACACTTCCGATACACCACCATCCTTATTTGGACCAACCAGCCCATATTTTCCAGTTCACTGTTAGCATGGATATTTGTGCAGTGTGTGTCTTCAAAACTCCATCCATCCATCCATCCATTTTCTGAACCGCTTAGTCCCCACGGGGGTCGCGGGCGTGCTGGAGCCTATCCCAGCCGTCATCGGGCAGTAGGCGGGGGACACCCTGAACTGGTTGCCAGCCAATCGCAGGGCACACAGAGACAGACAACCAATCGCACTCACACTCACACCTAGGGACAATTTGGAGTCTTCAATCGGCCTACCAAGCATGTTTTTGGAATGTGGGAGGAAACCGGAGTGCCCGGGGAAAACCCACGCGGGCCCGGGGAGAACATGCAAACTCCACACAGGGAGGGCCGGAGGTGGAATCGAACCCGCACCCTCCTAACTGTGAGGCGGACGTGCTACCCAGTGCGCCACCGAGCCGCCTCTTCAAAACTCTTCAACCAAAAATATAGTTTGTGGAATCATGTTTTTGCCACAGTAAGCATTTCAAGAGCTAGACACATCATTAGAAACATGTGAAGAATGTGAAGACATCCACATGTAAAGCTCTTTCCAAAGTTCTTCATTTTCAAAGATACTATCATAAAATGGAACGTCACGAGTCAAATTTGATCTTTTCCGTGTGTTGCGGTAACATCTACCGCAATACACGGATGTCTCTGTCATCTTAAAGGTAAATACGGACATTTAATTGAGGCACAAAATTTGTTGGAGTACATCCCACTGATTTAGGAAATAGGGCAATACTCAATTTTGATCCACATTGTCAGTTCTTATTCATTTGACAATATTTTCATGATTGCAGTTGTTATTTGCGTCCGTATAGGCCTGACCTGCCTCAGAGAAGTGCTCCCAGACATTTTGTCCCTCATACGAATCCTCCAATTCTTTGCTAATTGAAAATTGGACTGGAGTGGAGCAGGAAGATGATATATTTGTGTATAATGTACATGCACTTTTACTTTTTTTGTGTTCAGCGTGTGTGTTGCCTGCACCCTTGACATGCTGCAATCACAGTGACAAAAGATTCAATGCATACGAGCATTCCTTTTGCACAGACTTAATGGTTCCTCGGGTAGCAGCTATTGCTCATAGAAGAACTTTTTAATGAGATGGCGCACACGCATGCACAGACAATAGCTTATTGATGCCAGTGCCCTGTCACTCCTGGCCTCGCACTCCCTCTGTGCCTGTAGGTGCTGACAGACTGATAGGCAACGATTGTTCCACAGCTGAATCGAAGGAAGGCAAGCTGGGGCCTCTCCCTTGCTCCCCTGCTTCCCTTTTTTTTTTTTTTTTTTAGATTTGTGCTCGCTCTCTTCCTCTCTTAAATCGTACACGGTCTCACTGTCACTCCTTCAAAATTTTTATTCCACTGAATTTTTTTTCTTCATTGCCGACTTATTTCCTATTTTCCTCTGGTCTCACTTCCTCTCTTTTTCTCATCTCGCTAGCTCTTCCCCACGATACATCTGTCACAGCCAGCCATGCTCTTTTTATCTCCCGACTGTACACAGCCGTCTTACCCAGGCGGGTGGTGCCACAAGCAACTTGGCAGGTCACATTCTTTTGCTCCTCCATCTGCTGCCTCCTTGATCTCCAATTTCACTTTATCGACATCGTCCTCTGCTTTTACTGCATTGTTCCCCCACTGTGTCTGTCCCACTTCCTCCACTTGTCTGTGTCATCACCTTCAATTGTTCAACAATCCGTCCGCTCTTTTAAATCCTTTTCCAGCCAAAGGGCCCAAGGACCAGACCAATCTGGGGTGACTTCACAATAAAATGTGTGTTCCAAGTTCAAAGCAAAGTTCGCTTCTCAGTGGCAGTTTAAATTAAGATGCCCACCATCTGACTGTGTTGCAATGTTTTCATTTCTAATTATTACAGCAGCACTTGTGACAGTGATCATTTGGGTGTTGAGATTCAGCGACATTTTCTTCATCTTTTACTACCAGATGCTTTATTATTAATGGTGTTGATTTGAGTCTACCCATGTAAGTAATCCATCCGTTTTCTACCTTATCATATTCACTGTTGCTATAGTCTATGCCAGCTAACTCGGAACAAAACCCAAACAACACCCTGAACTGGTCATCAGTCAATAAAATGACACATGCAGATACAAAAAACAAAAACAACCACAAAACATTCTTATTGTTACTGAGCGGGAACTGAAGTCACATTGGCTGCCCAGAAATTAGGCGTCTTAACTACTAAGTGACTATATCAGTGATTGTCATCCGTCTGTCCATCCATCCATCTGTCCATCCATCCAGCCATCTTATTGCTGTTATGGATTGAATGTATAAATGGCTGCTGTTGAATTCAGATTCAGAATACCGATAGAGAGATGCTAGTTTGCTTCTTGGATACGGTTGAGGTGTCTTCATGCTGCAACTGAAGAATTATAACACTGTTTGCATGTCCCTTTAACGCTGTCTGCATGCGAATTAATTGATTGTATGTTAAAATTTGTGCGGTGCGCAATACAATATATAGTATAAAGCAGAATGCAAATTAAATTTGCCCTCGTGAGGGGAATAGTGATTGCCATGGGGTACAAGCTGTTGTCTGTCCACTAAGCGGCAGTGTTACATCATTGCTGAAGTTGAGGCACAGGTCGCCTCTGGTCATATAAACAACCACATGTGCGTGCTAAGTGCAGTTATACAGTTCCTCTGAATGATCTACAGGGCAGGAAAGGAAAGAATGCACTGCACACACACACACACACACACATACACACATGCACACACGCACACACACACAGACATTATATGATTCTGTATGTTAGTTGCCTTAGTGGGCATGTTCCATGACCCACATTATGTATACATTGAGTCCAGTCAGACTCCTTCATGGGATTGTCTGTAAATACAGTATTGTGTAGGAGTCCAGCTACAGTCGATTTATTGTATTTATGACATTGCATTGGTGAAAGTTATTGTCTGAGATCTGCATACAAGGACTTATAGCTTCAGTTATGTGATGAGTTTGTAAATAACACTTGCAGCAAACAGCACTCATCTTGGCTTTATTAAAATATTGGGGTGTTTCTTAGAAATTCACACATTTTTCTTTCCTTCCTGGATTCTATCGTCACTAAAAAGGTTTGATTCAATTCAGTTTCTACAAAAAAATCTTTGTAGTAGTATTTTTTTTGCGCAACTCCATTTCCTACATCAGGTATGTCTGGCATTTTTAAATTTATTTTATTTTAATTTTGAAAGTTTTTACATGGTCATCTTTAATGTTTGCTGTGCTAATACTAACTACCAGAAGAAGTAACTATCAGAAAACCGTATATTCTCAGTTGAATTATTTCATGGATGTCAGAAAGCTCGAGACACAGCTGTGAAGCCATTTTGGCAAGATTGCGGAAGGTCTTACCCCCTCCTTCAGGATTTCTACTCCTATACTCTTGGCCACCCACCCACAGAGGTCTAGCCCGCAGGTGACTGTGTGACTGAAATCAACTATTAGTGTGCCAAGGGTGTCATAGAGCTAACAATACCATTACTACTACTACCACCACGACTGCAACTACTACTATTTCTGGTACTACTGTAGGTTACTTAAGGCTTTTGTCGAATGACTGCTTTGGTAATCCTGTACAGTAATAAGCGGTGACCTACAGGTCTCAAATAGTTGGCAAATTATATTATTTTCCTGTGATACTCATTTTGTTGGGAAATCGTCCAGTTTGAGCATAATTCAGTGCTTGTAGTTTTGTGCTACTTCCTGCTCAATTCTTGTGGGAAAAAAAGGCTTATGTGAATGATCTATTACCTTGTGCTTCCATTTTATTTCTTTCCTCTGTTAAACGAGACATTTCCTAGTATAATTTAGTTTTTTGGTGACAGCCTCACAAAGTCTCTTAAGCAAAGTCTAGTTAAAACACATTTATTGTAGACAGATTTCATGTCACAGGGATATCGAAATAGTAGATGCCGACTAGTATAAGAAGTTAAAAAGGGTTATTGTAAAAGAAAGTCAGATTAGCATTGTACAATTAAAACCTGGAGAAGAAGCTTCGAGAATTAAGAACAAAGTTGTCGCAAAACTGCTGAAGATAAATAATATGGTGTGTGTAAGAGCTTGCGTGTGTGCTTGTGAGACTGTGAGCGCTTGAGTGTGTGTGCTTTTGTGTGTGTGTGTGTTTGTCTGGAGATGGCCGACAGGGCTAACGCTTCCAGATGTGGAATGGGCAACCTGCCTGTCGGGACCCAAACACAGGAACTTCCCCCCTTGACGGCGGAGATTAATCTAAACCAGGGGAATCTGTACAGCAAGATGGAGGAGGCATTGGATGTGTGTGTCCCTTTGTGAGTGGTTTAGTGTGTGTGCATGGGGGGGTTGATGTGAATGGTTTTATCTAAACTGTATGCTCCCATTGCTTTTTATAGAGAGATCTTTGCCTTTGCCAGGTCATTGATGGCGCCCCGTGGATGAATGCATATGAACATTATGGAAAAACATAGTGTCATGCTGGCATGTACACATTATTTACAATATGACCAACCCAAGAAAAGTATGATAAAGTGGCTCCAAAATTTCATCATGAGGATAAATCATGACATGTATATACAGTAATCATGCAGTCAAAACACATGTACCGCACCCCTAATGATAGTTTTCAAATTCAACATCTAACAGTTGGAATGTCAAGAGTCACCGTCAGAAGCGATCGTAATTGCTTTTTTAAATTGTCACGGAAGATTTGCAGACTTTGCCCTAAGCTCAAGGGCTAAAACGCTCTGTATTGCCTTCGTCTATCAGTTGAGGGCTTTTCTAGGTTAATGGTATTTCACCAACTTTCTCTTAATTCATATTTCTGACTTTGATTCACGCCCCACTGCACTCTTATGCAGCCTTTCCATATTATCTGACAGGACATCACGTCCTGGCGTTTATCAATTAATTGCATTTGGTTCTTGAGTGCCATTGTGAGCCAAGAAGGTCCCCCCCCAGTAAATGAGTGATACATGTCCCAAGTAGTCTTCTTTATATAGAGGAGCGTAATTAGATGTCAGACCCAGTCAATATCTGTGGGTCATTCACCAACAAGCTATGACATCATTGTCTCACTATATATTGTATTACCGTATTTTTCGCACTATAAGGCGCACCGGATTATAAGGCACACCTTGAACGAATGGCCCATTTTAAAACTTTGTCCATATATAAGGCGCACAGAATAAATAACTCAACGTTGCTCAAACGTTAATGCAATCACAATATACTAACACTTGAAATAGTGAAAACAATAACAATATATCAATAACTCAACGTTGCTCAAACGTTAATATCACACAACACACAAACTAAACACGTAAAACTTACTTTAATAAATTAGTCCTCATCCACGAATCCATATTGGTCCATATATAAGGTGCACCGGATTATAAGGCGCACTGTCGGCTTTTGAGAAAATTGGAGGTTTTTAGGTCCGCCTTATAGTGCGGAAAACACGGTAATCATGACATCCTCAAATGCAAAATGCTTACTTATTAGTCTGTGTTGACATTATGCAATTGGTGTCCCTCACTGTGGTGATAAATACCGTAATTTTCAGAATAAAAGTCGCTCTGGAATATAGGTCGCATTAGCCATAAAATGCACAATAACGTGAAAAAAAAACATATATAAGTCGCTCCGGAGCATAAGTCGCATTTTGGGGGGAAATTTATTCGACAAAATCCAACACCAAGAACAGACATGAACGAGCAACAACAGGCTAAACGATAGGTATGCTAACATGACATATAAACACAAACGAAGAGCTGAGAACGGGCCTGACGTAACATTCAGAGTTATTAACATTTAGGTTTTATTTATTTTTTTAAGATTTATAGTCCGAAAATTACGATAATCCATCCATTTTTTGTACCACTTGTAGGTGAGTTGCAGCTGACTTTGGGTGAGGCTTTTTACAACTTGAACCAGTTGCTAGCCATTTCTAGAGCACATTCTGTACAAAGGACAAATTTTATACAGTTCATTTATTTGTCTTTTACTTTGTAATGCCACTACAGTAATTGAAAAGTGTATTTTCGTCCTTGCTGACTAAATGTTGCCTCCCTGCTCACGTTAAGAGAGAGAGTGTGTGTGTTGTGTATACAATTAAATTAGCCGGTGGTTGCTTCAGAGATGCACCGAGTTTCTGGGCTTCACAAATTAGTTAAATGGCACTTACTTGATTGCTCAGTGTGGTGTGTTTGTTTGTTTGTTTGGCTATGTGACAATGCACATTTCTTTCAATGTCTTTGGTGTTAGCTTGTTTCACAGGCTTTGACCTTTGCTTCCCCAAGCAACTGGCCAGTGAAAACACTCTTGGCGAGGCGGAAGGGGACATGGCCATTCGTCAGGCATAATGCAATGGCAAGATTCAGCCCACAAACCAAGCTTACCATTGGCTCAACAGTAGTTTATAGGGGATGAGAGCTGGCTCACTGCATGAGGCAGATCCGCCACTAAAATAACTTTGGCAAGAAATGTTACATCAAATTAAAAAATCTTTGGGTATTTTCATAAAAGCCATACCAAAGACACCTGGCAGCTGTTTTAAATTGTAGAAAAGCATGCGTGGTACTACTCTGTCACTTACAGTTAAGAATGTTGCAGTGATTTTGCCCAAATAGTTAAAGATGAGACTGTTTTTTATATTATTATTTTCCACGGGAAACGATGCATTGAAAATCCGAACAAATTGGAGGTAGACCAGTGGCCCAGAATAGATTGTGTTCAGACTCCAACATTCCACACTACACTACTTTAAAATGCCATTACAGTTCTGTTATATGGTGGTGACTTGTCATACATATATACCATAGGGATTATTATGAATATATATTCTCTCAGTCTGTAAGATCCTTGCGGCCATTAGCCATGTGCTCAATGAGGTCTTGTATTGTGCTTGTTTGTGCCATGGTGTAAATTCTTGGGAGCTTGTGTGGTCGCGTAAAACTTTAATGATGCACACATGGATGCAACAATCCCGATCTGATTGCAATCACAAACTCTAACCGAAATAAATTTCCAACATTCGCTCACAAAAACAACAACAAACATTTCACTCCAACTTGGAGAACATGTGTTTTCTGTCTGCACTATCTCCATAAGTCCCCTCCCTGCTGCTGTTCTCCATGACCAATGGCATGACGCAACATCTCCATCCAACCTTGGGAAGCACAAGATTATTGTAATTACACGGATGTTGCTTGCCCACAAAAATTAGGAGGATTACATTAACGGCCACTAAACTCAGGGGGTAACCATCTCCTAGCGACCACCGACAACAATTTAAAACTCTTATTTTTGCCTACGCTATTTGCATTTTGATTTGCCTCTTCATTTAAAAAGTGAAGACATCGGGCAGATGAACTGCTGAAGTAGATGGAAAGTTGGAGAAGGGAGAAGGAGAAAAAAAAGTCCTTTGCCAAAGCTTGTCTGCTTCTGGCATTTTTGCAAAAGAAAGGTGAAGCCATGCGTTCAGTGCATTTGAATACAGGCTTGATTATAATAATATTAAAATCATGGTTGCTTGGTACATTTCACAATGTTGGTGAGTTTTTGCCAAGAAATACTGAAATTTGTGCGGTTATTCAGATTTGAAAATAATTAAGGAAGGCACCGTTCATTTACCGTCTAACTTTATATATTATTATTCATTTAATGCTTTTTTCATGCTCACCTTCCAGGTCTGTGAATGCCGTCAGGGATTAACCGCATACTTTTGTTCGTTAACATTTTCAGGCTCCAAAAGCCGAGTCCAGGGAGTTAAAAAATATCCCAGACCCCAAGTGAGCTCCCTGAAGGATGCCTCGAGACTCATTGGTCCTGCATTTGCTCAGCTTCCTTCACGGTGTTGGCACCCGTGACAGGCATGTCATATCGATGAAGCCCGTTCAGAGGCGAGGAGAAACAGGAGCGCAGCATCATCACAGGAGAACTCAGGAGTCTGCTGCAGAGTTGGAGATGGCGTGTCTGGGATTAGTTTTGCTTTGTTGGGCTGCGGTGTTGTTTAAATGTTTGTGATCTTACAGAAACAACTCACACCTTCCTTTGGCCACTTCACATGTGCTTGAGGCATTTGTTGTTTCATGAGAACTTGATCTCAATTATAGTTTTTATATCAACAGGCAAGTGCTCTATGACTTTTTACTGGTATATGTTAATTATATTTTCCTTGCTTCAGTGAGTGAAACAGACTTCTATTTATCAAAGTGAGAATGCACACATTTTATTCCTTCGCTGTGTGTTTCAATTGCCGCATAGTATTTGACCTCTTCTCACCTTATCAAATATTATGAGAAGGTTAAATGAGGTCACTTCATGAGAAAGATAACAAAGGGCCGGGTTCACGGGTAGAGAGCTCCCATTTTATGCTGTTGTTTGTCCTCAGGCTCAGGCAATCATCATTACGCAGCAAGTCAATCTCCGGTGTGTCTTCTCCAACCGTCTTATTCACCTTTTTTCAAACACAGTGAAATAATATAACCACATAACCAATAAAAGAGAAAAATTAAGATGATTTTTCTTGCTTTGGGACTAGATGAATATGATGAATGTCTCAAGGAGATTTTATCTGCTACATCCTTAACATCTCTCGTTTTATCTTCCTGGCTCTCATTCTCAGACTAGCCTCATTTAAGGAAGATGTGCCGTAAAGCTCTAATTCAGCTCCCGGCTTGTTTTAGCAAATAGCTCCCCTGATGATGAGTGCCTCTTGGAACCTGTAAAAAAATTTTTTTTCAATCTCACAGCATGTCAAGTCATGTTTTTCTTGTCCTTAGGTTTTCATTTAAATATGAGCAAACTTCAGTTTTGAATTTCAATTACATACATATGTCTGCATTGAAATACATATAGAGCCACATTTTGGATGCATACTCATTTATAACATGGTGCAAATTATTAATAATAAGTCGCTGTCGTAGAAACTGCTGTGAACCAAAGACCACCAGTATTTAGTCGACTGAACCTTCAATTGTGGCCTATTTATTATATCCTACTAATTTCACTGCAACATGTCAAGTCTTGATTTAATTAGTTTTGATCAGTAGCATTAATCAAGTTACCTCTTGAGCCTGCACATGTCAATAATAATGATGAATTGATGCATATTTGAATGCATTTCCTTGAACTTCATTTTAGCTGATATTATGTAACATCGGCAGAGTGGTCAAGAACGATCGTGTCCATCTGGTAGCATCTGCTGTTTGACATAAATATTGACACTTATTTGGAGACAAAGTGGCCGATGCGGTTCTGCATGATGGTGTGTCATTGCACATATTGTCTCTCTCACTCTGTGGGAGTCTCTCTGCCTCCCCACATTTTTTGGATTAGGTTACCGGGTAACCAGATTCGCATTGGTGTGTGACGTTCTTCATTCCCCTTGAGAACGTCAACGGCATGGTTTGGTTTTCATCAGATTCACTTGCTGGCATGAATGTGTGTGTGTGTGTGTGTGTGTGTGTGTGTGTGTGTGTGTGTGTGTGCGTATGCCTCTAAAGAGTAGAAGTGTATACTGTACAAGGAAAGCCCATTACTTTTAAAGCCTCAGGCCTGTGATTGACTGGTGATCTATTAGGAGGGACCCCACCTTTTGTCAAGTGTCAGCCCCGCCCACATCCCTGTGCGGGACAAGTGGTTTAGCACCTGGGTGGATGGCCGCTGGATGTATAATTTGAGAAGGCAATGTTGTAAGTCAAATACCCCATATAAACACAGCCGCATTGTATATTCATAACATTTAATACATGACTTCATCCTTTTTCTATTACACTGACCTATATCACTTTCCTTCTTTTAGAATTTGACTCTGGGTTTTGTTAGATTTAACCCATCCTCTTCCCTTTATTTGATGCTTTTGATGTGGAGAAAAAAGTAAGATTAGGATCTGAACTATCCTCCACTTTTAGTGTCACACAGTGGAGGTTGAAGTCACTGCTAATAGAACACGAGTCTGTGATGAAACAATAAACAGACCGGCACGTTAGCCTTTGCTCTCATCGTACTGCAAAATAAAATGGTGTGGAATTCGCATATGGGAAAATTACAATTTCACCATTTATCATGTAGTTTTTAAAGTGACAGTACTTCCAGTTTCATGTTTTGGCCAAACCTCAAAACTGTATATCCCTCTTAGGGAGTCAGCCAAACTTTTTCCACATCTGTATTTAAAACACAAGGTCTTACTTACCGTATATGAGGGGATTTAGTATAATTTGATTTGTTGGATGAAACAGCAAATGTTCCATAACATGTTCGGTTTGTCACCTCAGTATGTCACATTATGACAAACCAAGTACCAAACACCAGAAAGCAGCATGTATTACCCACCACAAGGAAATAAATATGCAATAAAATGCCAATCTTTCCCCATTTTATTTTGCACCGTGAGACTTTCCTTGCCATTTACTTTCTGTAACTCTTCCTTAATTGTTAAAGTTATCAGTACTTTCATATTAGAATTATGCTGGTAAAGCATGTTAACACGTTTCAAAATGTGTTATTTATATTCTCCTGGCAAGTGGTTGCTGTAGAAACTTGTGTCTATTGTTTTTTGGCCAACATCTGAAGTCTACAAAATAGTATCTATTTTTTTGTCTACAACTAAGAACAGCTTTTATAATTCCAGTTTTGGCCATTTAAAGAAGTCAACCAAAAAGATGTCTGCAGGTTGGCAAATATTTCCGAAAAACAACCAATTTGTGTCCTAATAGTGTTGATGTTATTAAAAGCAGTTCAGAAGGAGAGATTTAACGATATGTCCTGAAGGCCACGGACCAAATTATGTATAATTTAATTTCACCACTTACTTTTAATCTAGTGTTGAGTGATTAACAACAGAACATCTGAAGAATGTTGTTGATAAGAATCACTTTGGAAACCTACGTCATGAGCATACTTTATTACAATTAACGATAAAAGATAAACATTTTGCTAAGCATGCCTTCTATCATTTCTAACCTTTCTTTAAGGCTTCTGAATCTTAACTCTGTCGTCACGCCTAATTGTGTGGTTAATGTTAAAATCTGGAGTCCCTGTGATCCGAGTGTCACAGGACTCACATGGCACGTGAAAGATGATGGCAGCAGCTCCTGTGGTTGCTTTTCTTGTGGTCATCGTTGACGAATCAAAGTTTACCGCTAAGTCTATGGATTTTAGCGAGGTCAAGGGCTTTTTCTCTCACACGTCCCGCATAATTGGTCAAAAGAGATGGCGTGGTAACGCCCCCCCCCACCTCCCATCCTGTGATCTTGTGACCATAGTTGGAGAGTTGAGGTAGCGAGATCCGGAATTGCTGCTGGTTAAAAGAAGTTTAACCTCCTGGCCCCTTGTGCAAACCACTCCTGTTTTTCCCTACTTGTGGACAGTGTAGCTGAGTCTTCATTAATCAGTGGTACCAGTCTAAAGCCTCACATACGTTATCCTAAGGCTCATTGCAAGACATATTGACGCTTAGCAGATCAATATACCTAGCAATGATTGGTTTACTGAAGGTAGTCCAGCTTGCAAACATGTATGTTAAAGACTCTTAAACAGATTACCAATTGTTTTTGCTCACAGGTTAAAGGAGGAGGGGGGTTATCCTAGCCTTCTCTGACCCCCTTAAGCCTAAAAAAAAAAAAAACACGCTGTAGCATGGCAATGACTTCTTAGCCAGGAACTGTCAGATGCTCAAGGCGTGGTGATACAGCCATGCTACAGTTCTACTCTTCTCACTGCCCTCGCCTGATCCACATTAAAAGGGAAAAAATAGTAGTTTGTAGTTTGAATTTGACATACAATATATCTTTTGTGACACCCGTCTTGGAACATATCTTGATCTGTTTGTCTAATGTTCCTAATGTGGATAGTTAGTGCATCAGCATGTTGCCTTTTGATGGACCTCTCCTGTGTCTGTGCTCTTTCTCTTAGCCAAGCAGAGCTAAAGGTAAGACCTCCATTAGGGTGCCAGTGTGGTAGTTGAGTTATGTGCCATCTATATACAGTACATAACTGGGAGGCAGCATACAAGCCAGTGGAGGTCTGTGCAGATGCATTGCCTATTGTTATATTGCTATAATTTATGAGTGACAGTTCAGATGTGATAAGAGATGTGGCGGTGGAAATCAGATGCCCAGAGGTCACTCGCAAGGTCCTGGGGAGGAGTTCATTATAGTATAGACTTTATCGATGTCCTTCAATTATATATATTGTGTGAATGTGTGTGTGTTTCTGGTGACAGCACAGGCTGTGGGTGAGCTGGCCGAGAGGAACAAAGATGAAGACTGTGATATGCGAACTGTGAAGGGCCAGGCTGGTTTGTGTTTGCTGCGGCTGTTCGGATGTTTCCTTGGTAGTTAAAAAACATCCGCGCTCGATTGTGTGCCTCTGCGTGTTCAGTTGTTGGCTCATTTGTTTCGTCTTTTGCTCCATGCGCAGGGCAAACAGCCACAACTGTGCGGTTGCATATACTATTGTGTACGTGTGTTATGTGTTGCGTGCAAGATGGAAAATGGAAAGGATGTGGACCAATGGTGGAGGGCAGTCTAATTCCTCTGCTGTCTCCTGGCCTTGATTCCCTTCACTCACAAGTGTGACTGCAATTTGCGCGCTGTCTTCAGGTTCAAATTTATGACCTCGCCGGGCCTCGCTGAACAAAAGAGTGGATTGAAGGCAGAAGGCTCCATAGGGCCCCCATCAAGACCCGTTCTTGTGAGCGCGACTTAATTGATGCCAGATCTTCTCAGGGGCCAACAGTAAATGAAGGAGGTGGATTACTGGAGAGGAACATACTGCACGCGTTCATGATGCATTTATTTAACCATTGGTATGATAATCCTATTGCCCATCCTCTGAGGTTGCACAGTGAAGGCCTGCCGCATGGAGGCAATCACAGTGGTAATGCATTATGTGTCTGTCTGGCCATGTGTGTGTGTTTGTGTGTGACTGTGTACGGGCTTTCTCACAAGTGTCAGTGCCTCACTGTGGCGTGAGTAAGTAGGGTGTTGACCCCATCTATCCCGAGAGACCATATGGATGCAATCACGCTCTGTGAGGGAAAAAGAGAGAAAAATTATAAGCGCCAGAGTAAAGGGGAAGAAAGCAAAACAGAGGAACATAAAATGAAAAAAGAGGAATCATTTGGCTTGGGGAGTGTATACTTGGAAGGCAGAAAATCTTCCTAATTCCTCGTTCTTCCGTCCCTTTGCCGCTTTGCCAGTAGCAGGATTTGGTTCAGTCGAGCCATGATGGTTTCTTAACCCACTCTTCCTAAGAGAGAGAAAGATGATGAGGACATGGGCACCATAATAAACACGCAATTAGCCCAATGCGAACCGTATTTCAAGCTAGCGGCAACAATAGCCTGCTGTGGGATAGTTTGGATGTACTGTATACTAGGAACTCAAAGTTGAACAGCTCTGAAATTGTGCAATTTCAAAATTTGACAACTGCACGAAAATGTGGAATTTGAGTGTATGATTTAAGTATGCTGGGCTAAAATACAGATGAATAAATACCTAAGAATATAGAAGGAGTAACTGACATAATTATTTAAAGGCTGAGGTTTTAATTGATTAAAACGGGTTAATATTAAAATATGATCTATTAACTAATATTAATATGACATAAAATAATAATATATATAATACTGATACAATTGTTGAATTGTCTCACCAGAGGGATAACTTAATTTGTGATAACTCAATTTGTGCTTAAATTGTGTCAACATAGTCGTTTCAGTCAGTTTTACTTTGCGATAGTTTGTGTTGCGCTTTGTGTTGCGCTTTAATGGCTGACACGCAAATGTATTTGAATGCCTTTTTAATTAAGTCTATTTTATATGGTTTGTGACAGTACTTTTGATGATTACAAATCAACACCATATGCTAATTTCTTTGTGCATGCTGCAGCATTGTCATACTTAATTAAATACAGGCGTTTTATAAAATCCAAATCATCAACTCATGCATGAACAAATCTACTAATAAATATTGTATAATGATTGTCAGGGTCTATTGAAAAAGAAACTTTGTTTTGAGGCTATTTGCTGTCAGAATCTGAGGGAGGGAAAAAAAAAATCATTGATGCTAATTAATGTTTCAAAGGCAGACTTTCCTGCACGCTGATTACATTGAGCCAAGTGTCAAGGGATTATGGCGTATTTGCCTCGCACACTCAAAAGACAGAGGAGTTCTTAATTAGAGTATGTGTTTAATTCTCTGTACAAAAGTGTTCATGCTTGCACATGTGAAACTGCATTGTGACATGTCAGCGTTTCTTTGTTGAACAGAGAAGTTGTGATAAATAGCAGTTGTCTAGAAATAGTCTGACTTTTATACTGCATTTTATATTGTGTATACTGTGTGTGTGTACGTGAATGTGTACGTGTGCGTATACATATTGATGTTATACAGAGAGTCGATGATGTAAAACCCAAAACAACAGATTTGGTTGCATGATGTACTCCAGTTTTGGTGTTTACAAACAAAAAAAAAAACACTTTTATGTATTACAGAATATCTTAATGTTGATGTAGTCTTTGTGTATGCATTGCTAACATTTACATGCCAGACAGCAATAGGTCAAGCAGCAGGCCTTTCAAAGTGCTGCTTAAGAGAAAGTTGTGTTTATATATGTGATTATCGCTTTGACCTCTCACCCTAAATAGGGCTATTTGTTGTGCAAACAAAATAAGGCACCCCGTAGATGCTGTGGCCCTTCTTGAGACGTCCTGCTTAAGTAAAGTGAGAAGTGGTAGACTCCTTTTGAAAGCACCTTTCCACTTTGCAGGTCACCTGTTTCCCATTGAGAGCAGTTTACTTGCATCGAGACATACTTCTGTTTTGATCAAAGCAGAGGCAAGACCCACCCAGATGATATGTGCAAGCTCAAATGTTTGTACTCCATTGCCTTTATAGATCATTTTTTTCCAGAAGATGCATAAACAATTATTAAATCAACTAGACAGCTAAATCATTGAACTTATACTGATTTCAATCGAAAAATATCAATGTAATGATTTGATGACATTATGAGCTGAGGAAAAACGTTTTATCGCGTTATCATTATAAACTGAACTATACATTCATCAAAGGATCTCCATCACTGCTCTCAGGATTGCATTCATTTCAAAGGAACAACCTCTCTCTCATTTACACGTTTTTTATCTTGTAATTTACCTGTAGATCAATTCATGCGCGAATATTAAAAGTATTGCATGTCTCTTTAGCCTTTGTTTGCAGTTCCCATGTCTTGAAAGGACCCTTAAAGCGATAATAGTTGTGCATGTTGACATATTTTTGCCTATAGATATTTTCTCCCACTTTCTTTGCACTTATTACTTCTAACGCATGTTTTCCTTTCAAAAGTATAATTTTAGACTAGCAATTAGTTGGCCAACTGTTTGCACAAGGCTGAGAAAAACATCCGAAATCTCCTGTAGGTAAATTTGAGACCGTGATGTGTATGCTTATATGCTTATACAAATAAATCAAAAGAATGGAAAAACTGTGGCTGAGCCAAAATCTTCTTAGCGTTTCTTATCTCCATGTTTTCTTATTTGGATTATGGAAGGATATCAGGATTTTCTTGGATATTTTTTCAACACTCTGGAATGTTGCTCCCCAAGCTTTATTTTCAAAACATGTGGATAAAAAACATTTATTTTTGCCTTTGGTCATTTGGAAGTGTCTAAATCCACAAGTTGATTCATTGCAATTGTGTTTTGCTGGAAGTTAGACCATTATAATGGATTACTAAGAAAAAAAAACCCAGCTGATTTTATCTTGAAGCGGCGAACACCTTGGACTTGATATCCAATACGTTAAAAACAGCCCATCAATCAACGGTGTCGACAAGTTGTAACCTAAATTCTACTTGCAAATGTAGTTTTTTCCACACTTGTGTGCAATCTTGCCACTTTTTGCCTACGTTCTCAACAAAAACAAATAAAATGATGATTATGCTCAGTTGTGATTTAACACTATATACACACTACTCTTATTATTTTTGTTAAAACAGAATGTGCAGAATGTCTGATGTGACATGTAGTTGCAGTTGCAGTCTGTTCTTACATGTGCCCAAGTTTATCATGTGTTGGAGATGCATCAATAGAAAATAGAGCCAAAAAATATACATCAGTCATAAAATAACATATCTTAGATATGCATAATGTACGTGTAGCATTACAAAATGTTCTCAACACTTTTCAGTATACCACCGTCACGAGTCCACGCTTGTACTGTTTTTCTATTTAGATTATACCACAGAGCTCAATTGTGTATGTCCAAGAATGTTTGAGTTGCTCTTTGGCAGCAAGCCTGTGGTTTTGAGACTTTCAGAGTTGAAGTAACAGGGAAAACTCCGGTGACTCCTACTGAGAAGGAAAGTTCCAGTGAACGCAACTGTGCCACACCAAGGCAAGGGGGTGGGAAAAAACAATAAATACATGGTGACTGTTTTGAAATACAATACCTTGAACTGTAATCAACTACATCTGAACTCGTCTGTATGATGAATAATAGCTTTGCCCGCCACGTGATACACAATTAAGCAGATAATCCGTTGTGATTGCATTCATCTTTGCCATTTTTCTTTCGGGGTAAAACTCTTGGACAACCCTTTTGAATGCACCTCCAGAGTTTATAGCCAGCACCCATCAGTGGAAAGGAATTGGACAGAAGATTTGGCGAGGTTTGGTGCATATTACCCATAATCAAATTACTGCTGCAATCCCTTCAGGCGTCCCCGCCATTTAACCATCAGGCATGACTACTTGTGTCACTTATATGGGCCCGCCTTCGACGGACAGAGGGACGCTTATTCAATAAAACGCTGCATTGAAGACATAGAACTCACACACACCTAATTGCTTTCACCCTGTTTTAATAAAATCTGTTATTAAAGAGGAAAAAGTGGACTTGGCGGCTTCTCAGGAGAGGCTTGACTATGTTTGGATTTTGTCAAGATGGTTAAGATTATGTCTGAGGGTGCTTTTTAACTGAAAGCCTTGAGACAATGTTCCAATTATCAAAAACATACAGATGGAAAGACCGCCAGGGTAAAAATGTGACCATTTACAAAGGCCAACATTACTGAGGCCATCTTGTGGCTAAATGTAATTTCTTATAAGTCATGCTTGAATAGCGGGTCTACGAGATCGGATAGCATTAACTGAATGTTCAAGACGGCTGTGGGCAAGCACGGCTCAAACAACTCTACCCAAATAAGTTTAGTGGAATGTCAAAAGTTGTAAATATGTCAAAGCGTTTTTTTCCCTGTTTTAAATAAATTTACTCCCATTGGAAATAAAATAAAGGCATTTTCTGTAGGCTCAAACTTAGATCGTCATTAAACCTTTCCTAACTCTGGATGTATTTTTTCTTCAGTGAGTCCCCCGCCTACTGCCTGAGGTTAGGGGCTCCATCGTTTGGAGAGGTGGTTCAGAAGATGAATGAATGAACGAATGAATGAATGAATGAATGAATGTTGAGGGTGGAACTCAATTAAACAACTAATCTAATTGTCGTGAGGTGTTTGTTTGGCACACGTCACGATCTGCATCCCATCAGCTGATGACATGTCTTCAATAAGAGGATAAATGATGCAAAAACAGAAAGGCAGAAAGCTGAGGAGGGAAACCCGGAACACGTTGGTGGACAACGAGAGCAATAATAGTATGTTTGGATGTTGATTTGGACGTAAAGATTACATCTCATCAACAGCATCTCTTGATATTCTGCAGGAATGCTACAGTTCTCATCACAAGAGTATCAAATGCCTCTTCCACCAAGAGCAGAGAGTGCGACATTATAGAAAACATTTAGTAACAGTAAAAAGTTTTCTAGTTGGAGAGGCGGAGCCGCATGACTCCTGTGAAGCTAGCTAGCTGTCTCGCCACTCCTCTTTCCCCTCTCTGCAGATCATTAGCAGTTCTGCTGCCTCCTTTTGAAGTCGGCAAGGTCTGCTGTGTGTGTCATTGCTAATGCAAATCCAGGGGGCTAGCCCAGCCACCTGTTATCCCAAACATCTGTCCACAGAGCCGGGCATGGCCCCGTTCAGCTGCCTCCTCTAACTATGATCCTCCAAGAGCTGTAGGATGGCAAAGAGGCTATTTTTAGGGGCTCCGTTGATATGCAAGTAAAGACCTTATGCTCTCTAATGAACATACCTTTCTCCAGTACTGCTGGAAACAGATATAAATGTGCAATTTTCTGGCTGTCTGCTTCAAAAGAAAATGCCTTCAAATGGCCAATTTATATAATCTTATATATGAAGGACCTTTTGATCGATGCCACATAGTAAGTCACTTCAAAGCATATCCATTCAGCACACATATATTTTATTGCTTTAATGAAGTCCTTTATCTGGAAGACTTCTTTTCGAATTACAGGGCTGCCGAAGACTTGTGTGTCTCGGTGGGTTGGATCAAAGTAGCCAAGGTTTCTTTGGGAGCTGCAGCAGCAGAGCGATGACCACATTCATTAGGCAGACTTGCTATCTAACCTGACACCGTGTGATTTCATTGTAGCTATGATCCACGTTGGAGCATTATGTTCTTTGGTATTTTCTGCCTTAATCCCCAACAGATTGTTGCATGTGCCACTGTTCATATATTCGACAGCAAAATCATTATGATGTTTCGCGTGCATCTCTTTTTCATAGCAGCTGTTACATTGTGCAAGAAGTCTGCATACCCCTGAGCATTGACTGAGGCATGCAGGAAGAGTTACTTTTTGATAAGCTGCCAACAACATTGCGCATTAGAAATTCAGTCACAATAGGCCACTTGGGAGAGTGATGAAGGGGCAGAGGTGTTATTGTCTGCCTGGGTGAACTAAAGTGAATGGGCTCCAAATTGAGGTAAAATAGTGCAACATTGTGATTATTTATGGCAGGGATCCTGAAGCCAGCGAGGACTTAAGTGTACGCCATGGACCAGATTTTAGGTAGACATCAGGAATACGTTACCGAATAAAGTATGAACACAAGCACCTCAATAGTAATTTCCCACATCTTTTTTTGCAGTGTACTTCCTAACATATTACTGGCAAAATTAACAAAGTTAGCCCTTAGGGATTTGAATGACTTACGGTGCAACATGATACCTCGCATCTGTCAACAACCTACATGCAGAAACACAATCACCCCGAAACAACCTCCATGCTGACATTGTACATTATACAACATGAAACGTAATGTAAAACAATACAAGGCGGATATAACGCAACTGTAGACTAAAGAACTGGATCAGGGATTGTTGAAAGTGGTGAAACATGACTGGAGCTCAGTTACAGTAGCTAAGCACTGCATGATAGTATATGCAAAGTCTTGGGAAAGTTAGCAGCTGGGCGGACTCCTGCCTGTGCAAGAGGATGGAGAGCAGCGGGGTGTGTAAGAGTAGCTGTGCATAAAGGAGAGACCTGTTGATCCAAGTGCTGAATACTGCCTGGCACTCTGAAGGGACCAACTTTGATGCACATTCATATTGTGTGGGTGCATGCACATGCATAGCATATGCACAGCCAGTAGAAAGGTACAAATGAGATTCAGATGTAGATGGACAGTGTTGGGTCATAATGTTTCCACCGGACACAGGCTGCTTCCTGACAAGCCTGCATTTAGAACTGAATGAGACGTACATTCCTGTTCCTGTTGTTTGCCTTGTCAGGTTTTATGATTTGACAGTGTACGACTCTCCTCTGAATTCTCTGAGCCACAATGATGAGCTAAATCAAAGCTTAGGCAACATGTGAGTAATCCAAACATCTTGGGAGCAGCAGACTCACACTCAGAGCCAATTCCAAAATTCTACTGCCCACACTGTCGTCAAAACAGAAAGTAACATCACTTTTAATTCGTGCCTTTGTCTTTTACATCTTTACTTTTTCCAAGTCATCAATCATGCTTTTTAATAACAAATGTATGAGGACCAATAAACATTTGATTATGTTTAAAAACATTAATTAATTAAAACTGCATAAAATGCATGATTTTCTCATGAATGAGATGAAAAGCCTCATTTGCTTCAAATGATTAATCAACAACTGATTCCACTCTATCAACGAAATTCTTGATGAAAAAATCAATTACCGTAATTTCCGGACTATAAGCCACGACCTTTTTCCAAAATTTTGGACCCTGCGGTTTATAGTCAGGTGCGGCTTATATTTTTTTTCGTGATTTTTGTGATGACTTGATCACTTTTACTCTTAACACTATTATATACAGTAAAAGCTACAAAACAAATTGACAAATAACTCGTTTTCAAATCAGACGAGTAAAAACTGGTCAAATATTTAAAAAAAAAGATATTATTAAAAGTGAAGACAATTTGCAATTCTAGTAATGACACACGAATTTGATGCACAATTTGTCTTCGCGGGCCACATAGAATGATGTGGCGGGCCGTATCTGGCCCCCGGGCCTTGAGTTTGACACCTGTGCTCTAAACCCTTTCTCTTACTCTGCCATGTGACTCAGAGATTACACAAAGCAGTGGCGCTGTTTGGACCATCTGCATTGTATTAAAACCCAATCAATCAGCATTTAAATTAAATTCTTCTGACATTTTGCTCACCAAAAACAAGTTGTAATGAATGTGAACTTTTAATGCATTTTATTCAGAAGGTTACTTTGAACCTTAAATGGCGGCGCGGCGTACTTATGGATTTTTACGGCCTCTGGCCTCCAGGGGGCGCTCTAGCAGGAAGCAAGAGCGAGACAGGCTATGTACTGTCTTTCTTTGTAAAAAACTCGTGTGCACGTGCGGTTTATAGTCCGGTGCGGCTTATGTAAGAAAAAAACATATCCCTGAATTTTAGATGGTGCGGTTTATAATCCGGTGCGGTTTATAGTCCGGAAATTACGGTAATTTGTTTGTTCAAAACAAGAAATCCAACTTTCTTTTGTAATTAATTAGGCACATGGTGTCAATTTTCAATGACTGCCTGCAACCAATTTGGCACACCAATGCTGTCTTTTGTTTGTGGTCATTTTGTAAAAATCAATCACCTTTTTAATTGGATCAATTCCCGCCTGTTGTTTCATGCAAACAGTGCTTAAGATTCCACTAGTGGCCTCAATGCAAAGACAGGTTAGCTATGTTGGCAAAGAAAATTCTAAATCTCTGATAGTATTCTGCTTTATAATTTACACACCACTAATGTTTCCTCGACTAATAATCTCTACCAATTACATGTAAATTCATAAAGAGAACATTTCTTGAGCAATGACTCAATCTTGCCTGATTGTGTGATGTTCCATCCCGGCCTTGTTTTCCAGCTTTGATGTAATGCAGTCCACAGACGATCACAACCGCATTGTTCTGTTTACAAGAACTTTCACTTCCAATTAAACTCGAAGTCACAGAACGGTGCCTTCCACTTCAAGTTAGCTTCTGACTGCATTTCTAACGCCACAGCATGACCTTAAACTCATTACAGTTTGCCTCGTTGTACATGATGAGCACACTGCAAATCAGCCTCATCAGCTATATTTCTGCATAATGCTGGCCCAAACTTAAAAGGTGGTTAAAGATTCAACACTGATGCTGTCCTTTGTAGAGGTTATTCTTGCAAGCAGTGTCATAAAAATTCATCCTAGACAAGGCCAACTGCAGTTCCTAGTGGACTAATTGCAGACGAACTAAAAGTTTTATTTTTTTGGGATTCTTACACCATGCCTCAGCTATGCGTTTTGAAAAGCCATCAGAGGTGCATATGCTGCTGGTAACAGTTAAGGGAAACATCAGCATTTTCCCACTCAATCCCTTAAGAAAGGGCAACAACGATTTGTCTGCAGCTATTTTGCCCGTCAGAGATGTTTAACTTCCTTGCACATAATGGCTCTTGTATGCTGGGTAAACAGCCATCACTAGCCTGTTTATTTGGAAGTAAAGGCTCACCGTGGATCTGACCCAGTTTTCACATTACAACCCGTATTAGAGAGATGAAGGAAGATGAAGCATTTCAGGGAAATATCAAGGAATTTATTTGAAGTAATTGGCTCCACTTGAGCAAACACCCTTTTCTTGCCCAGTGGTCATTTCAATCCAAGTCTGTGCCGCCTGCAAAATTAAAAAAGTAAACCGTCTCATCAAATTTTCACTTACCTACTGTTGATTAAAGATTTTGTCTGAGCGGACCACCTCAAACAAACCCATTAAGCATGTTCATAATTGATTGTTGTCAATTGTGTGGAACTGATTGTTAATTATGTCTAAACCATTTGGCTGAAACCAGCATAGGCACTTGTGGTTTAGTCTCAACTAGACTGAGTCCCACCTAAAAAGACTGGGATAAGCTTAAACTGCTGCAACACGGATGACGACATTTTAGCACAAAAAAGATTTATTGCAATTTTTTTTCCGTTTATTCCTAAAAACATTGCAAGTTTGAGTTGTATAGGTCACATTAGAGAGATTTCATTTAAATATTTATCTTGTCTCATGAAAAAAAGAGTCACAATTGAATAGGGGTGTCTCTTTATACCCGCTGTATATATATTCCTAATACTTCAAATACACTTTATATGAATGCTAGTATGGGGGTCAAAACTTATCTGAGATAATGTGCATGTTTTTAACTGGTTTGGATAATAAATAGATGGATGATGTTGACTTATTGAAATCAGTTAACAATTTGGGAATATAGGGCTTGTATAGAGAGATTTTTTTTTTTTCTCATGATGACCCTAAATAATACCAATGCAGCACTTTCAGCATTAGAATGGAAAAACGTTCCTGCGAAGACCGTCAGTATGTCAAATACAATACTTACATAACAGAAAAGTGTCACTTTCATTCAACCTTATCCAACTTTCATAGTCCGTGTGGCCCCAGGAAGTTTGGCGCCCCCCAGCAGGACTGTCCTATCCAGGAAAGAGGAAACCCCCTGAAATAATAAGCTTTGCCTTTGGATAAGTGAGACATCTATCTCTTTTGACTGATAACACAGGTCCAGGCAGTAGTGGGGATGATGAGGGAGAGAGGATGCACTTGTGCCACTTGTGGGTCATTCTGCTATGCATGGAAAGGCCAATCATTATAAACACAAGCATGCATCTCTATGTTCGTGTGGGTGTGTGTGGAAAAAGGGGTGAGTCAAGAAGTATTACCTTTTTAGAGTCCAAATATAACCAAGCTCACAAACACAGACAATTTACACTCATTAGACCCTGGGCAACAACAGTTACTTAGCCTTTTAGTTTTAAGACAGGTAGTGTCCTTATCTTCTGTTAATAAAATATCCATTATAACTGAGCTGGCCATGAATGGGTTAAATACATCCAAAGTTACTTCTTTAAAAAGCTCAGGTTTTCCAATACTAAATCAAATGCACGTCAATTTCTGATTTTAATGATAACAACAAACAAAAGACATAATCACATGTTTTTAGAGGATATCCTGACTTTCTCTTTCACTTCTAACTCCCCCCACTCTCATCCTTGACCACAAAGCAACATAAACATTGGTCAAACCAGAATTCTGCTGAAGCACAGACTCATACTATGTTGCAATTATAAAGCTTGACCATCTATTTTCTCCTTGTTGTCAATCAAAGTGAAATCCTTGAAATCTTTGAAAATACCCAATTGAAAAAAAAAAAAGAAAAAAGAATAACCAGCCTCACTCTGTTTTTCTTGGACATGAATATGACAGTCACATTTTTAGCCTGTGTAAAAAGTAGGTTTGATAAACACACAGAACATTTGGACAGTCCCTTCAGGGAGTACAACTCATCAGAGTTGGTCTTATTGAATCAGGTAAAAATGGAACAATGAGGCTAGAGAGGAGAAGTTATACGTGACAGACATACAGCCCACACACTGCTGGTGTGGTCTAACCTGTTTATACATGTTGGACACATTCCAGTTAATTTTCATGGCTTAGATTTGTTTGTGCACTGTCTGTTCTTGAAACAATTAAGTTAATCACCATAATAGACTGAGAATCAATCAAAAGCATCTTTGTTGGAAAATACAGTATATGGTATAGCCTTATACATAATCTATTATAATTAAAGTAAAAGTCAAGTAATATTACAACAACATACATTTATGCACGTTTTTATTGCTGCAATGCTGCTGGAATTTCTGTCAAGAAAATCGTACAAATTGGAGTTTTGTAAAATGGCTGTGAATCTATTTATCAGGTTACTGTGCATGTCTGAATATACGACTGATAGTCTTTGGGCCTCATGGGCTGTAAAACACATTTGTCCGGTGACATCATGGTATTCGGAGTCCATGGGTTGCGCTTTAGTGATTTTGTAGGCTCAGTGCCAGAATACTATGAGCCTTTTAGGGCAACCTACCTTCTTTTCTCAAGCACACCTTTTCATCCATCCATCCATCCATTTTCTGAACCGCTTAGTCCCCACGGGGGTCGCGGGCGTGCTGGAGCCTATCCCAGCCGTCATCGGGCAGTAGGCGGGGGACACCCTGAACCGGTTGCCAGCCAATCGCAGGGCATACAGAGACAAACAACCATTCGCACTCGCACTCACACCTAGGGACAATTTGGAGTGATCAATCGGCCTACCAAGCATGTTTTTGGGATGTGGGAGGAAACCGGAGTGCCCGGAGAAAACCCACGCGGGCTCGGGGAGAACATGCAAACTCCGCACAGGGAGGGCCGGAGGTGGAATCGAACCCGCACCCTCCTAACTGTGAGGCGGACGTGCTACCCAGTGCGCCACCGAGCCGCCTCACACCTTTTCATTTGACAAAAAAAGCTAGTAGACAGAAAAAGGACACAGGAGATTTTTTTGTAAGACCTGTCGGATGATGAACAAATGCTACAATCGAGCCATCACTATAAAAACAATGGAACTGTAAAAAAAACAAAAAACAAAAAAAACCCCTTAACGTTACGGATTTTGTCCAGTTTGATGGGATAGACTATTGGAGTATTTTTGCCCCTGACTTATAATAGCAAAAATTTTGCAGACACATATAAATACTGCTTGCTTTGAATTTATTAAGTCAGAATATTTGCTGATTTATTTCACTGCCCCTCTTGAATTCCTTTACCTTTTAATGTCTTTTTATGTACCATATGTGAGAAAACAGCTTGCATCACACTTCTATGTGGCCCCTGAGACCTGATTCGGTTCAGGTCATCCCTCTTGCCTCGTCTCCGGGCTTCCTTCACAGGCAGTCTTGCAAACTTCCTGACTTCAGATCAAAGTAGGACACAGAAATCCCACAGCCCTGGGCATGCTTGTTTTTGGAGTTGCACCGACAACTTCCACCCCCGGCTGTGATCTAATCAGGCTGACGCACATCGAGGGGGTCCACGAGGAGTAAGTTTCAGTGCAGCCCACAATACATCTTCACACTATACAGTATATGAATCAGTGGAGGAAAGGACATGGGATTTTCGACATCCTGCGGGGCTTCTCTTTGAGGGTAAATATACAAGTCAAGTTGTCTGGGTTTATTTTTGTTTGTGTGTGGGAAGCAAAAAGAAAGTGTTGGATAGATAGATACATAAGTAAACATCTTAATGTACACAAGACGCGCCATCAAAATCTTGCTGCAGGATGTCAGAACGGGCGAAAGGAAAAGGAGGAAGAGGTGGTTGCAAATCATTAGTTTAACCTGAGGAAAAGAAGTCTTGGCAGTATGGAAAGTCAACTATGTTCTTAGGTATCTTTGGTATTGTCTAAGAAATGACTCAGCAAATTCCAATGGGTAAGGACTTGGGTCCAGCCCAAAAGGCCTGGTTAAGCCTGCTTTCGCTCTGGCTATAGTGGAGTTGTCCTGCAGAATCAACGACCCAAAATTTACCACATAATATTCCATACATTTTCTGAATGTATTTAGTCATTAAAATTATAATTTAACAAATTTTATTTCAAGTATCTAATCAGTTGAAGCGGTGTGTTTCAGTGACAAGATTGCCTGCCAGTCTGTTAAGTCCATGATTGTTTCCAGACCAACGTAGTTGCCCTTTGGACGCCACTTCTAAGTTCGAGAGTAATAGCCAATTACCAGAAGGCAGTTTGTTGAAAGGATGCCGCCAGGAACTACATCTGCCTTCAAACGACCCTGGTGTCCAAACATACTGTAGACTCTGGAGCAAATATCCCTTCACTTTGAAATATCTCCCGAGCTTGCCATGTTCATGTGTGATTTGGTTCCGTGTGTGATTAATGCATGCAACAACAAAAAGAACAGCAGCGGCCGAAAGAATTTTTCCCTGCTGGATTAAAAAGTACAATAAAAATGTTTGGAGTTGGCTCTCTGAACAGTCGTAAGAGAAATGCCTTGGCCATGAAGGACATGAGAATAAAGACAGTATTTTTTTTTTCTATAAATTTATATATTTCTCTAGCGCATATTTGATGAAATGTTTGATTTAATCTTGTGGTGAGAAATTCTATGAGTTTAGTTCTCATCTGCGTCCTAGTTTACTTCACAGCCTTTTGAGGGCTGAGGATGTTTTGACTTTGAATTGTGACTGTAAACATCATGTGAAATCTTAGGTTTCTTCTCAGAATGACACATTGGGGAGGCAGGAATGAAAGCTTTTATCACTTTTCACTCAGCCATTGGCCGGCAGGTTTGTATGAAGCCCATGTGAAAATTCACACTGCAGTCAGTAGTCACATGATTCTGATGTGCACTGAATAGGTCTCTGCAAAGTCCAGAAGACAAAATGTCTTTGTTTTGTTATTGTATCATGTGTTCAAAGATATATGCTAATACAAACTTACATACAATGAATTAAATGTTTGGCGGGTGACATGTTAAAACCATCAAACATCTTTTCACACATGTTCACTAGTGACCGCATGTGTGCCCAATTATGTTGATGTACATCAACACTGAACTCTCAAAATATATTACTACCAACCCCATTCTCTGGGTCTTGCTGTTGAATTAGAGATGGTTTAAAATGTTTTGCAAGGTGAAACAATTTTGTTCTAATAAAAAATCAAGCGAGGCGTAAAATGTGTACCCGCACCACTGTTAACGGTGAATGGCTGCTGCAAGATGTTAAAAATTTAAGATACTAAGGCAGGTTTTTTATTTTGTCGTTTTTTCATAGGCTGTAGTGCATAGGATATAACCTTAAAAAGCAGGAACAATTTTCCCATCATCATTGAGAGAATATATCGTTAAAATCATCTTTCTGCTCTGACACATGGGCTACTCATCCCCAAAGTATCAGAAGGATTAATGGTTATGTAGTTTGCTCAGCTCTATGTAATCAGCATTTCCAAAACCTACAGACAAACAGCAACAGAAGGAGAATAACAAACTCTCCTGTTGTACAGCAAAACTGTTACAGCCCAATCATGCATACCAAACCACTTTGTACTACATGACAAAAACTGACAAACACATTAGGTGAATTATATTCTCTTGTTTGAACGGCTAATATGAATCATAATTAGGTGTCAGAATTTCTGAGATGTGAAATGATACTTAGTCTTTCCCACCTGTATTGTTGCTGCTAAACACCTTACAGCAAGTCCTCATTTTCTGAAGATGGCTGTCAAACACTCAGTAAGCACTGCATCAGCTGCAAACATGGCGGCCACAGGCATGTCCAGAGGTGCGTCACGGGAAAACTATCCATACAGGTCACTGTCAAGTAGGAGACACTACAGACTTTATCTTGTGACGGCTTTATCAGCACCATTCGTCTTATTACATTGTCAAACTGAAAAATGGCGCTTTGACCAAAAGCCTGGATATTATCAACCTGTGTGTTAGGAAGAGGACTTCAGACGTTGCCACGTGTCGGCTCAGCCCGATGCCGTCACCACAGATGTTTTCTCTTCTTACGCTCATATAAAGCAGGTGGAGACATGACTGCGATCAGCTGTCCATATATTGATCAATAGATCTATTGTATGTCTAGTGATTAAAAAGGTTTACAATTACATGAATTGTACATCTTTTCTCTGATGACTTTTGTGTTATAGACTTTTCTACTTTAATAACTGCTTAACTGTATCCCTTCTACTTTCTTCTCATTGTTGAATAAAGCGAAAATAGGTCATATTTCTAATTCAATAACTAAAAGTGGACAAAAACATCAGATAGATAGATCAGATGTCACATCAACATCCACCTCTAATGATACCATTACATCCATCTGGTTGCTGTGGTCAACCTAAAAAAATGCCTCTGTATTTCAAATGGAAGTTTTCCACATTCGTATTATCTGCAATTTCCTTCGAAGGCAGCCTTAGTGGCCATCTCTCTTTTTCCACAGTGGATTGGGACAAATTAGACCTTTGCTTTAATCTCTTGATGAGGTGCTGTTGTGATAGTGGATAACATAGAGGATGAAGATTAATCGACTTCTCCAATACATTTGTGAGAATACGTACAAACAGTCCCATTTCCACCAGTTCTGTCACAACATGGAATCCAGGTGCAGGGGCCACTGAGTGCATCAGAGAGGCCCGCTATAACTCAATGCGCACTTTACGGCTCGTCATCATGGCTTAGGCCGAGCCGCCAAGTACAACTCTGATCCTTTGGTGTTTCTTCGCGGCATTAAGTTAAATTCCTTGAAATCATGTGTTTTGAATTCAGACAGCTCCCATTTCGATCTTCTAATTGCGCCTGCAACTCTCACGGAGGATTTTAGTTCCTCTTTTTCTGAAAATAATGAGCCATCGAGTTCTCAACATTTTAGAAAAAAGCAAATGAATGAGGCCAGAGGCAGAACTGTAATTTCTTTGGCATGCGCATGTTGCAACAGTTCTTTGATGAGTTTCATCACCACATCTGACAGGAACTAAGAAAACAAAAACACAAAATGCCATTAATCCATAGTGATTTTTGCCCCATAAAATCTTTTCAAATTGTAATAAGATCAGATACTCTAAAATCGATACTTAAAACTACAGTTTACATTGTGAATTTAAAAAGGAATCTGCAAAAGAGGACAACTATAGAATACTAAGGTACCCTCTGATAAAAAATAAATATATTTGTAATCAACCCACTATAATTTATGCATCAGCAACAGATGGCCTAAAGTATTTATGAAATTGTAATTAAGATATCACTGCTCGCATCCGCTGAATATTTATAAGCGAACATGACGTCATTTGAGATCAACCCCATTGCAACAGTCTTCCTGTGCCAAAACATAACCGGAATTTGTTAACCCCACTGTGGGTTCAAATTTGATCTCCTCTATATTTTTCTTAGGCTTTTGGGAAGCCTTGTTGTACTACACACATCTGCAATCCCACCTTCTGATGATATTGTCCAACATAAATGGTGAATAAATTGTAAAAATAATATATTACATGCCTCTAAATTAATAGCAAAGTTATAGTTATGGTCCCAAGGTCTAGTTCTTATACTTCATTCATATTCGTGCGGCAGTAGCAGTAGTCTGGGCACAGATGAAAGAGGTGGCCCCATAACCAATTTGCAGTCCTGCCTTCTACGAACAACATTTACAGTCTGCAATCTGGTCCATGCTTCCATCTCTTCCGTTATCAGTGTTCATTGTTGTCAGGGGACCCGTTTACCTGTGCCGCAGTGTAGATAGGTCTAGACTTTATAAGGCTGTGCAGTGCGGAATTCAAGATGTGGGAGCAGTGCTCTGCAAGGCAACAGAATGTAACTATATACAACCCCGCTAGTCTGGCTCTATCAATCAAACCTCACCATCATTGACCCTTTGATGGGATAAACGATTTGAAATCTGACTAAAGACGTTTCATGGCATTGGGGTATAAATCTTGGCCTTTAATTTAATAATGCAGCCTTGGAGGAGTCAGACACCAGCATAGCGATTGGTCAGGGCAAAGGACTCACAGAGGGGAGTCCTTGGTACACATTTCTCATAAGCAGCCCGGGGAACTGGTCCTTTTTGCTTTTGTAACTCACCCTCGTCACTCTTGGTGATAGCCATGATGAACAGTGTTTCAGTTTTCAAACTACCCCCGCCGACATTTCCTTACCTCTTGCTGATCCCACAATTCTTCTTATTCTATTTACCACTGAAGGTTCAAAGGGTTATTTCTGTTTTACAGACCCCTGATTCATTGCCATTTTAATGTGTATTGTTAGTTGGGTGGAGGCACGGACAAACCAGGAGTAATGGCAAGAGCCCAGGTTCAGGCTTTTACTTGATTAAACCAACATAGTAGCCTACTTCATGCTGAGCTTTCTAGGTTGTAGTAATCTTTAAGCAGTTTGATTCATGTTGACTGTGTGTGAAATATATTGAGCGAGAGGTAAAAGTATTCGGTTTCTTTGCTTGTGTAAGATTAGGCTGGTTAGTGGAATATCCGAGTGCATGGATGCTATTCCACTGCACCTCTATTCACCTCAGTTGGGGAAATTTCCAGTTTTTAAAAATAATGCGCTTGCAGTTTTTTACACACAATCTACCAAACAAATGACTAAGAAATGCAACCAAACATTTTAGGCTTCATAGTGTACTTCTGCAAGTGTAACTGTGCAGATTAAATGCTTCAATATGTGGGTTTTCTTTGGAATCATGTCTGTAAAGGAAATATATTGTTTTTTGTAATGTCAGGTATAGGAGAGCAGTATTTTATTCTGCAGTGTTTTATATGGATACAAGCCTCAAATTCAAAGGGAATCTAATTTTTGTGGTATCGTGGGACTTTTAAAGAAAAACCATGACAAAACTCAGCCCTCCATCTTTTATGCATTTCAATCTTCTCTCTACGTGTCCAAAAAGA
Organism: Syngnathus scovelli; assembly: GCF_024217435.2. Lineage (NCBI taxonomy): Eukaryota > Metazoa > Chordata > Actinopteri > Syngnathiformes > Syngnathidae > Syngnathus > Syngnathus scovelli. Next base: position 8,200,703 of record NC_090856.1, read on the forward strand.
ACAAAAGTCAGTAGACCTTTTACATTTTTTCTTAGAGTCAGTGGTTTCTAACGCTTGCTTTCAGAGTGATTTTGTTATTGTTCTCTAAAATGACTAAACTTGAGACACTTGAGTTCAAAGGCAATCTTTTTAATTTGGGGCCTGATGAGGAGACCGGTAACTAATTTGTAAATTTAGTGAGCAATGAAAATTGTCTTTTTAACAAGACTCTCAATCAAGCAGCATGTCATCACTCTTTAGGAAGTTAACCGACCATCATGACGCATACTGGCTTCGTGTGACCATGTGTGTCCTCATGTGCAACAGACGCATTGGGGGCTGGGTGACAGGGCCTGAACGGATCATTGCTCAGCTGTTGTCCTTTGTTTAATTTGGCACTTTGGCAAGGGTGACCTCATCTCCGATGGCTTCCTCCTGGTCATGAGGCAGAAGCCCTTTTATCCTCTCATTTGTTTCCAATGTGCATTATTCTGAAAGTTTGCAAGCACTCAAATGCCTGCACAGTGACCCTTAACTAGTGGCCAATCAACACGTCACACAAGACGGTTAATTTCACTGGGCGAAATCATTGTTGCAGAGGGATTGTTATGACCACCTGTGGTGCGACGTGTTCTATAAAAGCTTAGGGAATAAAATGGAGATGGAGACAAACACGAACGGCCCTATTTTTGTGTCAAGCCCAAGTCTAGCACAAACTGTCGTCAAATTGTACATGTGGGTAGAGTTTTCTTTCTTTTGCATTTTTAAAGAAGATAGCAGTTAGAAATGGGCATTTGAGCTGCTGTGGGAATGAACACCGCCAACTTAGTGCCCACTCAATCAAAGTGGCTTCTCGCATTCCATTTAAATTCAGTGCAGAATGCACACAGTATAGATTAACAAATAAAAGCACATTCAGTATTTCTCAACTTCAAATAAACTTCTAATTAGGCGGCAAAACCGCATGTCATTCTTATACTAAGCAGGGCTTTTAAGTGTCAGGCACTGCAAAGAATGGAAAAAAAAAAACATTGAAGTTAGTGTTGTTTTTGAAATTGAGTATTTCTCACAACATCTGGTAACTGTATTAACATGTCCAATCCAAATTATTTAGCCACTATTGTGTTTATAAGAAAAGGCCTGCCACAAAAGTCCAATAGGGAAAGTCATGACTGCTATTCCATGCCCCATTAAATAAAATCAAACATTTTATGATGCTTATAGTTAAATTTCACGGTATTTTCAGAGATGAGACAACCTCCCTTTAATCGTCCGTATACTGCTATTGCTATACATTTTATTTCTATTCTGACTATATTATCTCAGGAGAGATTGAACGAGGAAAGCCAGAAGAGCTTTACATATAAAAGGAAATCTTTATTTGCTCTGTGCTTTGTTCACCCTCCTAAAGAAGCACTCAGGTCTTTATAATCCCAAAGATGCATTCAATCTAACATTGACTACGCTCAGAAGAAAAAAATTAAACAGTATGTCTGTGATCTTCTCTCAAATTCATAACCAACGTGTAACGTTGAGGGGATTTTATCCACCCACCTTTTCCATGTGGTATACTAATAAGACGCAGAAAAAAAAAACATTCAGCTCTTTCAATATGAGATTATTGACGCAATGTAACACCTCAGGCCTTTTTATCCTGGGCTGCCCTCAAAGTTTGCAAAGCCTGACACAAGCTAGTCTTTCATTGTGATTGGGACCAGAAGCGTGACGCTGGGGGTAAAAGTTTGCATGTCAGCCAGCTGTGTAACAACATCCGCGAAAAATCTCTGGGAAAAAGGAATCAAATCAGATTTGGGCTGACAAGGCAATTGAGGACTCTAATAAATGCTTTAGGGCCACAGGTAGTTTTGATTTAATAAAAGGAATGAATGATGGGAATGTCTCTTTCCACAAATAGATGATTTATTGTGTTAAAAGAATTTTTGGAACCGTACATTGCCTCTTGGTATAATATTTTGTTACCTATAAAAGTTGTAACTAGAGCAAATTCTCTTTATAGGTCATTCAATTGATATAATAAAAACAGAGAGGTGTGAAAAACATGGATACTCACTACATGACAGCGTTGTATCGGTTCTTTTGAACCCTGTATTACACTCGTTTAAGTTGGTGTGTGCGCGTGCATGTGTATGTGTGCGTGTGTGTGTGTGTGTGTGTGTGAGAGAGAGAGAGAGAGAGAGAGAGAGAGAGAGAGAGAGAGAGAGAGAGAGAGAGAGACTGTGACTTTGCCCGCAGTCAGATAATAGAAAATGACTTTAAAGGTTAAAGGAGCGTTCTTAACTATTTTCCAAGTTTAATCATGCACACTAACCATTTGATGGAGTTCTCCCTCCAACTGGAAAGCGTTCCTGTTCATTACCTAAAATGGAACAGCCCACAAATCAAGTGTGGCAGATCATTTCTCCCTTCTACCAAGAGGAAGGTGCATGTGAATTAGGTATTTATTTAGCTGGAACCCTTTATAATTCTACAGGTGGAAATGAAAACCTTGTGGAGGAAGTATGAGGGACACAACACAAGATTACGAGATGGCTGGCTCTTTCTCTTTTGGTCATCGCTGAAGGAGAAGAACATGAAGCTCATATCCGATGTGGTTAGGCTTTTTGGTAAAGCTAACAAGGTGCAAATTGTACAGTATGTATGTCTGCTGAATGTCTAGAGTAATTTTTTTCCCTCCCAGGCTGTAGTTAAAATAACTATTTGAATGTTTAACTCCAGGGGTCATTAACCTTGAAACTCTTGGGTAACGCTACCAGGTTGACGCATACAACAAATTTGCTCAAATTACCTTTATTTATATCTCATTATATATAATTAACAGTAATGTTCATATAAAGACACAATCATGTTAAGAGTTTCTCACGTTAAGAATGATCAATCATGTGAAGAATTTCTTACCAAAAATGGTTAAGAATGATTAACAAGGTAGGAAACTAGGTAGGCTAAATAATATTTTATTTTCAAAGTATCGGTTTACCAATACGCAATCACAATGTACGATCACTGGTGAGCTATTTTTAGAACAGGCCTATGGGCTGCTTGCGGTCTTGTGCGGTCATGCTGGTGACCCTTGTCCAAGAGTTAGCTTGAGGAATTACAAAAAGCAGGAACAAAGAATGTTCTGTTCATTTATTTGAAAGGTTCTTCAGAGGCGATACATAACGGCCAACAACAGTAATCTCTTGCCTTACCACTCCAATCTCTTCATGAAGTGGCTAACAAAGTGATGATAAGTCTGAATGAGACTGCTGCTCTCTGGAGAAATATTTCTTTGTAGTCCATCACTCTTCCAGTGTACCAGGACTGAAAACTTTTGGTCACAAGGGAGTAACGTTTAATCATATTTCAGGTTGGAGCACATTGCCAAGCCTGGACAAAGTGCAGGGAGGTTAACAAATGTAATCATTATACCTAATGCTTTCACATTTCCCTTTAAACAACTAATTGCATGTGTAGAATGTAACAAGTGGTGTGTCTGAAAACGTTAACTTAGGTTTTCAGTTACAGCATTGTCTCATGGTGAAAGATTTATATTTTAGACTCAGGTTTTAACTCAGAGCAGGTGGAGGGTGGTGTGTTTTTCTTCTCGTGACCAAACACATTCTTGAGTATAATTCATCTCGGAGTTCTGACGTATTTTTTCTACAAGAACTTACAGATGTGTTTTGTGTGCATTTATCATTGCATCAACTTCAGTAGTCCAAACCATTTAAATTAATCTTAAAGACCTCTCAATTATCTTATTAAACGGTTTTGTCAAAAAGCCGATTTGAAAATAGAGCGAGAGCGAGAGAACGCCCTTGAGTTTGACATCTGTGCTGTAAGTGATGTAGATTTGATGCCTGAAGGATATCCTCTGCTTTGATAAAAGAAAAAATATATCTTGGTTGACACTATGTATTGAAAATGTCAAACGTATCACATAGAAAGCCGTTCAGGACCATATTCAGTCGTAGTGTGCTTGTTGTGCAAGTAGTATCTTTAATAAGTGCAAACAAGAGGCAAACAATTTGGTTATGGTGACTTCAAAGATACTGGTTTGGCCACTTTGCAAATGAAGCACGCAAAAATCCAGTCGGTCACAGAAATAAGACATTTCTGACGTGCTGAGTGCTTCTTTCTGGATTTCATATTTGGGGACAGCAGCAGCACATCTGTAAGCATGTTGGCTTTGGAGCTGGATAGTGGTTTGAGTCCAATTGTGGACAAAACTACATAACAGCTGATTGTTAGAAATATGCTATTGTACCTTCTGACTATAATTGAGGTGCTCTTGAGCAAGCCCCCCCTCTCCCCAAAAAAGCACAGTCTAACCTTCTGCTAAACTGAATCTGTGTCAGTATTGCCGTAAAGGACGGACAGTGAGGTCGCACCTGGTATGCATTTAATTTTACTACATTCTATTGTGTTAGTGTAATACAACATAAATGACAGTTAGCGTCCATGGCCTGTTGAGCAACTTGCTCGTCTGAAGGAACTTAAGCAAAACAGTCCTACAATGACGGGAGGGAAAAAAGCAACAAAAACACAAAAAAATGGAAACAAGCATGTTTTTAATTATTCATTGCCCCTGAACTGTGAACTCAAATTTTTCCTTTAATAATAGAATTGAAGCCACATCCTTTGTGAACCTCTCTCGCAACAAATGTATCTCCGCGCCGTGTGTATCCAAGAAACCTGTTTATCTGATGCTGAGTTGTTATGATCTTGCCTGCAAGCAGACCAGAGGTCTACAGGTCTGTCTAACATTAGGACCACTGGAAGAATATGAAAAAGCTCTGAAAGGAAGAAGACAGTAAAGTTTGTGTATCTTATAAAATATAAAAATGTAGTCAAAAAAAATGAGCCAGATTTGTGTTGGTTTTCACAAAAGAGAAAACAAAGAAAAAAGGAATAGGCAAAAATGAATTTGCCAATCACCAGGTAGGGCTTGATTTATGTCACCTACGCTGTCATGTTCATTATTTATATGACCAAAGCAAAAGCGGAAAGCAGATGACTCCCATATAAAGTAGCAAGACCACTGTTCGTTTCGTGTTTCCAACCACAAGTTTCACATTTCCAACTGTGAGTGAGTGAAGACCGTGTCTTAAAAACCGCATCCTCAAAAGTCTCCTAACCATAACCACGTGGTCATTATTGTAACCATGGTGACCAACCTGACTTAAACTACAGTAGAAGTTATGCTTAAGAACTATAATCTTTCCCAAAGTCGAGGCAAGTCCTTTTTGTACTTTAACATAACCAATAAGTAACTTGAGACACCAGATGGGGTTACTTCACGCATCAACATTCAGATCCGATCAAACCGGCAATGTCGCCTGCTGTAGCCATTTGGGTGAAGACCGCAAACATCCTTTCCAACAAGGAATGCGTTCTGCACGTCCTTTCCTCTTCTTTTTGAGTTGATGCAGTCCAGGCAGTGCTGATCAAACTGCTGGCACGGATGCATTCATGAAAATCTCTCTGGGGGGCATCTGGCTGTTTACAAGCTTTCTTTTCTGACACCTGCGTTCTCATGAATTCAGTCCAGAATCCAAGTTCAAACAATGTTGTCCCTCTCTTCCAAGTGAATGATTTTTCTTTTGCAATAGCTATGTTGGAGCTTCTTTGATGTTGGACTAAAGGTGTTGAAATATAATCTTGCCTATGCCGAAATTGACTTAATCACCTCACTTACACTCAAAAGTATAAGACTTCCATCTAGACATATTTGTGCTTTATACATACTTCTTCTTTATTGCATAGAATAGACACACTGACTGAACGAAAAGCGAGCAATTAATCAAACACAAAAATACATCACTTTAATCGTCATGGAACATCAACTGGCCAGTTGCAGTCAGCATGTGTGTTCATTTCCTGACCATCAATCACATAGTTCTCATGGCTTGGAACACATCAGCAATGATAATCATGAAATTGGAGGAAACCAAGCATTGATTTATTGTGACTCAACTACCAATCAAGAGGGAATTACAAACAACAAAAAAAGGCAGTACGCATTATAATGCCTGTTATTGCTAATCCCCAGAAAAATAATTAGACATAAATTTAATGTTCTTTTGTTTTTAAACGCCTTGCGGCAATGTTTAGTTCAAATACCACAAAATCCCAATACTGGCCAACTCGCTAACCATTTTAATTAACAATCAGTTAGACTACTTGCTTTTGTTTCTATTACATGTTATGCTCAGCTGTCATTATCAGACATGTAAAGAGCTGCCAGGCAAATCTTGAAAGAAATGACTTTGAAGTGTTAGTTTTCATGCATTTGAAACAGCATCCCATTTTAATGCAAATTATTTTAATTAAGACTTCACTTTCTTTAGGAAAAGAGAGAAAACAAAGCATGAGCACCACAACAAAAACAAATTATTTGATGACACATCTTCAGAACCGTTTTACTCATGAAGAAGTTCACAGTGTTCAAAGGTTTCCTCTGGAGAGAATATGACAAGTGAAATACATCAATTATTGCTTTGTTGGTGCATTCATTCACCACCCTTGAAGTGTAAATTAATGAGAAATTTGGTAAAAGACTGGAAGAAGTCACTCAAAAAAATAAATCTTAATGGATTGTTTATTCATTTATTTGCCTTCTTAATTTTTGCAGCTGTAGTTTTTACAGTGGTGGCACTGCACCAAGCAGGACTCATCAATAGTTTAAAAAAATACCCCCTTAGTTTTAGATGACCACAATCTAAAATGGCCTTATTATTTCTTTTTTAAAAATATAATATCAGAATAATTACCATTCACAGAAAATTGCAAAAAACACTGTAAACAAATATTGTTGAACGTGTGCCATAACTAAATTATACAAGTGTTTACTTCTTTTTTTTTTTTTTTTACCCTCAATTGTCACAGAAAATTAAATCTAAGGTCAAGAGTCATCGTTTGCCACTAAATAATGGATTTTCCCTCCTGCTCCACAAGCCCTAAATGCGCCCATGCTGCAACCCTGTGCTCTGATTATGCAGCACCCGGCAGCAACAGCTTTGGCCTCCAAATGCTATCACCATTATGATTTAAAGAAAGAACTGAACTAATATAATGATAAGGGTGTGTAGCCCAGGAGAAGTCAAAAAGGTGCTGAATAAAATTACCAAAAGTGCTTAAATCACTTCCCTTGCAGCAGTTCAGTACACGTCCACAAAGCAACATATTGGCAACAACGTCATGCAGTCAGACCCCACTGGAAGAGCTGGATGAAGTGTCTGGGAAAAGGCAAGATTTTTGTTAAATTTTTTGGAAGGCCGCCCTGTGCCACCGCAAATATCGCACATACCAGAAACCGCGACTGAGCGTCTGTGGTGAAAGTCTCGAAAAGAATGACACAAGGGAAATGCCAAAGTTTGGTTACAGTGATGCCAAATGTTTTCTGTCTCAAGCAAGAATAAATAAATAAATACTTGCAGGGAGTGCATCTCAATTGTAGATCACAGTTGTTAGTGATTATCAGTCACGAATAATGAATGCAATGTTTTACACAAGTCCTTATTTGGTAGTTGAGTCTCCATTTGTCCCTTTTATCTATGCACAGACAGACCAAGTTTTATTGACTGTATTTATTTGATTTTTAGGAGGGGGCTAGAGTGGAAAGTTGTGAGGCTCTGCTAAGTCATCCAGTTCCAACTTTCAATCTACAGAGAGGAATTCTCTGGAAAGAGCATTAAATTGTCTTATCATGTGGGCTCCTGCATGCTGCACACAATCAAGATAAAATGCTGCATCAGTGACTTGGAGTGCATGTGTGTGAATGAATGTGTGCACGTGGAGACTTAAATCTCACAGCCATATTGATAAAAGAAGGTCATTGTGATGACTCCTCAGCGCAGATTTCACACATACTAAAAATGAAAAATGGCATTCTCTTCAGGTTTCTAGGGCTGTGAGCAAGTGCTGCCAAGTTTGATATAGCAAAGCAGAATCAGTGAGATCCAAAAGACTAACTTACTTTGTCATTTTAACATTATCCCTTAAAACTCTAATCTGAGCCTTTTCAATAGAACACGGAAGCATTCCATCCAAAATAATACTGTAATTAAAACAATTTAATTTGTGAGGTGACTTTGTGTTTTGAAAAACTTGATCAGTCTTAGGGTATTTGGCAGAACTGGTCACGAGCCAATCACACGGCACACATAGACAAACATGCACAATCACAATATGAGACTCCTCCAGCAATAGGAGAACAGCAATCACAAAACTCTTTATGCAACCACACATTTCAATCACAGTTTCTTTTCCTGTTCCCGGTTTCTCCCCCAATTCATTCCATTTTATTTTCATTACCATTTGCAGAGTCCAAACATCCATCCACATCACCCCCCCTGGAATTAGGTTGTGCTGTAGTGCCTTGGCAAGATGCTAGCAACCAGATGTTATTGCAAAAAGTATTGGCATCGCCTCCCAAACACATGAACACACCTTGACACCATGGCCACACAGGCTTATCAATTCAACCAATCAATTCTGTTTATAGCAATCACCTGAAGGTCTGATTCATGTTGAAGTCAATCAGTAGCACAGAAGGAAATTTGGCTGCTTTAATGGACAAAGGTGACACATCATCACAGAGTCGTGCCTGCATGCGTTTGAATATACTTGAAATATACTTGAAACCTCAATTAATTTTCTTTTCTTTTCTGACATCAGTGTCAAGGTAACATGATGATTTAAGTTTCAATTAGTTAACAGTGATACAAGATAAATGGTAGGATTCCCTTACAGGTAGAGATGAACTTTCAAGGTAGGACAAAATCCATTTCAGACAAGAGCAATCAGAAATGGAAAAACATTCTTAGTCAAGCAGTTTGTGTTTGGTGTTGTATTCAGACCATTTAGCATAGTTTGTAGTGTGTCATTGTGTAGAATAAAAATGAACATTTGCCCTCATAAGTCAAAATACTTTTAACGTATTTGCAGGCTCTTTTTTCAGCACTCTGGTTCCCAAAAGTAAAATAGCCCGCTGTTAAACTTGCTGGACAGATAAGAGATGGCCTGCAAGGCTTCTCTAGTTGCATAGCTCAGGCTCTGCCCTGGTCGACACATTAACGAAAGCAGGACTTATTGGCCAGCAGTATATGGGCAGGATGGTGACTAATCCGCATAACACAACACACACTTGGCTGGTTTCAGCACGATAAGAAATCGGCTGTCTAAAGTATCCTGCAATCGTTGATCCTTGGGGTATTTTACCAAAAGCATGCCACATGCATGCCATTAATACAGCTGGAAACTTTCAATTGGAAAAACAACAACAAGAACATAGCGTAGCTTTGTTGACAAAATATGTGCACTCTCTGTGTGGGGTGCTTCGGGAGTACGGGGAACTAAATCCACTGATAAGGGCGGTTCAGTCCCTGATGCCAGAATTTGGTCTGCAGTAAATTGTTGTTTTAAGATGTGAGGATGAAACCCACCCATGACAAAGCAATCACACATGCCCATCGGTGTGATCACTCCTTCAGACACAGTGTGCCCCTTGTAAGGAAGGCCAAGGCTGTTTTTGAAATTTAAAACATGACCAAAGTAATCCCCTTTCCATGATTTAAAAAAAAAAAATCTCTTTCAGAAGATCCCTACAGTTGGTGTGAGACTGACATCAGCATAGCTATCTTATTACTCTCCCAAAGATGTGCGAGGTCAGTGCTATCAAGTTGAGTGGTGTTATAAAATAAATTGAATGTTCCACTGAGGAAAATGTTGAAGGTGATGGACAGTAAAGGGCTGCTTCTTAGAAACACCGTCACCTCGAGCACCTCAGGGAGTTAGAGGGACCCGGGCTTGAGCTGCTAGATGATTGGTTGGGGAAAAGGTTGCAATCGGAATTAAACATGAGCGGCCCTACCGCTGGCATGGTTGTCCATCCGTCACCTTCTGCAGTGTGGAGAGGCTGCTTGTGCTCGTCCGCGAGTCTGTCACTTGGTGGAAAAGACACACTTGGCTGCTCAGTGGTGGAATCAGCAATCGATGGGGACGGAAGCTTCTGTGGTATAAAGCCACAGACAGACTTTTCGTTTCTATTTTCTAGCCAAGGATGATTTTCAGCCAAAGTCTTGATTATAATTTCACGAATTTCGCAAACCCATCTTTATGAAATGAGACGATTTTAATCTATCACTTGGCTTGTCTTTTATTTTTATGCCAAGCAGACAATTGACTCTTTTGATATTGGATTAGCAGTCACCTCAGGGCTATTTTTTCCATGTTTGACCACTTTTGAAGGTGGTGCCAGCTGCAGAAATGATTGTGATTATGCTTATTTTGAAGAACACTGTGAGACTCCAAAGTGTTTCAGTGTTTGTCTTGATTTGTGGGAAATCACATGGGACCCTAAAATTGCAGAGAAACAGCATAAGCGGTCACCACGAGACAGTAGAACAGCAAGATTTATACAAGTTCAACATTTCAAAATCCAAAGTATAATCACTTGTATTGAACCTTTGCAATTCCTTTTTCAACAGACATATATAATATTTTCTCTTATCATGCAAATTATGTAGTTAGGTCGCTAGCGTGCCTGCTAAACCAACCTGCTAACCAACTAAATATTATCATAGTATCCTATCATACATCTAAAATAAATTTATGTGTATTTATTCATGAATTTAGTCATTTAGTCATTGTTTTTTGCAGTGTGGGCTATATGCGGATCGAATTGTAAAGTATCACATTTCACTTTCAAACCCTGCATGCTTTGAAATTGCAGGCGTCACACTGTTTTATATGCCTCTGTTTTTCTCCATGAAATGCCACAAATGATTAATATCAGGCTACGCCACAAATGTTAAAAGAATGCCTCGTCGTGCTGTCTTCGGTTTGCTTCTAACAGTCGGCAGAACAGCACTGATCAGTGGCTAACCAGCTTGGCACATGGCTTGACATTCTGGGCTCACTTGTATGTGTTCACTTCCTTATAAAAGACATGTGCTTTCAGTCATAGCCATGAACTATTTCCAAAGCAGGGATAAACATTGACAGACTATTTAAGATAAGATTTGACCACAGTGACTCGAGAAAATAGCATTCTGATTTAAAGTAAATCTTTCCATATTTTCAAACTTCAGTGTTTGTATGTAATGGCAACCAGGTATAAGGGGTGTCTGCAAAGTTCCAGGACTGATAGCAGAAAAGTATTTTCAACTTTAACAACAAATGTTTTCTCCTTCAACAATGTAACCTCAGCTCTCTTTTGTGTTAGGCTGTCAAGCAATGAGGAGAGGGAGTGAAGGGAAAGAAAAGTCATTGCCGCTGATGAGTCTTCGAGTCTGACCCATAGGCCAACGCCTTGTGTGGAAGAGTTCGACGTCACCAAGACCAGTGTCATATTAATGGTAAGAACGTGTTCAACGAAGTCAATACTCTTTTCATTGAAAGTGAAAGTGCCCACACAACATGTACTGACTGAAAATACACGCACAACTTTATACTGCAGCTTGATTTGCAATGGATATAAATTTAATGGCCAACTGTTTGATAGCAGGACTATTAATTTGTTGTCTTTTAATTTCTCTGTTAACAATAGTCCCCACCGGTATTTAGATTATTCCAAGACATGAATTCTTACACACAACACATTTTTACTCTTAAGTGTTTGAGAGCCAGACAAATTGCAAGTAATTGTGTGTAGTCTAAATGATCATTGTTGTTTTTTGAAATTCCATTGTCATTAGTCTGAAACCGAGCTTCTTAGTCTTCACTAGCCTGAGGTATCCGATTGGTACCTATGCCACTTCATGCTGCACATTTAATTGTCCTTCCATCAGTGTTTTTCTTCTGCACAGACGTGTAAACAAATTTAAGTATTGGCGCCTTAAAACTATTCTAGCATGATGTAGCAATTTTAACATTTCGCTGCCTTCTCCACCCCTGCGTTTTGCTCCACTGCTGTTAATTGTTTAAATCTGTACCAGTTTTATTTGAAAAGACCGTGTCACCACACATGGCTAGTTAGCAGATGCCTTCAAGATAAGGACACACCTTTTACTTTGCATTTCCCAGCAAACCAAGCCCAAGTTTTAAATGAGACGAGTGGGTTGTCAGTGAATAGAGCCTTATATCATAGAAAGAAGCAGTCAACTAATGTCCTGTCATTTGAAAAACTTTTTAATTATCTTGTGATTTAAATTCAGGTGACTGCAACAAAACAAGATTGGGAAATTTTAAAACAAATATAAAAAATTGTAAAACTATATATTTTAAATGACAACAAAACAATGACACTTTAAAATTATTGTGCATATATACCACCATGACATTTGTATTTAACACTCATGTCCCATCCATTGTTGTTGTTCTACCCTTTATAATTCACTTTGTCTTCAATAAGTCAGCCATTATCCCAAAGCCAGGATTACAAGTGTTGTCTTCCAGTTAAAAGGCCAGCTGTAAATGAAGACCAGTCAATACAATAAGATGGATGACACCACTGATTTAGACACTGAGGGCTTCCCTTTGTTTCGATCGATACAAAGCCAGATTCCACATGTAGCCATTGTCTTCAAACATCCAAAATGGCATCTCTCCATCACTTGCCAGCTCTCTCGCTACTCACTCATCTACGTAAAAGGTCATAACTCAAAGTGCCATTATTTTGAGTGCGGCATTAATGGAATCAATATTTTGACACATTGCCCTCCCTGTGCAGGTAATTGGTGTCACAGGTAAGCTTAATCGAGTTGTGGAGGAAATGTGAAACGGCTGGTAATAGGATGAAGGCCAAAGCAGAAGTCGTATGGCATTGGCGTTGTCCCATAGAGCCCACTTGAAGAAGAAAAAAACCCCCAAAGTTTCATATTGTACATTTCCTGGCCTCGCAATATATTCGTAACAGATTTTTTGCATTCTTATTTTAAGGTAAAGTGTTTTTTGTGCTTAAACTAGTATTCATTTTCCCTAAACCGTGCAAAAGTCTACTTTTACTTTTCCCCCACATAGTAATAATATTGACAATAAAGTAGTAAACATAGTTTCAATTAGAAGGCTTATGCTACAAAATAACAACCCAAACCTGATACTATAGACAACACTTGAAAGGTTGGTCCATGGATCAATCTTGTTAGGGACCTTATTTAGCCACATGACGTAAACAAATTGCTCGACATAACTCAGAGACAAGACCCGCTACATTAATTGACATGCTTTTCCTTTACCTTGCTGCCCATTAGATCCTAGCTTGCAAGACATGCCCAGTCCCTTTATCAACCTGGAACAATGCTTAAATTGTTTAAATGCTACTTGTTTTTGCTTTTGGGATGCTTTGAGTAAGTGTGCTTTTTACTCTATTTTCAAATTGCCCCAGCCTGTTTCACTAGATCCCTCATGGCCTCAGATTACATCTTGTCCGAGTCTCTAAACGGGGGACCTATTACAGACTGACTGGAAGAACCTCTAGAAACACATTTCATTGTAAAAAAAAAATACTCAGGATAGTCTTGGGGTGGCCTTGACCGTTCTCATTCTGGCATTAAAACTCATTTGTGGGGAGGGTATACACGAAGTGTTGCCATCAATGCACACTCTTACAACTTCACACACACACACAGAGAAAGCATAAAGTGTTTCTGACCCTCATGTTTCAGAGGTCACACTCAGACTTTTATTTGTTACTCTGTCATGTCAAATGCCCCTATCAGCTTTCCCCATCCCATACATTTACCTGACTGAGGTGGTTAAACAAAAATGCACTGAGAGGTGGTGGCCCTGACCTTTGACCCCATAGAAGGGCACATACAAATGTCAACCCAATAACGAGCTTCCTTCTCAGAGCAACAAATTGCCTAAACAGCAGCAGTCACTGGCAAGCAAGTCACTGGCTGGATCAGGAGAAAAGAAGGTGGCGAAGAGTGCTGCCACAAAAGTATGATGTTGAAAATGAGTGATTTAATAAACACTCAACACCAATTAGTATCACTCAATGAGCAAAGACAGTACCATTAAGCAAAGAATGGTGGATTTATCAGCAATATAATATAATATAATATAATATAATATAATATAATATAATATAATATAATATAATATAATATAATAATATAATATAATATAATATATATATTTTCTTCATTTTTCCATTCACATTTTTCTTAAAATATTATTGCCCACAGTTGAGTGGTTGGAAAATATTTCTGTCCAACTGCAGACATTTTAACTACCCTCATCTGTAGTGATTTATATCATTTCACATTCACACTTCTCCTTTCTCTGCATCTGTGGTGATAGAATTTCCCTCTTTAGCAGAATGTGTGTAGTGAAAGGCCATATGATAGAGGTAGACATGCCGCATCATGAAGTCATTATGCTGAACTAATTACTAAGGGCTCTTGGTCCAATTCATGAGCGGAACGGAACCATGCAAGATGGGATTTAGCATAACCACAATGCTACCTACAGCACCCTCAATATGAAGACAAATAAAATACATATGACTTAGCAGAGAGTGCACTCTGTGGGCTTTTCAATATCCAATACAGCCAAATTGAACTTTTCACAATACAACCTGGTTCATTATTTATTTTTCTCAATTCCAGTGACAATTGCTGTATATTGTATATTATATTTAGAAATTATATTTCGTCTTCACAGTGCCTAGTCAGAGCAAAGTTAACCTATGTATATTTACAACTTGTGACAAAACATAATTACAAATTATGCAGTTGTTTTTAGTTCCTATAAAATATTCCAAGTACTAACTCTGGCATCGCATCTCATCTTGTGCAGGTGTTTCTCGGGAAGTGTCCAAATGAGTTATATAGCTGTATTTTATATAGCCTCCTGATGTGAATTTATTAAACTAACCATACGCACAGCCAAATATGAGAGGCTGGGCACGCGATTAAAAAGTATTTCAAATATGCGGCCTGTATAAGAAACAGAAATGGAACTCTAGAGTTGGTACGTAATCTTATGTAAGACTGAAATGCTATGAATAGTTTCTCAACAACACTACTGTTTTACATATCAGAGGACCTCTTGCATCTTCCTAGCAAATTGGATGATGTTTTACTACATTTAATACATTCAAGTATCACTGTGGTATGTGAGTTTTTATTTTTTAGGCACATCCAGACCATTTGTGCACATCCAGATTCTTCTAAAACACCCGCAAGCACTCAGGCTGCAGCGACACTCACGTCGCCACACTTTGATGTGGCCAAGCGTCTCTATTATATGAGCCTTAAGCGTATTCTCTCCAAATGGCTCTTGTGCTTTTATGGTAAATAATGAGTAGAGAGGCTTGGCCTGCTATCAATTGGCTTAGCCATTATCACTACTATGTTTAGAGCGATGTGCTTAATGTTGGGGTTGAGCCATTCTATTGTTTTGGCATCAGTAACCACTTGCGGTGTTTGCAGTAATCCTCACACCCTCGTCACCGCTATAATTGGCTGACGTTTGAATGCACTCTGAAAGCTAAACTATCTGTGCTCTGGAGGGGAAATACTGTGAATTGGTGATTGCTTTAATCCCACATTGTTTCAAATTGCTTGAAGTTAAAGACATTTTAACTAATTTTATAAAAGAGCAACTTAGTTATTAAAACAGAATGCGTTTTCTGCAGATAATTGCTCTGAAATCATTGTGACAATTGTCACATGGTCTTTATTTCCAATCACATCAGTTTTGTTGTTGTTACCAGGATTAAGCAAATTTTGTTAAATGGTAGGCTAACTAGAACACATGTACATCTCTCAGTTGAATTGTGTGGAGTCGTCTCAGTGCTCAATGGGAGCTTTTTACTTATTTTCCATATTTTATTTCTCCTGTGAATAATCAATGTAGATACCAAAATCGTGGCATATGCAAATGTTTCTCTTCCTTCTATAATGTCACTGCAACATAACAAGCATACTTGCAAAACACTCTTTCAATCAGTCAAACAGGTTTAAATCTTGGAATTATATTCCCCCCCTCTAAATACCTCCAATGGCTTCCCACTGTGGAGTTTCAATTATGAGGCGAATTCATCAGCAGTGAGACAATTATGGAGAGCCTGAAGCAAAATGATAACTGACAGTTATGAAATAACTGAAAATGTACATGCATGCAGAGATGATAGACAGCAGAAAATGATGGCATGGTCACATTATATTTTAAATGACTGTTAGAAATCTTCTCATCTGAAGAGCTTCAGCTTCTCAGTAGATTTAATTTCCGGTTTGTTAATAGATGGATTCAGTAAAAAAAAAAAGCTAAAATATTGGTTTCTAGCTCTAGCAGCTCGATCATTAATCCTGATTTAAAAAGAACAGTGCTAATTACGGCGTTGGAATAGCTGTTGGTGGGATGTATGCCAACAAATTCTTCATACTTGTGTCAAACATTTGCAATATATATCTCGCACAGCAATGTCTACATGATTTGTATACATAATTGATGACAGTTTGGCTGCTGATGTTTTCCACACTACGTCGTAGCTTAGTTGTGTGAAAATATTGATTGTGTGGCAATTACATTTTTTGTCTTTGCTTATCTCAGCAGTTACAAACCAGCAGGCTCTCTTAGACTCTCTAACATCCCTTCGCTTGTTTTTTCTGCACTCCTGCCAGAATGCTGATAATTAACTCTCTCATTGGCCATGGAAGCTCATTAATAACTCGTCACCCTCCAGAGAGACAGCATGTCATCGATTCGATTCTCACCCAGGGTATAACCACGGAGACCTCCAGTGGCTCTTTGCTTACCTCAGCCTCCCTGGTGGGATGTTAATAAGCTGGCTCAAGGAAGAAGGTTTTTGCTGACACATTCCTTGTTCAGAAATAGGAGGGAGTTTTTTCATAGTTAATGTAACCCTTGTTTATTTAACCAAGGGTCTCATATGCTCTTGAGATGCATGTTGAAAAACATCTTTTGCATAAACTCTGAAGATGCAATATATTGCTCAGTTATGAGTGTGGGCCTCCGATTTGCTTCAAGTGTCATGGAGAGTTTTACTAACAGGTGGTAGGGTGAGCATGCACGACAGCCTACTTGATAAATAAAATATAATATGGTAATGCCACTCTGGAGTAAAGGAGACATGATTGATGCTGATTCGGTCTGCATTTAGTGTGAGGAAGCGGCAGACGTTCACATACTAACATATGCACATCAAAAGCATGACGGCAGTGAATCCTACCCATTTAAATGTGTGCATGTTTAAATTCCTTCAGCAAGCTCATTTGCATACATGTCTGCTTACAAATTCAAACATGCTTATGTGTGAAAATGAATGCAAATGATATGAAATGACTGGTACCAATACTTTCTTGGCTGAGGATGGGAGGCTGACCAAATTCTCACTGGGTGTATCCCGTTACCTTTCGCAAGCCTTGGCCTGGACAGATGTTGGACAGTCACTCTACCATCAAGCAAAAATGAGGAATGTGCATTTCATTAGGAAAGAGATGCTGATGGTAGGCGCTAGATTAATCTTTGTCTGTTTCGCATACAGACTCTCGTTTAGACATTCAGGAAAACAAACAAGCGCTCTGTGTCCTCATATAACGCACAAAATTGGCAGGCGACCTCGAGTTAAAGGTCACCAGACCAGAGGGCATCGATGCTTGAATATGTGAGCCTCAAAATTCATTGTTTGATGTGCTGTCAGACAGCGTCAGTCTTGTGTGTCAAATCCTGTGGTGCCAAATGGATTTTATTTTTATCAGTTTATCAGAAAAAGAGTATTAGCTTCCAATTATAACAAAAGCATGAGTTTATCAGAGGCGCAGATTCAATTTTGCCAGGGTTACCAAGGGCCAAATTATCTGTGACCTCTTGAGAAAGGTCAATGCATGTCCTAGCCAAAATAATAGAAATGAATAGCCTTTAGATCCCCAATGGAGACACCGTTTTACTGCAATAAAGTAGAGCGAACGATAATATAACAATCCTGAAATATATAAGTATTATACATATACATATTTACAACAGGTAATGGCAGAAAAAGAGTTTGAGGCAGCTCTACGTGGTCATACTAGATACAGTACATACAAGTGAAACAAAGCAAAAATAGTCATCATTGCAGGAATGATAAATTAACAAAGAATAAATAAAATAAATAAAATAAATACAATTAAATTGCATTACAATACTAGTATCCGGAATATATGAGGGGCTCATCTTTGTTTCTATTCATTTTTAATTCCTCCACCACTCTATCGCAGAGTGAATCTGTCATTTGAAGTTGTCAATCACAGTTCTAAAGAGAGGGCCAGCACAAGGTTAATATATGACAAACAAACAAGAAAGAAGGAGTCCCTGTGTTCTGCCATGATACCTGCCTGCTCATGGGAATCAGGCCCAGATGTGTTATGGGTAACTCCCGGTGTTAGCGGCGAGTTTGGGGGTCATGCTGGAGTGGCTTAGTGCACCCCTCATTGCACACAGCTGTGCTTGCCATCCAGACACCTCTCACCTTTGACCTCATGCCCCCTCTGTACACCTTTGGCAGGAATGCCGGATGATTGGCTACTTTGCGTTCCTTTTCATTTCCTCTTGCTACAGTCTTTACTAACAGCTGTCCGAGCATCCTGATGCACTACAGGCGAGAAAGAAACTTCAGCTTAGTCATTAATTATGGATGGATTTGAAAGCAATAGTAAATCAATAATGTCTGCTCTGGAATACACGTGTAGTTATGCAATTAATTATCCATTAAGTCATAATTGCACCCTGATTGCCTTTTTATGCTGTCTATCGAGATGACTTCCAACACAGTTAACCACCCGCAGCGAGCTTGGTTTCAAACTGAAAGGTCATTTATGGTTGAAAACCACAGGGATGGAATACAATTACTTTCAGAGGGCTTTCAGTGTGACAATCTGAGCCATGATCTTGGAAACGTTGAGACTAAGTACCGTAGAACAAGTGTTGTTGTTTTGAAGCGAGACCAAATTACAACATGTTGTGTCCCTTGGCACAGTTGGGTTCATTAGTCATTACCGTTGCAGTTCTGGCAAATTTACAACACACACTGGAACTTCAGTGCAGGGATCAGTGATAACATTCTGTGCTGACAGAAGTCTATTCGATGTAATTTAACATCTTTCTCTGGAATTTGGCCTTCATTCACATATTTACATACTGTACCGTTGGGTATAGTCTCCTTCAGAGTACCACATCAAAAGTCCTTATTAAATTAAAATGTGAACAGAAGTTGACAGAGGGGCCCTTTTAGTAGTTGCCCTCATTTGCTAAAAACAAACTTAGCAAACACTGTTTTTTAATTTTTTCAATAATTGTCGAGTACCCCGAAATGAGAAAATCACAGTGGAATATGTTTCATAAACAATAATTGCTTAGTGTTTACGAATTAGAGGTCGACTTTTGAAATGGTCCAGAAATGATTCCCCTTGTTCAGTTTTGATTCCGGACATTTTTTTTTTTCTTCATGGGATTTAACGGTGTGGCAATGATGGTACGTCTCCACTGGTGTATCAGAATTGAGAAGATCCAGATAGTCAGTTCGATATAATGCGGTTGTGTATTAAAAGTCAAATCTTTTTCCTCAGTGACAAAACAAAAACTATTTTACCCCAAAATATAAAGCGAGCCCTCCTTGTGACCAAGTCTCCTCGTTTATGGAAATGAGATGGGGATTTAGTCTGCCATGGATGATGGATTGAGGCAGTGGTGTAGATGAGGTGAGATGTGAGACGCTCACTCGCTGCTGAGTCCAAATGAAGATGAAAGAGAAACGTTTAAACTATGTGCCTTTGTGTTTCATCTCCTTCGAGTCTGGGCCTCTGTTGTCCCTCACATGGCTGGGACAAATCCATTAGCTGCGCTGTATCTCGGCTACTGCAGGCGTCACCTTAGCTGCTGTCACTCTGGCGGCAAGTGAAAGAGACAGCCACAGATAATGGCAGAGACACAGACATGAGCCAAATAAAAACAAGTGAATGCTGAGTGTCTCTAATATTGGCTACTGAAATTAGAACTCATTCAATATCATTAATAAATCATGCAGGCAGATGAGTTTGATACAAACCATTTTCTAGTATATGAAAACACTCCACACAACACTAGCCTCTTGAAGTCCTATGATATTCATGAACTAGGCATGCCATTAAAAAAGGAACCAAAGCATCAAAGATCATCAACGGGAAATTCTGTCACTGTTGCTCACCTTCCCCACGTCCTACACAAGGTGTGACAGAATAGGGAAGTTGGCGATACTGAAGTGCTGAAAGGAGGACTGATGGTGCTGGAGGGTGACAGGGGAAAAAAGGATCGGATGTACCCTCAAACATGCATTTTTTTTTTCTTCAAGACACGTCTGGGTAACTTCATAGCAGCATTTGTGGTTCATTTACTAAGACCAGCTCGTCATTCAAGTATCCCATCGAATGCGTCGTGTTCAAACATATCCAATGCCCTAATCCAAGTTTCTTTAAATTGTAAAACTACACTTTCCTCAGGTTCTTCTCATTTAGTCAACCATATTTTGACAACAAATTTAGTGTTTTTAGGAAGATTCTAGATGCGATCTTAATCCACGTCCTTTTGCTGCGCTTTCTGACCGACTTTGCACCCTCAACCCTTGCATTATTCATCTTGAGATGGAGTCAGACAAGATGCACTTTACAGTATTATTTTCCACACCTTTGGTCTTCATCCAGCTAAGTGCGGCAAGAAAGCCCTGATGGCACAAGGTGTTGTTGACGGAGGAAATTTGGACATTAAGGACAAAAACTGACCAAGCACGAGGCTGCAAACGGGTAAATGTCCAAGTACATTTTATGTCTTGGCTACAGCATTGTAAAATAAGAGGCTGCCAGACAGACGCCGTATTTTGTTTCACTCTGTTGGAGCAATACATAATATTAGCTAGTGTGCTATGTCTAGCAAGTCGCATTGAATAAATCTAGCTCTGTAATGGTTCAAAGAGAGTAAAGTAGGCTCCTATTGAATTAATCCCCAGCTAATAGATGTAGTTTATGGCATCCCTTGACGATTAGATGTTTTTCTGTATTTTTTTTATTGCAAGCCATGAGACGAGACTGAGTTCCTTTAATGCTATCACTTTAATGTAAGTAGTGAGACAGTGTTAGCAGATCTAACACAATCAGGTAAAATAATTTAATTAGACCAACAGAGCATTACTCTCACCGGGCACTTAAGCAGTCTGGTATCATAACATCAAATTGATGACATAAAACAAATGTTCTCTTCATCCAAATATTTGAGACACAGCATTTAAAAATTGCATGACATCATCTATTTTAGGTAAAAATGCAATCATTTAAAAAGCTTATGGATTACTTCTCAATCATGTTATGTTCATTATTTACAGACAGGTCTGTACTATGACAATAGAATTTCTTGCTCCAAACCAGCAATTCCGACATCGACACTGAATCTGATATTGTTGTTCCACTGTGTTTCTCTAGACAAAAAGTCTTTTATTTCATTCCTAAATACCAAACCTGCGACACCGCCTTTACGTTACCCACGCCCTCCAGTCTACAACTGTGTCCTCGTCATGGCAAGTTTACTGTGGCTGAACAAATTTGTATGCTCATACATTATTTTTTTTTTGGTCTGACATAGCAACACTTAGTTATTCCAATTGCCATAACTCTGGTGTCTGATGTTTTCCTTTTAGAGAGCGTGTCTGATACCAGATCCGTAGATCACAATAGAACCATTCCAGTGATTGATATTTCCCGCAAAGCCTCCTCTGATGCTATTTTTTCACATCTAGAAAAGGGGAACATTTTTGTTTCTACAAATGAAAACAAATGGAGTCAGATGGGAAATTGTAGACGGATAGAAAAGGATCACTACTTTGTGGTTCCATGTCAGCCACAAGGTCACATGCCAGAAATCAGGATCCCCCACAGCGAGGCGAGCTTTTTTGTTTCGACGGCGGCACATTTTTAGTGCTCTCAGGGTTGCAACAATCATGGAAATTGGCCAGCTGAAAATGGTCCAGTGGTTCCCACTGGCAGGCGCCACCCTTGACATTCACTGCAGTATAAACTCAGCTGTGCCTGACATTTAAATTTCATTCATGGAAAAAGCACAAGAACCCACAATCCATGAAATCGAGCAGTGCCCTAGTCTTTGGGTCACAAACACAAATGCTTGCTTTATTGTGGGATTTTTCACTTTAGCCTAGAGGTATTAGGCCAATTACCTAGTTAAGTAATGTGTCTCCTTAACTGATTAGCCTGGTAGCCCAGAGATGGGCATGGAGTTAAATCATGAGGCAGTAGTTAAATAATTGGGAGATTGTGAAGTCATGTGTTTTATTGTCTGAAGCATAATCTTAGGGCTCTTTTCTAAAGCATCCAAAACAACCTTCAATACCAGATGGTTAGGGCAAACATATGGAAGGAACCACTAGTTTCTCTTAATTTTACTCTCGCTGTGATGTTCTTAAAAACACAGAGGCCATAATCTTTTACACCATGTTATCAGGCGGGGTTGACCAATATACTTTCAATAAAAACACAGATCAATACCAATGTTGGTCTAGAGCTGGATCTACTTATAATTTGATAGCCACGCAATTTTTATACAAAAGTACCCCATTGGTTAAGTGTTATATTAGTGCCTTCCTCGCAAGGAATGTGAGAGTTCGGGGGACGCTCAAAAAAGATTTTACTCATAAAAAGGAAAACAAAAGGTAATGTTCAGTATCAAAAACTTCACTATGCACAAAAAGGCCATTTGTGTTTGGTAGAACATTTTATATAGGAACAATGCTTCTTGGCAATAAAGCTTACGTTGGTGGAAAGCTTGTTATAAATGGCACCACATTTGTAAGAAACAGGCATGTGTGGTTTGTGCCCATGAATAATGACACACATCTCTGTGACAGTCAAACATCTTATTTTGGTGTTCATATTGACTCTTGTTTGGTGTATTGAAGTTTAAAGAAACAAGACGTATAAGCAATATAACCATTATGCATTTAAAAACAGGCAGCTTTTAGAAACATTGTTTATTTATTTTAAATAGTCTGATGTAAAATATGTGTATTCATTCAAGGAAGGTTTCTCCATGTTATTTTCATCCTCAATTTCCATATCACACGCAGGTAAGTAGGTTAGTCTGTAAAATTCTATGCTTTATGTCTAACGTGCCAGTCTCCCAGATTACAGATAAAGACCCAATTTCATACGGCTATGACTGACTTCATCAGACATGTGTGTTAAATTACCCAGAGTACTCACCGGGTCCTGTCATGGCGACTGCGATGTGGCCATCTAATTACTCCTGGCTGGCAACTTGGCATTGTCATGGCGCCTGCATTTTACCTTGTGTTTCATGTGCCAGTCAATTACCCCAATTAATCTGGTGAATAAAAACAACACTGGAGAGTGTTTTGGGTAAATCCAAATGGCCATTTTCTTGGGCATTATACGCATTACCGTTAATGAATCCAAGCTGCTGCCTATCTGAGCATTTTAGTCGGATATTTGTTTTTTTTTGCCAACGGAGATCATGATTAGTATGTGCTGGCAAGATGTGCACATCTTGTTTGGACTCTCTGTTGCTCTTGTGACAATATTAACTAAAGCAAAGGGGTGAAGAAGACACACTGAGAATAACGTAGTTGCCGATGCAGACGATCATATCTTCAGAGTCCAAATCCAGAGTTAATTTTTTTTATAAGACGTGCATGCTTAAAATCAACTTTCACAAAAGAAGTGTGTTACACTAAACCAGTGGTTCTTAACCGGGGTTGCTCGCATCCCCCTCGGGTGCGAGGATACCCTGGGGGAAATTTACAATTTTTCGGGGATAATGGTCGGGTAACCGAAAAAAGTGACAAATTCTGGAAATCAAGAAGTCATTGTGTTAATTGGCATTAGGGATAATGCTAATTAAGCCTTATAGCTGTAAAGTAAACCAATTATCATCATAATAATTATTTAGAGTTAGGGTTAGGGTTAGGGTTAGGGGTGTGAGAACTGGTTGGTGAATTGAATGGGGTGCAAACAAGGAAAAAGGTTAAGAACATTTGCTGTGAAACAACAAGAAATAGTGGATTGATCTGATACAGCAGTTATGTGGGATTTTGTGGAATGCATTTTCATTGTACTGCGCCATTTAAAGCAATAATCCCTTCAGGCCATTTGGACTTCTGTCTGAATATATAAATCTGCAAGATAACCAGCTGTTGGGTTATTAGCCAGGACATTCTTTTGACCAATCTTGTTAAACCCCCTCACCTTTTTTGTCTGTCAATGATGAAGCCAATTTTGCTGATGGGTTGGTGTCAAGAGAACTGACCACATATGGACCAGAAGAACAGATCAAAGCATATTGTGGTGAGGTCTGTTGCTCCTTGGGTTACACAAATCCCCTTTATATGCTATTTTCAGCAAATGCGGTCTTTGTGCGTGAGTGGAACATTGATGTTGATCAAATATTTATTTTACAGTATTGATGTTACAAAGCATTTGTTCTTGCTATGAACTAATTTATTATTGAAGAAACTGCAGACTATTGTAAGTGCTGAAATCAGATTTTCCCACCCTGTTCCTAATCTGAAGGCTCTTGTGATTTTGTGATGCAATACACACTTTTGTCAATCATTAACATTTCTTAACAACAAGATCTGTCTACCCAAAACACGCCTCAAACAAAAAAGTGCCCCTGGTTGATTGACGTTAATGACTTTTATCTCTTTATCTTCAGTTGTTCCAGTTGTCTCACACCATCTCCAGAAAATTTGCCTGTTTTTTTTTTTTGGAGGGGGGATCTGATAAAGAGATATTTGAAACAAAACTCCACTGACCTTCCACTTTCTTTTTACTCTTTTGTCATCTGAGAGAGTTTCTGCTAGTTTCCTCAGCTGTTCCTCAGTTTCTGGCCTTGCGATAAGATGATCCAGCAGCCTCATTCCCTTTACTCTCTGACCTCTCGGCTTCCACTGTAATTACCTTTAGTTTAATGTACCGCTGTCTCTCCAGGAGATGATGTCTCATTGTAGCTTGGAAAAGACGACCTCCTCCCTAACACCATCACACACACACAAAAAAAAAAAGCTTTTCAAGAATATATTTACATTGGCGGTAAAGAAAATATCCATCTGGTAAGGAAATAAAATCTGTATAACGCAACACTGTAAAACTCTGGTTTTCATTTCCATTTAGAGGATACAGTAACTTCATGCTTTCCATCATGCCTTTTTAACAACACTTATGGTGCTGCTAAACAGATTTCTACTTAATGCAGATGTGAGAAGTATTGTCCATAGTGTTGTGATGAAAAACATAAATGCCACCACTAGTTTGTGTTTTCTATTAACATACCCTTTGTCAGCATGAATCAAATAATTTAAGGTCAGATTGTATGAAACATTTTGTGGCATTTATTGGTGCCTTGTCACAAAAGAGGTACCCTTATGAATTATTAAAAGCTTGATTGAAAATAGGTGGCTTGCATAATGCATCAGGGAAGGTTTCTTGTGTGCAAAGAGTGCAAAACAAGTCATACAAGTGATTGCTGTACCATCTTTCCTGATTAATTATTGAGCGTTGAGGAGATACTCCTTTTATAGCCAGCCATGACACTCACCTCTTTCCAATTAACCTGTTCACCAGTGGAATGTTCCAAACAGGTATTGTTGTTCTGAGCATTGCTCAACTTTTTGGGTTATTTGTTAGCTATGTCGTAGTTTTTTAGAACGTATTGTAGGCATCAAATTCAAAATAATAGAATATTCTCCCCAAACACACGCACACACGCAAGCACACACAATATTCTGGTTTTATTACATCTTACACATCGTCCCAACTTCACATATTGATACAAAACATACCAGAAGAATGATCAGATAGCACAGTAACATCAAGGTAGTGCGGATTCAGGCGAATTACCTCACCATTCCCCCCCCCATTTCTTCTTTGAAAAAATATGAACTCCATCCAAGACATTAATAGCAAATGGATCACATTTGGAGAACACCAAGTTTCTTTGAAAAGGGCAGTGACCAAAGCTAGACAGATTGATGGATGCCTAAGCAGTCCATCATGAGGTGGCCAAGTAAAAAATAAATAAAAAAGTTGATCCTGTCTGGCTCCTCGACTGCCCCTGAGTCAAGGTGGTGATGGGAAGGAGCGTGAATGATAGATGAAGATGCATGACTGCAGGCAGACCATCAGATTAGTGGTTAGTTGTATCTCATGTTGTAGTGTAATCAATCCCGTTCATCCTCCACTTGTTGGTTTGATCAGCTATCTCACAATGTCTCATCGCAATGATGGCCAGCCACTCATGCCAAAACTCTAAGAGTCTGCAATCATACAGCCGCACAATTACCCAATTGCTTTTCATCTAAGCCATACAGAAACTATTTTCACCATTGTGGTAATAAAAGCCAGCCTTCAAGTTCTGCTGGTTTATCACACATCTTTTGGTGATTATTCTCTTTTACTTGTAAATGGGATGTGATACCCCAAGGATCCTCTATATTCTTGCCAGTGGCCAATGTTGCACCATTTTTGTAAACTCCATATAGCAGTACACATCATTTAGAAAGGAAAAATGTCATGTGTCTGTTTTTTGTAGCTGGAGGAAAAGTGGGAAACAGCCCCTGCCAACAGCTTGATATAAACACATTCAATATTCAGGATTGCAGTCATGACTCAGCACAGCAATCACCCAGATAAACACAAATTAATTAAAACCTAAGAGAGAGGCTTAAGTCACTTTGTCTTCCTTTTCCATGCAAGAGAAATAAACAAACCAATCATAAAATACCCCAATCACAATGTCCCATTTCCCACAAAACTTTTGTATGGGGCAAAAGGCCAGCACTGGATTTTTTTTTTTTTTTTTTAGAAATAGACCCATGCGTATGGGGAGAACTCTTAATGGAAAAAAAAAAAAAAAGTTGTTAAATCCTGTGCTACACTGTAGGGCAGTCCAACAAGATGAAAGCAAGCCACACTAAATGCTGTAAAATGGGTAGATCATCAATGTTTACATTAACTATTTGACCAATATTTCTGGCAATAATAACCAACCACACATTTCCTGTATTGTTGCAAATCAAGAAGAAACACTCCTGATCTTTGCAAAAAAAAAAAAAATCATTTTAGCAATATTCTTGAGTAGTTATCCAAAATTTAAATACTTTTTCTTTGTTACTGTAGCCAGGTAAAAACGTTTTAGTACTAAGGAGTAGAAACTGAAAATACACATTTGGCATCAGGCAGTGACATTATTTACATTTCAATACCATCTTGCTGCTGCCTGTTGTGTTGATAGTGTCTCTAGATTGACGCAAAATCTGGTATAGTTTCACTATATAAACTCTGCATGACTGACACAGCAAAATAAACCTTGCAAAAAAAGTCAAGTTTTGAAAAAAGCAGCTGTTTTAAAGATGTTAGGAATGCACCTGAAATTAGCAGCTGTTTTTTCAGACTTAGGGTGGTGCCTCTGAGTTAATTGTCAAAGTTGTAGTGTAGTGATTTCTACAGATGTACATCTGGCAGCTATGGCGCGTGAAAGAAAAAAAATATGAAAGAAGAAGGCACCATTGGGCTTTAATGGGAATAAATGGCTTACCTGAACTACAGCAAACCACATCCTGTTCAGATTGCCCGAAGGTCCCCCGTCAATCTCGGCCACTAAATGGGCCTTTCACCGAGGAAAAGAATGTGTCAAAGTTAAGTGAAATGTTTATGTTATGGTTATGTTAAGGTGTGCAGAATTGGACGTTAGGAGTTAGAGCTGCATCACGCACGGATACATTATGAGCTATTCTTTCCTGGCATGACTTTCATAGTATTTGGGAAACAAGGTTAGCATAAATCATGCCACCTACCCAAAGTATATTATTATCATAAGTACCAATAGTAATTAATGCCATGTGTAAAGGAAGCTTAGTCATTGTGGTTTGGGAGTGCCATCCTAAGGTAGAGAACATCTTGCAGTAGTTTGTGGTGTGTGTGTGTACGTGAATGGGTGGTTGTGTCTATCTATGTGTGTGTTTATGTGTTTGAGACTGGGCGGAAAGGTGGATCTGTTGTAAACTTTGTGGGGGAGAGGTGGAATGACCTAAACGGAAGGATTTGTTTCTCACACTTTCAAACAGAGGCAAAATGGCAGAAAAGGTCTTGAAGTGTAATTGGCAAATCGAAAAACTATTCTTTTGCTGCCAGTTCCATTTGCCGCTCCTCATTTATCTGCTGCAGCTCCAAAAGTTTCACCTCCAGTCAAATTTAATCTATGATTCTACAGTCTGTCTCTGCAGAATAGTTTTTTTTTCTGCCTATGAATCCATGCACAGCTTAATTGTTTTACAGAATGATATCATCTTTAAATGAGTAACTTGATACTAAGTATGGGGTATTGAAGTAAAATGTGTAAAATGCACAATTACACTTGTTCCAATATTTTCAATTACGATCAAATACCCATTTCTTACAAATTCCACTGTGCGTACTTACACGCGATGATGAACCGAGGGAGAAGGCATCTTCTGGTAATAACAGAAACGCATATACTGGCGTCACAGACATCCACAAAATAAATAAATAGGAAAAAAAAATACCAATAGTATTTTCCGCATAAATTGGAGTACTATGCAAAAGTCTCAAGGCAACATTAGACTGTTATTTTAGCAATTCTACAATAACCATGTTTAAATAGAATGTAATTCATTAGAGCCCAGACCTATGTCAAAGAAGATCTGTCATAAAAAAAAAAAAAAAACAAGAATGAGAAGAATAGATGTTGAAATATGTTAGACTGCATTTATTTCAGATAGAAAGGTAACGTGTAAAAAATATATATCTATATATATATCTGTAAAGTATATGGACAATAAGGGATAAAATGTGTGCGCAACAGCTATGAGCTGACAGGCAGAGGAGTTGAAAAAGAGACGTGTAAGTGAGTGAGTGAGCTTGGCAGGAGAAAGGGGGAGCTGGAGGACTGTGATGGAGGTCAGGGTGTCAGTTCCTCTTTCAATGCTGAGGTGACCTGGGTTGGTCCCAGCTTGAAATAATGGAAGATAATCAAGACATTGCAACATTGTGACATTGTGTTTATCAGCCAGAGATTATGTTGATATATAGAGATATGTAGGGATATTATATTTTGTATTTTTATTATATATAATATTATTTTATCCTTAATTTTGATTAACATTTGAATCGTTTACACATCCTGCATGTCAACCAGTGAAAATCTGTTGGATGCACGTTACATGATACAATAAATGATTTTGGGTCCATGACAAGACTTCATGCATTGAGGCTACGCAGTAACTAGAGCGCTGTGTGGACAAAACATACTGCTGCAATCCATTTGCGTCGAATGGTTTGAATTAACTTTTCAAACACAGGCCAATATTTTCTTAACATTGGTAATGCATTTTTTTTTGTTTCTTTACATTCGAGATACTCATGTATCGAGATACTCAGGTATCCCGATAAAAAAGGTAAAGGTTGTTTGAAATATGAATCTGACCTGTATTTGATTAATGACAAATGAGATTACGTTAACGCCAAAGTCATCAATGTAAACTCAACCAACTGTGGTGTGTTTTTGTCATTGTGAGGTTAATTATGACATTGTGTGCATTTATCAGTGAGTCAATTGGATTTAAGATGTTTATACAGCACACAACTCAATAACTTATTCATATGCAACACATAACACATATGCTTGATTGGACCAAATAATTTTGTCTTGGTGCAGCACATTTGTAGAGGTTTCTGAAGCAAGAGGTACAAAAACAATACTGTTCTTGCCAAGAAAGAATCTTTTTTGCCGGGATGCTCAAGGTAGCTGAGGTCAAAATGTTCCTGTTCACCTCTTGTCGTATTTATCAAGCCCGTTTAATTGATGCGTGTCAAACTGAAAATCCCATTTGTTTTTCTAGTAGCTTTTGTATTAGTTGTTATATCGGTAACATGACATAGAATAAGTAAGTACAGGATGAACACACCATGTTTGGTCTTGTAGAGTTACTGTTGGTTTTGAAAAGTGGCCACAACACCCCA
The DNA here is from genome assembly GCF_024217435.2 of Syngnathus scovelli. NCBI lineage: Eukaryota > Metazoa > Chordata > Actinopteri > Syngnathiformes > Syngnathidae > Syngnathus > Syngnathus scovelli. The sequence goes on from NC_090856.1 coordinate 8,230,666, forward strand.
GTGTAATAACTTATCATTATTAATATCCATGATAACAGACCACAGTGGTTTTATCCACTATGAAAGTGATCCCACCCTGCAACAAAAGGTTTGGCCTTCAAGCTCAACTTTTTGAACGATACAAATGAGTACGGTGTTTGTTTTTTGATAAGCAGCCTCCTCCTTATCGTGTTCCTTTCCTGGAAGACTTGGGCTATACATTGAGATGATGGATTGTAAAGTTTAAGTGTGTTAAGCCACCCGGCTCCACTTTCACCTCCTCAAGATTAACAGCAGCTTTCCCACCTTGGTGTGTAGATTCACATTTGTCAAAAATGTAGAGCTCGCACCACTGCGGTGATGTTATCTGAAGAACCTGGAACGATCCACATAACTTGTATGGCACAATTTGCAGAGATAAAGCTACTCTAAAACAATGTTGCAAAACAACTTTATGTTATCTAACTTAACAGACGGGTACACTGTTACTTTGAAAAATATAGGTTTGGCTTATTTCAACTACTTTGAGGGGGCCACAGGAAATGAAAGAATCCGCCATTTTCAAGCAGTGTTATGTGTCGTGATTGTTTGAGAGCATCTGGGTCACTTGGTGCTAATCCATCTAAGAGTCATCTGTGCTTTTCTCCCACTCACCTTTGACCTTCCTCAAGCTCTCTGGTCCCAAATTCATTGCTATTAAGGAGATGAGATGAAGCGGTGGGGCATTGTTGGAAAGAGCGGCAAGGTTTTCCTTCGGGTCTTTCCTGCGGTTCTGAGTGTTCGTAAACGTTTCCAAGCCTTGTGATCCTGCGGGGCTTTTTTCCCGACGGCAAATACGAGAGGGTGAGCACATTATTTGTTTTTGACTGACCACTAACACTAGAGAGGGTGACTCTTCCAGAGTAATAGCTTCCAGAGGGGGCTGTCAAATACTGTGAGAACACAAATCAGTTGAGGCAATGTGAGAAACAAAGTGTCACCAAGATAAGACCCTCCCTAAAATGTTCGCAAATTCTTCTCTCTTGTAGTAGGCTGGTTTGGCCTTGAAGGACATTGGTACTGGGAATCTGAACCCCTGTTAACCTCCTAAAAGGTGCACTAAAATGTTTCCACTCGGGGCTTTGGGGACAGAAAAATAATTGGGTGGAATGTATGGTTAGCAAAGCACCCAGGAGCTTTTAAATGAAGACCAATTTGGAGGCTGAGCCCAGCATGGTTGTTCCTATGCTGTCAAGGACCACATCAGGCAGTATTTTGGTCCGGGATGGAGGTCACAGAGTGGCTTACGATGGCTTTGGTTCAACCTACTGCCACCATCCTGTTTTACAAGGGAGGGGTAGCACAGGAAGCAGAATTTGGGACGTATTGGTCAGGACTAGGGAGGAGAAAGGGGGGTTAAGGGTCCGAGCCACAGCACAAGGTCTCCATTTAGTCAAGCCAAAAACAGCTGCTTCTAAATATTCCTTGCAGGAAGCCTTAGGGACTTTGCCCTACTTCATTTCCCGCTGCTTTCCTCACCTTCATCTTGGTGAATATTCAACCCATTTCTTGACGAGTTGAGAAATATTTTCCCGTTGTAATGTCATATACAAGCTTTTCCTGCTTGCAACCTCAATGTAATCAAGAAATCTTCCACATGATCGTAGACTCCACGTCTTGTTCATTTCCTTTAACCGCCAACCTTTCTGTCACCATGCGGAAACTAAAATCCAAAGATCAGCCGCTAGTGAGCAAATAGACTGCGGACCACCCCGGTTCTTCTCAACTCGCCTCCAAAGCTCCGGTATCTTGCACAAATAAACCAACACAGATTTAATGACGACAAGCTTTAGGATATTTTTTGCTCTCTTTATCAAAGGATCAAACACTTTAAAGAGGGCTTATGAAAGTGGTGTGGTTTATTAGGAGATAAAACTGTAGAGATGTGCCGAAATATACACCGCTTTTCATCGTCATTCGTAAAACAAAATCTTGCTTAATTCTGCCTGTATGGTTTAGACACTCATTTAAAAGAAACCAGAATCACGCTTTAATAAATAATTCCTGACAACAACCACGATTGCTTAGTTGAAGATTTAATGAGCTAATTTGAGTGACAGCCACCCGTGCAGGAAAAAGATATGGGCATTTTTATGATTAATTTCAGACTTTTCTTTTTGCTCCCATGAACCAGCTGTTTATTGTCGGGAACGGTTTACAGCCAAGGGAGGATTGAGGTCCTCTAACATAAACCATGGTCTCTAATAAAGATGGATGCTTGTTTTTTTAAAGCTCAACGCTGATGATTTTCTTGTTGATTTTTACCTTTCCGTTGGGAATACGTACAGCATATATTTCAGCAGATCTTTGAGAGGGAACACTCGCGGCGCAGCAAAGGGGAATCGTGGACCCTCTCCAAACTGTTTACATAACTTAATCATCACCCTTGTTGATGGGACATGCAAAGTTTGTGCTGCTTAAGCCTGAGCTATGCTATTACTTCAAGGTTGAGCAGATGAAGGAAGATGTCCATCTTACTGGGAGAAAAAAAACGTATCTATTTCCTGTGTATTGGCAATTACAGCAGTACATCAATGTATGCATTATTCAGCATTTGCAATTTTCATTCACCGGGAATATAAAATCCAATCACTCTCTTCAATTGCTAAATGTGTCCAATTTACTGAGGTTAAAGTTGAAATTGCAAATAAACACAAGGTGTCTTAATGTTAAACAGACGTTGCTGAATGAGCTTTTGCATATTCATAAACCCAGTGGTTTCACTTTATGGTGTTGGTTTATTACTTGTGGATTACAGATAGAATAACACTTGTGCCAAAGCGTAATGTTTTGAGTACCTTGCATGCATTCATATACATTTAGGCTATTTCCTTTCCCTGATCTCCCCCAGCTACACCTCCTCATCTCTGGATAAGAGATGCTTGTGTATAAGTGAGCTGCCCAAACCACATATCAATGCGGTAACTGCGTATTGATGTCAGATGCAATTAGCTTTGAAACTGCGTGTGTGTGTCCAAGCTTGTGACAGAAGCGGAGTGTGTAATCGAAGCAAATGGAAGAGTGATTTACGCTGGTCAAGACTGCCTCAACCTATACAGGAAGTGAATACTGTTTTCAGGTCAGCAAGCCACAAGACACCTACGTACTAGACTTCCTTATGAAAGCCATGTGAGTGGCTAGTGTGAAATGTGTGTGTGCGTGTTAAATTTCCAAGCGAGGGTCAATTAAATCTAATCACAGCACACCACAATGGTGGCACTTAACGACGGTGTGAGATGCACTTTACAGAGCTTAGCTGGTGGTCCACAAATGAGCCAACGAGTATATGCTCTCATTGCGTACGTGTTGAAAAAAGATGGTTTGTCTTCCATTGATTGGCTCAAGCACTCTTGACTGGAATAGCATTTACTGTTTCATTTCATATTTGATACATTTCATGATAGCTATTGGATACTTTCTGCAATACTGAAGTACCAGAGTAAGAAAGTTGAGAATTATCATGCTGTATAATAATAATAATAATAATAATAATAATAATAATAATAATAATAATAATAATAATAATAATAATAATAATACAAAATATTGCAAACCTTTCTTATCCATCTTGGAACTGAGTAATGCAAATGCAATAATAATAACCTGTTCAAATAAACCGTTTCAGTTATTTTTGTTGAGCAATATGACTATTTTAAAACTTGATAAAATGTTAACAGAAACCGATAACGACTACAATTGTGGCTGTCAGAAGCTACATGAAATAAATAAACAAAGTACTATGGTGTGTAATACTGCATCATAAGAAGACCCCGGATACCATGCCGCCACAAGGCAGCAAGCAGAATCGGAATGATGCAGTCTTAGCGCTGATTGACCTGATGGTGCTGCAAACTCCTCTGTATCTTTAATCTTGCCTTTAATGTTAAATATTCTGAAACCAATACGTGTTCTGGGTGGGCTCACAAAATGTTATAGCTCATACGTGCCAAACATCTTTGATTGTCTTCATATACTTAACATACAATGGCATTAGTATGACTGCTTTTATGTCAGCATTCACCAAATACCAACCCTTAGCCCTGTTATTAAACGTTGGTTTTATGAAAGAGCCAGTGTGGTGAAGTGATCAAGACACATACACTTATGGTGGATTTTCTCCTTAAGGGATTATAGTACATGATGTCAGGACGTTTGATTTTGACGTTTCATTACAGTAAAGTCTCGGCTGTCTGAGACCATTTCAGAGCTCATGCTGGTGTTGGGCACACATCGTCAACAGCAGTGGTGAGTTGTGATACGTTCCAGATTTTAGCACACTGTTACATTCACACACACACACACACACACACACACACACACACACAGGGAAAACCACAATCCCTTTTTTGTCACACGTATGCTAATTTTTACAGCCCACACAGGCACACACCCATGTCCAATTGTTCCAGTGGCAGTCAAGTGTGGAGCAAATTTTCAAAGTGACACTTCAAACCTAAATTCTTGCTGATATGGTCAAAGGCAAGGATGTGTTGTCTATATCTTGAGGGTAATTCTGAGCATGATTCAGTTCACAAACAGAGGGCAAAAAACACTGGCTGAAAGAGGAGTTGGTGAGGGTGGGGCTGCTGGTGCCAATAATTATTGTGTCATTATTGCAGAGGTGAGATAGCACTAGCATTTAACTTTGGTAATTGAATCCAAGGGAGAATCTAATTGCTTTTCAAATGAAGCATTACAGAACTAAACCAGGGCATGTGCTGAAGAACACATTGCCACGATATGTTTCAAGGAGAGTAGCATTTTTGTTATTTCTTTCTCACCAAAAGACATAAAAGAAAGTTATTCATCGATCCTGGAGTTTTTGCTATAACGGCTTTTCGGAGCTGGCTTTCGCTAATCAAGTGTGCCTGCGAATTGCCGGGAGTTTGATCCTGACACAGACATTTGCAGAGTGAGCAGCGTGTGTGGGCCATAGCCACACTTTAGCCGGACACATGCACGGATGCACGTGCACACACACACACACACACGCACACACAGTCACACACACACACACACACACACAAAGAGCTAGGCTGTAGCCACCGAGGCACCTTCCCACACTAACTGCACAACATATGTCACACTGGCTTCATGACTGGTAGCTCAATCAAGAAGCTGTTGGATTTTTTTAAAGCTATGTCAAGTCCCCCAACAAGCGTGACTGGCTCGCAATTGTTGTAGTCATCATGCCAGTCGCAGTTGGTGAGTGAGCGTGAGCCTCCCTACTGTGAACGACATTCTCATGCACTCTAATCCCCTGTCAGACATCATACAATTGCCTAGTATTTTCATTGCATTCATGACATTTACTGCACTTTTAGATTTATTTTGTTTTTCTCAGTCTGATTTCATCATTTATTTTCTGTGAATATATATTTTTTTATTGACAATGTAGAAGAAACATTTATTTAACAATGTGGAGTTTTGGGGGCTATAGTGTAAACTGTATCATCACCAATAAGATAATCAAGCATAATTTTAAATTTATATTTAACCATTTCAAAACTCAACAATAAGGCAAACTGGTGCTGTTCTTGTATGGCTTTTCTTTAGAATATGCATGTACTATGTATAATCTATGATAGGACTATTCCTGCAATTGTAAATTTCAACCATTTTAAGTATTGCTGAACACAATACCCCTTATGTATGTTTTTATGAAATGTCATAAGAAGTTAGTTATACTATATTATTAATATATAATTGATTTTGAGAAGCGGTTCCGAAAATGGATAGATGCATCGGTGAATGGTTTAGTACATTTATGTCACTTTTATTATATTGTATACTATCCATCCATCCATTTTCTGAACCGCTTAGTCCCCACGGGGGTCGCTGGCGTGCTGGAGCCTATCCCAGCCGTCATTGGGCAGTAGGCGGGGGACACCCTGAACTGGTTGCCAGCCAATCGCAGGGCACACAGAGACCAATCTCACTCACACTCACACCTAGGGACAATTTGGAGTCTTCAATCGGCCTACCAAGCAGGTTTTTGGAATGTGGGAGGAAACCGGAGTGCCCGGAGAAAACCCACGCGGGCCCGGGGAGAACATGCAAACTCCACACAGGGAGGGCCGGAGGTGGAATCGAACCCGCACCCTCCTAACTGTGAGGCGGACGTGCTACCCAGTGCCCCACCGAGCCGCCACCATATTGTATACTAATGGTCGTCAATCAAGCCATTTGCTGTTTTACACACACATTATGTTGTTTAAGTGAAAAATAGGTACACGTGTACTTGGCTAATAGTCAACAGACCAAGTGTACATGGACAACATGGTTTATCAGAAATCAAATCCACAACTATAACAATGGAAAATAGTCTTTTTATAAGCATTTGCACTCACTTTGCAAGGATCCAGTGGGATTTTAGAGGTCATCTGATACTTGAGTGTTTTTGCGAGGGAGATACGGAAGACACATGTTGGTAGTAAATGTGCCTTTTTATCCTAATGTGTGTTGTTACTCGTGGACGATCTGCTGGATTACACAGGATATTCGTTCGCATGTAGGAATGATAACACAGGAAGCGGTCCCACTTCAAAGTGCTGGTGTCTGTGTTTTATTGAATTCACCACAAAGCTGAGTGACATTGTTTTATCTCAATATCAAACACAGGAAAGCAAACATATTACTGACAATACGCTGTGACCTCATGAATTTTCATTTATAGTCATGCCACAATTAATGCATCTCATGATCCAGAACAATGACTTGGTTACATGTCCGCAACTATTTGGCATCACTTCCATTTTGGGTGCTGCATGGACAAACATACCTAGCTGAAGTTTTATGAGTGGGGCGTAGAAACCCACCTCAAAGCAGACAGTGGCGCCTGCCCGTTGCTTAGTCTTGACATCATCAAGGTCATAGGAGGAGCTGTCAGGTGGCTTCTGTCGGGTGCTGAAGGCTATGGTCCACTAAGTGTGACTATCTGAAGATGTGGGGTTGACTCAGGCCTGAACTCCTGCCTATCTTTCATCAGCAAGCGGAGGGGAAAGAATATTGTAAATTTTCTGAGTCCACAAGTCTCCATATGGACATGCTGCCTGATCTTTCATGTTGCGTTTTGACAGTTGTCATGGAGCAGCCTCATGCTGCCATCCTGCTTGCATCTGTGGCTGACCACACTGAACAGTTTCTTCCCCTGCACTCAATAAAAAACAGGAATACTAAGCAATATGCTCTGTGGCTGCTGGGCTGTATTTTATTATTGCTTGGCTTTTTAATTCCAGTCCAACCCATTGTTCCGGCATTTAGTACCTTATGACACTGATTAAAGTCAACAATGGGTGAATAATGAACGCTCAGGGAAGGTACATGACGGGTACTTGGCAGGTTTGCAGGCTGGTTGGTTTGAATGACAACTAGACTTCAACAATATTTAATTCAGTAACATTTTAAACACTTCCATCCTGTACTTCATTTTTTTTTTTTTATCATTTTCTATCATTCATGTTACCAGACATATTTCCAACTTTTTCAACTTCATTTTGATTCACTGTCTGCTTGTCTCTGCTGTTACACTGCCAAAGCATTCTGTACCCTCTGGAGATTACCAGTGACATTTCCAGTCTCCTTTTACCTCCACCCATTGAGCATCTTTCGCTTTCCAGCTGCGTGTCTTCAGTCAAGTGTGCAACTCCCAAAACCTATTTGTGTCCTGGGAAAAGACTCAAAGAGATGGGGAAACTTTTGAGGATGTTTGTGCTACATTTCTAAGACTGAGTGATACGTGCAGTGCAGTCATAATATTACAATGAGCATTTCTGCAAGAACAGTCACGGTGGCAACTTGTCTTTAACGTCACTTCTATTTTGTAGAGTATGAAGAGACAAGTTGCGAGATAAACTGATAATACTGCAAATGTTTTACTGTAGATTGTAGTGTGTCAACCTGCCTGGTATGATACACAAAAAGATGACTGCAAATAAGCAGCTACTGTCCTAAATACTCTAAACTAATAAGAACAAAGAGACAGGAGAAGAGAGACTTTCCAAACAGCTGACAAGCCTTTCAGAAGGTCTCTCTGTTCTTATTCCACTCCAGACAGTCACAGTATGAGCAGGTACATATATTCTCTCACATCAGCAATTTCCTTTTCTTTCTTTTTGTCCTCATTGATGTGTTTTGTGCTCATTCTGCATAACTCTACTCAACAACCTTTCCCCTCCCACATCAAACAAAATTGTGGAGGGAACAAAAAAGACAGCAGACAAGAGAAAAATCCAATGAAACAGATAGCAAGTACGATCCAAATATGCTTAAAAACACACCGACATAAAACAAAAACAGCAAGGTGCAAGAGAGGTTTTCAAATGTTATTTATAAATATGAATATATGTTATTTGTGTATAGTTATTGCTTAATCCTGCTAACAAATCTCAGCCAATCACAGGGTTCGGACTTTATAGGTAAAGATTCATGCCAATGGACAATTTAGATTTTGCAGTAAAACTAACATGCATTTTTGGAATGTGGGAGGAAGCCTAAGAGCAGGCATGGGGAGAACATGCAAACTCAGCACAAGTGGGCTAATCCCTACATCACCGTTCTGCTCTGATAACAAATTAACAAACACATTTTAAAAAGTCTCACAGAAAGTCAGAATCATTTCATGACTCATGATCTCTCAGTATCTAAAATCTGAGATTTAACTAATGTAAAAAGGAAATTTACAATCCACAGAAAGCATCCCCTGATATCTCATTAAAACATTTACCAAATAAAAGAAGGCATATATAGTGGCACAACAAAAATCCTTCTCAGGTTTCATCTGCATGCTGGTGGCCTTCAGCAGTGCTGCGGCGTGAACGTGAGGAGATGGTGAAAATGTGAGCCACCCTCACACAAACAGTCCACATGAGACGAAGGGTTAATCCTGTTTCAAACAAGTTGGGTTTAACCCTCGTCAACCTTACCACCAAGGCTGCAAACACTACCACACAAAATGATATGACTCCTCATACACACGCACACACACACGTGTATTCGTGAGTACCCTATAAACGCAGCGATCTTTGACGCACACACATACAGACACAAATATATGGTAACAGACTATCATCTGTTTTGTGTTGCCCAACATTTAAGCAGCTGTGTCTGTGGTCAGGCAACAGTACTGACAGCTGAAGGCCTATTGCACCATAAAGCTCTACCTCTAGACTTTCATAGTTTAATGATACCTATAACTAATTTGCTTGAGAAGACACACAAACACACATACCCAGCAGGTGACTTGCAGAACACCTCACAAGGTCAAAAGGCACGTATGCACAGAATTGTGGTCACCTGGCCTATCTCATATACGTAGCCCTTTAATTCCATGTGCTCATAACCTCTTAATGGAGGGCGTGGCTGCTCAAAATAAAAACAGGCTTTGTTGAGCTGCGTCGGTGAGGGAACCATAACTCTCTAACCTTTTTATTCACACACATATTTCTGCTAAATTTCAAGCATGTCAAAGGTCTTCTCTTATAACGCTTTGGAGTATTAAGTTTCACAATTCCATTGGTCCTACTGAATCCAGCACATGAATGAAAAGCGTCCTTGAATGATATGACCTTGCATAATTCTGCAATGGCAGGAGTTCAATCAAAAGCCAGAAATGGTATTCTGTAAACCGAATGTCTACCTTTTTCATTTTCTCAACTTATTTTTCATTCAGGCAGGCTGGACCAGTATCATTCCATTAAACACTTAAAATATCTCTCGCTTAACTTTCTATGACTCATAAGTAGAATTTGTATTGGGTACCCCTCAACAAAAGTACAGTCCACGCCAAACTTGCTTGAGTTTAAAAGTCTAATTATTTCTTCTGTATCAAACCTCTAGTTAAAAATGAGACATTTAATTTTCTACATTCCTTTTAGTTGTGGTTGTTCGTAGTGATGATGTAAAAGCTCATTATAAAGAACAAATCAGTTAATATCCCCATGAAGACATCTAATATAAAAGACAAAAAAAGCTTTTAACGCACTGCAAGCTGGTGGCTTGACTGCATACATAGATAATTTAAAAACTCATATTAGCTTGAATGGAACTCTTTCTATCATCCAGTCATTGTTTGCAAACCATTGTTGCACGATGACAAAAGTCCTATATTTTCCCTTCTTTGTGCGCCGAAGGTCTGCCAAAGCAATAGAATGTTATTTTAAAAGCATATACATTCAACAGACTGTATTGTCTCTGCAAGACAGTGGTGAAATTCAACAGGGAGAGACTAGTTTATCTCCTTGGTGTGGCAAAAGTGGAAAAGAAAGCATTTTGTCTCTAAGGAAATACAGGGGACTTTTCGTCAGTCGAGTATATGCCACAATATCGCTTTGTATATGCGCTGGTTAATTGTCTGGCCCACATGAAGTCAAAGCTCATAGTTTGGATTTAAAATGCTCTGCTCTGTGATGCCAGTCTCCAGACTTTTCAGACACAACTCATGTTTCCCTTTATTTATTTTACCAGCTACTGTAAGTGGAAAGGGAAATTGGATGATCATTACAACGGCTAAAAAGCGGCTCAATATTGTACCAATCTGACCTCAGTTACCTCAGACGTCTTGGTTCAGATACCCTTTGAAATACAGTTCAAATGACTTTATTGCAGACTGCCTACGGCATGCTATTTCGTTTTTCCTTTTGCTTTTACCTACCTAATGACAAACAAAAACATTGTTTTTAGTGAACTCCATGCATTGATATTAATGCAAAATAAAACAAATCATGTACAGAAAAAAACATTTCAAAAAACGACAATTAGTGTAAAAATATGGCGTAAAACAACAGGGTGCATGCAATTGGGCTGCAAGAAGCAATCCCGTGAGGTGAGTTTTGTTCACATAATAAATAACTGCTTTGAAATTTGACAGAATTCAGTTATGATGCAACGAGACGCAAATAATGTAGGCCAACAACCAGCAGTTTATTTGGCAGCGTTGTAAAGCCTTGGTGAGGTTCTTTAATGGCTATTTTATTGCATATTCTAATATGTTTCCAGTTGTTGTTGCAAAATTCCAGAAAGTTGTGAGCCAAATTGGCTTTTCAGAAGTGAAGCATTATGACAGTATCTTGCAAAAGAATCGAGGCACATGTTTGGAAGGCTGGAAAACCACCATGAGGGCTGGCCATTTTGAGACTACTTATATATATATATATATATATATATATATATATAAGTAGTCTCAAAAATATATATTTAATATATTTGAACTGAATACAATTAGCCTATGGTCACCCATATGCAGATTTAGACAGTGGAATGGTAAAGCAAAATGGGAAGTTTCTCATACTAAAACTTAGTCTAACAGACTAATTAGAACAGTGTTGTGGTGAAGTGTGAAGGAGTTCCCATTCGGGTTGCAGATCGGTCGGCTGTGTGCACATTCAGAATGCTCATTTGTGGTGAGCCATGACAGCGTGAGACCAGCGTCTGTGAACGGAAGAGGATGAGCACAACGATGGGAGCAGAAGTGCAACTTAAAAAGGAGGGAGGGAAATTGAAAAGTGGAAATAATCAAAGCAGATAAGGGAAACCAGAAAAAGCAAGTGAGAAAAGGGAGAGTGCTGCATTTTGAATGTGGGAACATTCATCTAACATATTTTTACAGGTGTATCTGTCATGTGGTTTTGATTTCAACAAATAAATTCTGCTCTCAGCAAATAACCATCTGCTAAAGTCACTTTATGCAGCAAATTAAACACTACCAATAAAGCGCCAAAAAGTAATTACAAGATTACATTTCAGCATGATAATGAATGAGGCTTCCTCTATTTGCGGTCCTGTTATAATTACATGTATCATTCATTCGTTATCAGTAATCAGCAACAGAGTGTGTAACAGAACGGGCCACACCCCACTGGATGCTGTGGCTGATGCTGTGGTACTTGATGAAAAGACACAGTTGCCTTCAATGACAAATAACCAAGCTCAAAGCATAAAACAGTTTGATTGATGCAACGTGTTCCATCACCCATAAGAGCAAAATTACAGCAGCAAACATATAAATGTGCCATCATTTATTAGATGTTTAAATTTATGTCTTTATTTCGACTGCCTGCAGGTTCCAGCTGTGAAGGAGTTTCAAATGGCACTTTGTAATAAACTAACATCCTATCGATATTAATTCCTTATGGCCATATTTGACACATTTTACAAATATATCTTCTCTTGTTAAGGTACAAGGTATGCAATTAATTTCAGAATATTCACAATAGTGTAATATTTGAACATTGTGCTAACACATTATGAGCGATTTCATGGCTGGTCCACAAATATAAAGTAGACCACTTGAAAAACAGTAACTGATTCTTTCTAGCCAATTATTGCCTACATCACTGAAATTATTTAACACCACAATAGTATGAAGCAGCTTCTCCTTCTTTTAACACGCTGACTGATTCAATATCTAGTTTTGATTTGTATATACAGTGGAACGTTAATCATGATTATTGGAGGAATAAAAGCTAACAATGATCATGTGTATCGAGATACATCTTGCTAAATCTGCAGTTTAGTTGAAAAAAGATCCTGTCTGCTTTGGGCAATTTAATCAGGACTAATCATGTTGAGTCATGTATTTGTTATATTTGTGGCAATACAGTCAAGACCATGTCGTCATCATTAAACAGTCTTTGTTATGATGGCTCCGTCTATTTACCTTGGAGCACAAAATATGTCTTTTTTTAGATACAGAGTGAGAGGTTCTGGGTTGGTGGTGCTGTGCTCAGCTTTCATTATGGGAAGCCAGGTGGGAGGAAATTATGAGCAACTTTCCTTTGGTTTAGTGTTTTTATTTCCATTAAGTATACATAGAGTCTGTCACTCTGTCTGTGGGACTGATTTGGGCATCATAAAGTGCTCAACTGTTTCACTCCCATTACAGTTGCTTTTTCTTCTTACTTGCGTTTAGTGTGTTTTCTTTTCAAGCACAGCAAGGGCCATAAAAGCAAAGTAATTTCCTTTTTCAAATAAAAGAGTGAATAAATAAATGAATGACACAAAGCATAATTTCCTGCCTTGACACGTAGGGAATTCTGCAGCAGTGATTATTTGTAAACCAGAAACAAATGACAATAATCAAATTACGCATGTACCTGCATAAAGAGGCAAGGCTAGAGATGTGTTTGTTGCCTTTGTAGCACACAGACGATATACAGATCTTTTAGAAAAACAGGGGACCAATTAAGTAAATTGTAATAAAACATACAGTAACATGATTCTATACTATGTACTATATGACAAAAATACAAAATGTGTCCCATACTTCTCACAAATGGAATAGAAACTCGGCTTCCCAGATTGTTTGGCAATTTGATATTCTTCACCTTTTGTTTACAAAACCAATCTGATGTACTTGTCAAGATATGACAAGCAGCAAAATGTACTTAAAAAATCTCAATAGTTCATGATTTGTGTGATGTTGTAGCAATACAGATTTGAATATTTTCCCCTATAACAGTCAAAACTGTTTCTTGCAACCTTTTAATTGAACCCCCCGCCCAATCCGACCTCATTCCTGAGGAGTTTTGGGCCAAATGCGACCGTAGACACCTTGTTCATAACAGAAGAACATCTTTAATATGAATGAAATGAATGTCTTTCCACTTGCAATAGGTTGGTATTTTGTGTCACTGTCAAAAATAAAGTGTGTACTGTAAGGTGTTTCCTCCCCTCACAAAGACCTTTTTGTTCCAGTAGCTGGGGGGTCTGTACACCTCTAAACCCCCCTTCATACCTTCCCCTGCCAATCTAACCTCACTCCATGTCTATTAAGTCCCGACTCCCCATACGAAGTGCCCCTACTGTTATTAATCCCAATCACCCCAAAAACATCGACCACAGCGCACCACAAAACACATGTGCCCCCTCCCCTACCCACCATCTTGGTGTACTGATTCTAATTAATTAATTACATCCCAGGTGACTCTAGCCCAAGATGGAAGGAAGAAAAATAGAAGCTCTACATCCCAAAGGCACTGCCAAATTGGCAACAAAAAACCTCTGAAGCAAAGAAAAAAAATTCCACTTTGTTACTTCAGGGAGAGTTGGCTTCTTGTGACTGCTTTCTAACAACCACTCGGTCGCCCAAGACTAAAATAGCCTCTTCCCCCTCCTTTTTTTTAGCCACCCACAATAAACTTTAGAAACAAACACGAGCTCCCCTACATCAAAATCAACTGCAGACTTTTAATTGGAATGAGCAAAGCAAATTTGGTTTGCTCATTGGAAAACTACTCAGTGCAACAACTGGCCTTAAATAAAGCAAAGGATGCATATTTGCTTTAGTTTGTGTCTTTGATAGTTGAATGACTTCCAAATTCTGTTATGTTCTCGCAAATTATGTCCTTCATATTCAGGATGCTGAGGAGAAACTTTTCTCCGTCTGTGGAAATTTCAGTAATCTCCTGATGCAAAAAGGATTGACGCTGCACTTCTGTTGAGCAGCATGTATAAATAATGATATCTATCAACCATCTGAAACTGATGTATATCTAGAGTGTTCATTTGGAGCTCAATTTGACTTTGCACTTGCTTGCAAAATGTTCCGCACAGTCAATTTGTACCACGGTTTTGTTCCAAAATGAGTTTTGCTGAAAAAATATGACTGGAAAATGACTCATCAACCGTTGCTGGTTGATTACAAATCCCTGCCAGAATTTCTCTGTAGATTGTCATAACAATACACTTTACTTGACTGTGAGGATTTATTCTATCCATACATTTTGTATATTGCTTATGCTCAGGTCAACTTATTTTTGGCAAGTATTCCCTGGACTGGTCAACGGCTAATGCAGGTCACAAAAAATGATTCACACTCATATTCACATTGTTAGCTGTCATTAGCTGTATTAGCTGTCCAGTTCTTTAAAGCTGTAAGCTATGAACACATTCGACTCTTCAATGTACCTAACATGCATGTTTATGGACAATCTGATTAATTAGGCCTACCTGGAGGCACACACGTTTGAGGAATATAGCCTGCATTCGAAAATACAATAGTGACAATTTTATTTGTATAGTGCATTTCACAAAAAAGCTGGGGAAAAAAGCATTTTACATACAATAATGGGTCAACCAAACCATTGTTGCTTATCATTTTTGCTTATTGTGACAAATCAATAATATTATAAGTGACTACAAAGAGATAACATGTATTAGTTATTAAGAAAAAAATAAAAACAGCGTTATAAAATGTTTCCGAAGTGTGTATCAAGCTGATAGCTCCTCACATTAATCAGTACCCAAGAAGTCGCTCTCAGTTTCAAAACGGTTGGTTGACCCCAGATTTAATGCTTTGCATACATTGCTGCTTAATGTTACAAACACTGATGCGAATGTGATTCCCATTAGAAGAACGTAAAGTAGACGGCCCGGATCCCAGTCGTACATTAACTTGCTCATTCATCATTTTTCAATAACCTTTGTCCTCCTACTTACTGTATATTCTCTTCGGAAACACATTGAGGACACATATGAGGACGTGCAGCCTCCTAGTGCAAGTGACAGGTCAGAAGAGGCAAAGATGCTGGATTCCCTCTAATGCTTTCATTATGGCTCGAGTGTGAACTCAACATTTTGAAAGTATGTGGGCGCCAAGATTGATGTGTGCACACTGTGCCTCTGTGTGTATGTGTGCACACGAGTATGTGTGTGTGTGTGTGTGTGTGTGTGTGTGTGTGTGTGTGTGTGTGTGTGTGTGTGCGTGTGTGTGTGTGTGTGTATGAGCAATGTTCTCGATGGTGGCTACTCCACTTCACTGAATGTCTGCTGGGACATAGAGGCAAAGAGAGGAAACAGATGTTGCCTATGCCCAATGGGATTGAGTAGACTATGGTATACAAAACTTTAAGTTAGTGAAGGGTGTGAGCTCCATAATGCCGATGGAAATCACTGGCAAGTGAATGACTTGGCTGGGGGTACTGTGTTTAAATGAACATTTTTATGCACTGGACAAACAGCAGCAAGTCATAGAAAGGTTAATGTAGAAGCCCACAAGACCACAGGCGGAAATAAAGTGTCTATTGAGAATGCGATGTAAAACATTAACCAGGCACCTACAGAATTGAGTTGGCGTGCTCTGAGGTTTTGCAACTGGGCGAAAATCCATCTGTTGTAGTGGGAACTGCAAATTATTGGGAACATTTTGACATTTGAAATTAAATACCTGAAAAAGAAGATTTTATTCAAATGATTAGAAAACCAAGACAAGGTTATGGTTTGGTTTAAAAAGGTAGAAACCAGGCCTGTTTATTATTTCTAATAACTCTTTGTTTGTATCTGTTGATCTTGTAATGCTTTTAACCAATTTACATGTTAAATTATATTGCAGGACACTTAATACTTTGTACTTACTGTATACTGGATTGGGGCATGGTACCAGGGAGAGCATTTAAAAAAATGGCCAACATTACACCAATAAATTCTAAGATTAAGCAATTAATTTTTTTGTTCAAAATGTTAGGGTTTTATTTTGGCTGTAGTGCATGAGTTAAATTGCCCTCCCATAATGCCACGGGATATGCGTTCGCAGAAGTAAACATCCTGCAGCATTATGGGAAATGATGCTTAGAAAAACATGCATTGATGACGATAATACCATAAAAAGTGCTACTAAATCCATAAAAATATGATCAAATAAATAGTACAGTACATCAAGAGCATGTATTTTGCGGTTGTTAATAGAATTAAATGAGGTTGTGTCTTATAGGCCATGTGGAACATGCGACTTGAAACACTTCACTGTGAGAGAGGCAAAATTATTTCTCAGTCAATTTGCTTTTAAGGGCTGAAATGCATCTTTCCCTGAATATTTAAAGCATCTTAAATCCCAGCATGACGACTTCATAACATCTTTCAACATTTGTGTTATGTTTAGTTGCTTTTTAATCTTCACACAGCTACAAAATGAAAGTCTTTGATATTACTGCATGTGTCGTTTGCTGCAACTTGAAAGGTTTGCTCAAGCAGGATCAAGATAAATGATGTATTTTACTTAAGGATGTAAAAGTGCTCCATCAAACCATCTGTACCTTGGCTACTTTCGACTCAGCATCTTGTTTATCTACAGTAGTCAGAAAGCCGCTGCTATCAGTGATAACAGGTTCCTTCCTGGATGATAATCACATGCTCTTGGGGTTGAGTTCATGTTGTCAATATGCTTGGGCACTTAGGTCATTTACTGACTTGAAGAAACTGTAGCTGGCCTTTTTCCAAAACCGGGTGGGCACTTTAGAAGTTTGCATGATGAGAGAGCATCATCAAAAACTCTTAAACTGGAGTCTTTGAAACTCTTGAACCTATGTTTTGCCTGCTTTATATTGTCATATTTGATCTTAATAAGAACTAAAAGAGGAAAAAGAGAAGATTTTAATGATGGCTAATGGAAAGGTACAGGCACTCTTTCATCTTGTCCTTGTTACATACATCCAGTATTTTTTTTTTATCATTTCCTAAAATAAAACCACATGACTCGAATAAAAGTGATGATTATTTTTTTTAATGATCCTTGCTTATAAATCGTTATAATTACAGTGGGTGTATGTGTCTAAAAAGATTTAATTATTGGCACGTGTACTTTATTAGTAGTTGCTTTAATAGTTGTTTATACATCATATACTCACATCATGTCATGTGTTCTCAGTGTACTTAATCCCCAATGGATTCATTGTCTTTATTAATTTTTTCTGAAACTTCTTTCTATTAGATCATATTATAAAAAAAATGGGGCCTTTTAAAATACTGTTTATACTATGTTCTGTATGAAACCTATGATATAGTTACTTCTTAAATAAATATACAATATAATCAGAATATATATAATTCCTATCGTTCTGAATATCTCATGTTAATTTGCAAATGCAAAGGTAAAAAGCAAGGCCACATACATTTGAAATATTTCAAATGCAGGGCAGGTACTTTACATGGCCAATTCAATTCAATATAATAAAACTAAATGACAAATGAGTAAAAAATGCACATGATCATTATTATGACTGGTTCAAAATTTGACAGTATGCCTCATTAGAAGCTGACTTCTTTTGTTTGGTCTGATGATCGTTTCTTATGTATTTGAAAGTTTTTTTTTTAGATGTCTTTTAGGAAAATAAATCAAATACAGTTTTTGAATATTGTATATTCCTCTTCCATAATCACTGGAATTTTAGCGCTAACAAAAGGCAGTTAAGACTCCTGTGTGCCTAAATGCTGGATATACTGTTACTGTATGTACCTCCCTCCTTTTAGATTTCTGGAGGAATGGGCCTATATATGGAATTGTTGAAAAGGTGCTCCAGCCCTCACAAAAAATCACAGAGCCCAGCATGTTGGATTGTTAGCGAAGTCAACTGGCCCCTCAGCCATGAATTAGGTTGCTGAACAGGTGCCTACTGGTTAAGTGGACCTGGTCCCCTTGTCCCAGCATCCAAGGGAATTGGTTTTTAAAAGGAAGGGCCACTGGCAGGGTACAGGATGTGCTTAATCGCTGAATCTGACCTGGTAAAAATGGGAGCTATGTTGCTGTCACTCCAGGGTCCCTCCCCGGGGATGCAGTGTAATTATAAGAGTGACGGCCCCAGGGCCCCATCGCACAAAGATCCACCCACTAATCACAAATCACACAACCCTGGCACAGGAGGAGGCTTCCCTCAGAAACTGAACCAAAAACCTTTCAGTGGATAAAGGTCAGACTCAAAGGTAATTTGAGAGCCACGTTATGTTGTGTGGCTGCGTATATGGTTGAGAGAGAGCTAAAAGGTAAGTGCCATCCTGTGACATACTTATAGTCCCCTGATATACTCCTAATTTATATGTGACCTGTAAAACATTATACTCCAATGATTCAAAATGGCAATGTGCAACTCAGAGCATTGTAAATCGGATGTTACATTTACAAGTCTACAATGATCTTATGCAGACTCCAAAAGCAATATCTTTGTACTTTTTTTTGATAATTGGCCAAAAATTACTCCAACAACAGCAACACATGTTGCATTTTGCGGCTGTACGACAACATATGGAAGTCAACTTGGACCACATTTTTTTCCATGTCATTGTTTTCTCAGCCAAATATTAGTCCTTGCCCTTATTTTCTTCTCCTTGCGCTCTCTCTCGTGTCACGATACCATTTAATCTATCTTTTTATCAGTCTTTGTCATCCCTCCAATCTAGTGCTGCCCGAGTCTTCCAATTCCTCTTCGAATCAACCCAAAAGGACTTTCAAGGTCTACTCTGATAACGTCACTGCGGCAAAGCATCTGCTTCCAATCCTGTGCAATTAACCAGCCCAGTTTGGGAATGTTCTCTTCTTTTTCATCCCTCTACATTTATCTCTTTCCATGCTTCTTTTTCCCTTTCTGTTAATCTCTCGTTTTTTTTTTTTTTTTTTTTTTTTTTTTTTTTTTTTTTTTTTTTTTATCCATCCAGTTCAGTGGGAGAAGGGCATTTTGGGAGTCACTCAAATCCAAACAATGTAAATGTTTCCCTCTCTGGGTGGGCCAGCACTGATCCCATCGTGCTTGTCCACAGCCGACCTTTAATCAGATAAATATTCATCTATTTGGAGGGAAATAAAAATATATTTCCAACAAAAATTTGCTATAGCAAAACAGTTCACGGCAGAGATAGATATTACTTCATAGATAGTTACACATCAAATGTATTTATGTGGTCTAGTCTGGACTGCAGGCTCGTAAAATATGTTCTATTTTTCTTGGTTACGGTACAAATATCTACTGAAAGTGCTTTTATTCCTCACTGAGATGAATGCTCTCCCAGTCCCAATGCTCCACTAAGCCATAAATCCTTGCCCAGTGTAGAGTACTTCAATCCCGGATGCCAGAAGCTGAAGTTGGAGGCTTGAAGGAGAAAGCTGGGAGAGAGGCGGAAGTTTCTAATGCTTGGAATCAGCCAGTGAACAAAACTCAGCAAAGTATTTGGTTGCTTTTGTCTTGAAGGTTGGCAGGTACAACTTCAATAGTGTCACGACTGCAAGGATTAAAAAAACAAAAGAAAATTCAAGGTAAACGACAGAACACGAACATATGATAAACATAGGAAAGAACAGAGGCACACCTGAACCGGATATGTGTGACTGGAGCTGAACTGATGAGAATGAATGGATATAAGCAGATAGGAAAACAAACCAAAAGTAAATCACGACATGGGAGACAGAAATAATCAACCAAGCAAAACTCTTGCTGGACAATGGATTACGGCTATTGTAGTTTTTGTTTCTGACTTCAGCAAAACTTTATTTAACCTTTTTCAGCTATGCGAAAGCTACACAGTTCTACTGCTTCATTTATTCCCATAGCGACATTATAACGGCTTGGAGTGTACTGTACATTTACACAGGTGCTACCAAGTTGATTTAGGGAACTTGACAGCGCAAATACATACAATTACAATTATATTTAATGGCTCTGTAGTAAGTCAGTGCCCAAGCTCGTATAATGGGTTTGGCCCACTGCCTATTCTACCAGGGCGAGAGTTTCAATGGATAACCTTTGTCACTGACCTGGTAGAAAATGTGTTCATCCTGAATCTTGGTACTTTTAAAAGATCCCTTTATGATTGGAATATAATCGAGTTTGTTTGGTTTGGATACTCATATTCCAAAGAACCCAGGCATCGAATTGGATACATTGCCAAGGGCCCACGCTCTTCCTTTCAACTCAAGTGGCTGGTAATTCAGTATGGAGTTTGTATATTTGTCTAACACCAGTAGCTCTGGGCTTTAAACATAAATTATGCATAACCAATATATTTTATTTAAAATTAATTAGCCAGACTCAGCTGTGGATTGTGTGCCAATGGAAACAGTGGAACAGGGGGAAAGAAGGGTGTTATAGAATGAAGCAGTGTAATGGCAGCTGTGACTTCATGGTTCCCACTGCTCTCCAGGAGAAGATTAATAGTTAATGGAACCCCTTTAGGCTGTGGAAATACCCCCAGCGGTCCTCAACACTGCTCTGAGACTGGTACGCATTATTGTTGAGAAGTATTGTTGCTTGAAGTAAACAAACCCCAAATTGTGTATATTAATTTTATAACTAACTTGAAAATATTTATATATATATTTGTTTCAAGATGCAGAGATAATTCACAAACACACCTTTTGTTTTTACACCCCTCCTTACTTGTGGTTCACATTATAAAGTAAGGTACATTTTTGAAAAATGGTCCATCTTATCTTCCATAGGAGAGCAAGTAGGATCAACTTAGCAATTAACTCACAACACAAATTATTATGTTCATTCAGTGTCGGGTGAATGTCTCTCTAGGTAATTAGCCTCCTACATTAATTAAAAATTCTAATCTGAATGTTGGATCAATAGTGTAAATCACATGTGAGTTGCATCTTATTTCAAGGCATGCATTGACATAGTAATAACCAATCCCAAGAGGCGTTTCTCTGCATACTTTAGCTTCATTCCGTATTTCAAAAGTTTGTTGGGGACATAAGAGACTCTAAATTCCTACACACACTTAGGTGTGAATATGAGTATTAATTGTTGTTTGAAATTCAGCCCGGATAGGCTCCAGTGCGCCTGTAACCCTCATGACGATATGCAATTCAGATAATGGATGGATAGATATATGTGCCTTTTGAAGCGTTAGCAAGCTATGAGGAAAACGTGCTGACCTAAAAAGAGTTATTCAAACCAAACCCAATTTCAATCAAGTTGGCATTTGGTGTAAAACAAGTTAAAACATAATGCAATATTTTGCAGATCCTTTAGTGAATGGTCAAATGAGTACACTTTTTTGTTGTTGTAAATATTCACTCATTTTGAATTTCATTCCTTTCCTTTTAATAACGTTCAATAAAAATGTTGACACTGTTGGAGGTTTGTAGGTGGAATTCTATCCCATTCTTTCTAACTTCAGTTGCACAACAGTCCTGGGTCTCCATTGCTGTATCTGCACTTTAATCCAAATCTATATATTTTTAGCCACTCCAAACAACAGTTCTCTGTTTGTTGCCAACTATTTATGTTTAAAATTCTTGGAAAAATTCCAAGTTAGAGGTGGTGTAAGACTTTTACACAGTACTGAACACTTCACACTTATGCCTGCTAAACATATGATGACTGCAATATTTACTATGTCGTGAGTCTACGCAATATTGGCAACGAGCACTGACTCTTCAGGTCTCTGTGAAACATTTCCACTTTTACACATTGTTTATTGTCACATCTAATTAGACAAAATAATCTGCGATTAGTGTATTTCTGTGCTTTTCATCTGTAGTAGGGTAGTTACCAATGATTGATGATATTGATTTTCATTATGTTGGTCAGATAGAAAAAGAAAAAGAGGCCCTTGTTTTTTTGGGGCATTCTTGGCTCTGAATGAGAGTCTCACTGTAGGTACCAATTATATTCTGTCTGAAAGAAAGTACTTTCTACTTTTTAGTTTTTTTCTACGTATGTGTCAGGCACGTAATTGTGCTGGCTCAAACACACAGTTCCGCATGTGTATTCATGCCATGTCACCGTGAAGTGTGTCTACAGCTTTCCAAAAACATTCGGGGTCATTTGTGGTCTTACAGTTGCGGTTTGACTGATGCCTCTGGTAAATTTGACTGTTTTTCTTAGGTCAGTTTTGGAAGAAAATGAAGTCACTTTTGATCCCAGTAGGAATCAACATTGACCCCATATTTCCTTTTCATTACAAATGCAAAGGCCTCACTTGCGGTGTTGATTCATTCCAACTAGTCAATGGCAAACTATCCTGTATCAATCTAGTTACTGCTTGCATGCTTAAGTGGGAAGCCATACCATATGTGTCTTGGAGAATATTTGTTGATGTGTAAAAGGCCAAAGGGGACGTGTTCCTCATACAAATATAAAGGTGACTTAAGTCCTTGCAACCTCAACGCCACATGGTCTGTCATTGATTGACAGAGAAGTAAACTTCCTTCCTGAAAGGTCATTGATGGCTTTGCTCTCCACACCAGCAGCTAATCCTCTTTGTGTAGAGTTCTCATCATCAGCTGGCTTGTTTGTCACAGGAGTTCACCTCTTGACTTTTGAAGGACCAAACTCGTCGTACCACTCAACTCAGCTAATTAGAAGGCGATTCATTCAACTCATTCATGTCGAGCATGAGAGAGAACGAGAGAGAGGAAGACAAATAAATGGTTATAAAAACATAAATGCAAATATCAGCAACAAATATCAAAAACAAACAGGGAAATGGTTTATCCAGTATGTAATAGCTTGTGATAGCATTTCACTGTCGCTTTGTGAATTTGAAGATTATCCATCTCCTTCTGCATGTTGTGTAACGTATTTAGTATATACAGTACTTATGACACCATGGTTTTCTCCATTTGTTACCAAAACCCTTCAAATCATACTTGCACTTTAGACCCCAACTACTTTATTCGCTTTGTGAAAAATGTAAAGCAAAAGCTGCTTACCTTTCAGAGACACGGTGTTGGATGCGGGTGTTGCAACAGCACACTTTTCCAGTAGTATTGCACAAGCACCAAGCGACACAGTACACAATCAACATGTTATTTTCCTCTGCCTAATCAACTTATATGAAGTTATGTTTTCCATCCTATTCTAGCTATTTACTTGTGCACTTCATCATGTGTTTTCTGCTTGCAGAGGCAAAGTGGCCTCATGCCTCAACATGTGTTGCAGCCAAGCATATGCACATTTTTTATATTGCCTAATATTATGCTGTGTTTATTGAATTTTATTTGACAGACAGGGGGGGTGAATGCCACACAAGGATCCATTAATAAATCAGATTTCTTCCAGCATCAGCAGCAGGAGCTAGACTGGAATAAAACCATCTTACACCAAGATGCTGACTTTTGTTTAAATTATACTGTTGCTGATTGTCCACATTGGAAAAAATACCGGGGGTTGGAAAATAATACAAACAAATCACTCACTGGAATAAATGAATGTATGAATGAATGAATTAGTTAATACATGAACAAATTAATGTATGAATTAATGAATGACAAAATGACGGACTGAATGAATGAATGGATGAATGAATGAACATGTACTTTGTAGACTAGCAGCAAGATTGTAAAAAGAATGTCTCAGACACTCTTACAAGATGAAGGATGTTACTTGATCATCAGTGTTTTGGTTCACAGCTAAGAAAGCTATGTTTTTGAAAAATGAAAAAGTCTGCAAGTTAGGGGCAGAGAAGAGCATTTATCTTGAAAAAAAAATATTTGACATTATAACTTCATAGACAATTAGGAGTATAATATATACTTTTACAACGTGTTATTTAAAAAATGGCCCTCATTTTTGACTCTTCATTCTGACTGGTCTTGCGTGTAATTGCTCGCAGTTTGGACAACGTGACTGTGAGAGAGCACAGAAGTGTTGCCGTGCCGACGCCATAGTTTCTCACCAGGACTTAACAAATTTGAACAAAGGTGAAAAACCAACGCTTGGGTTGCTTCTATGGGTAGCCACTGCAGCTGTTTTCAATCCCTGCTTGGAATCTGAAGTGAAGTGATGTTTACATAACTTGCAGCACATATCAGCAATACAAGGAAAAGTTGTTTTGTAAAAAATACGAAAGAGAAAGAAAAGCCAGAGAGAAGGAAAAAAAGAGGTAAAATGATATTTTACTTTGGCACATGCTGTAGAGAAATGGCTTCAGATGTTGCCAAAGAAATTCCGCCAGTCATAACAAGCTTTTATGACAAGGCCTCAGAAGCCTTCCTCACTTGATCATTTCCAGTGTGAGTATTGCTTTGGAGGACACGTTTTTGGTTTGTGTTTGTGTCAGATCAAAGTTCACAAACACACTGATTTTAATCTTTTGGGCAAGAGTCACTCCAGCCCTCATTTACACTAACAAAGTTATAAAAATGAGGCCGTCAGCCAGACTGTTGAAGTCTAAGCCCAAAGTGATGATTATAAATAGGCCAATTGTTCTGCTAGCCTTTCTGTATGACTTTTGACTGACTTTTCCAGGCCTCCATCCCTGAGCTATGTGAGGAAAATGAGTCACCAGTACAGGTCACGGCCAGCCCATTAAGACAAAGCTAAAAAAAAAAAAATCTGAAAGGCTTTGTAAGATCTAGAAACGTATCTATTTGATCTGATTGGCTTTGTAAGAGCTAGAAGCTTGTCTCTCTTTTTGATCTGTGTGCAATTAGAGAGCCATCGTTTCTTTAGAGGATTTACATTACAGATTGGCTGTTCTACTTTTCTACCAAAGAACAAATGATTGTGATACGAACAGAATTCAGACCCAGAAGCAGACAGGACACGCAAGTGTAAAAATCGTAATATACAAAAATACAAGCGGCACTCACCCAAAGGGCACTAAACTGTTGGACTTAAGTTTAACAACTTCTCTGACTTCATTTACTGTAAGACTTGGCCAGGGGAACACTTACAGAGGTGTGTGCTTGGTGCTTGCCAAGCTGACATACTTGAGTCATAAATCACAGAAACAACATAGGAGAAAAGGCGAAACTGTAGAGAGTAACAGCCAAACGGTGATGAGCTATGTTTCATAGCTGTGCGTGTTCCGATACAGTTGATGAAAGAAAGAAATGCATTATGGGGTTTGCTATCATCAGAGTAGTTGCATGAGTTGCATAATAAAGCGAGACATGGATTATTTATTTAAAAATTGTTGATGCTGCTCTTTTTCAGCAATATTATTTCCTAACCAACACAAATGATGAACACAGCAGAGGTGCAGTATTGTCTGCACCGCTTGACAAATGCCTTCCCTGTTTGGTTCATCATTTTTCAGGGCTTAAGCCATTGTCTTCACTTCTTGTCACTCAACTCTCAGCTAATGCATACATTGGGGCTTGAAAATTTAGAAGCCATTCTATTCTCGCTCTCTTACTGTCGTTTCCAATTTCTCACACACTGTTTGTTTACTTTTAAATCTCTGCTCTGGTTAACCCAAATGCAAATGCAGATATTCTTACTGCTGCAAAAAATGCCACTATTACTTAACATTTTAATGGTATTTCCTTGTTCATTTATATTTTTTAAACAAAAAGATACAAATATTCCCAATAATTTGGAGTCTGCAATTTCATTTTCTCCAACATATAGCTAGTATGAATGCAATGTCAATGCTTCTATGTGTCCTGCACACAGCAAGGGTCATTAGAAAAAAAAAAAAAAGACTAGTCTTAGAGGTTTTTATTTGTGTTAAAAAGAAAGTGGTGAAAGTGGGATGTCAGTTTATGATAGGAAAGCTAATCTTCAAATTTGATTCATGAACTAGTTTTTATTTATTTTTACTCCTTTAGCTGGCACTCTTTTCAACATTGGCCTGAAAGTACACTGACATGCCATTTGTTAGACATCCTTTAGGAAGAGTAAAAAAATAAAACTGCTTCATTATGCAAATTTGAAGCTTCATTTACCAACACTAATCAGGTAAGGCCTTTTTATCAGATGAGTTGACACAAATAACTTGTCTGCTTCCATCTTGGTATCGTAAATGTGCACAGGCAGTTATAGTCCCATCACTTCACGGTGTGTTTCCATTGGTTGGTTCGCTGTCAGCCATCATAGCGATAGCGAGAGACAGCCATGCTTTGTGATGAGTTGTGTCAAGTTTTGACACTGCTTGATTTCTCATGCAGCTCGTCTTTGCTCGCATGACTGTTTATATGTTCCATTTTTGTTACTGTCTGAGTGAGATGTGGGAGCAACATTTTGACGTAAGGATGGATGATTTCCCCCAACAATATGTCGGCGATGGCCTAAAATGCATAAACACAACTTCAGAGGGTAAAGGTTTACTGAATTAAATGAATTGCACTGCATGTTTCATAGAAATTGTCTAATATGTCCACCTTCTTGTTTTATTGCAGCTTTTCAATTTTCAAAAATATAACAAATCATACTTATAAAACTCCAGACATTTTCATGACACAATACACACTGGGACATTGGACATTTGACTGACTTCGACTGCGGAGTGCAGTGCCATACATTTGCAGTGATGCTTGTCAGTGTCTATTCTGAGAAGAATGACCACTCCATTGCACCAAGAGCCCATGAATACAACTATCACTGTGATTAGCCGTGATGATTGGGACTGGAAATGGATGTTTAGAGCCTTGTAGAGAGGATAAGGACCACACCAGCCCAATCTGGAGAGGCGACTTGTCGTATGCGGACTTATGTCGACTTGGGTAATCGTCCCCATGTGTCGTATCCTGGGCCATATCCCATGGGGCACCGCACACACTGGAGGCCACTTGAAAGCCTATCTGGATGAGGCAGCAATCAGAATCAGAACAAGCACACAGGGGAGTAATCTGTTCCAGTTTTTGGAGCGTGCCAGGGTTCTGGGGGAACACGGATAGTATGTGTTGGGGTGGACGGGATGAGTGGCTTATGGCTTCATTTGGACAAGGTCATGGTTAGTCAGATGGCAAAAGCACATATGACACACGCATGTATGCACCCACAAACATTCCTTTCAGATGTGTGGCATAGCCATTAAAAGCGCTTCAGCATCAACAGTTAAATGTAAGCTTTGGACAACTAGGAATCTACTTAACAATGTATTTTTTGCATCGATAAACAACATTTTGGGGGACAGCAATGACATGGCAATGACATGGTAATACATATGTGTCCTTACAATTTATTTTCACAAGGTGGGTACGCTGTTAGATGCACAAATAATTTGTATTTTATTATTATTACTGTAATTAAACCGGCCTTTGAAACCTTAATACGGGTGACATGTCAGTTTGTATATGTTCAACGATTTGCAGACCAAATTGCTGTAATTTTTTTAATTGTCAGGATCAATATATTATATATTAATTGTGCCAACAAAAAGCAAGTTTATCATGTGTGTTTTGAGCTGAAAATATTTGGAAACTACTCCTTGTGCCTGAACTAGCACATTTTTTTTTATATAAAAGCATAGCTCTTGAAAATACAGCAGTATGGTGACCTATCAACCTCCTAAGCAAGATTGGATACTTCACTTCAGTGTCATGACATCCCCACTTGCGCAAGTTGATGGAGACAAGGGAAAATGGTGGGAGCACGTGGGGGGGGAATAATCAGTAGGCGATGACCCAGAGGAGGTCATGCTGAGCCTTAGGGAGTTGACTAATGAAAAGTCCAATCAGCACAGCAGAGGAGTACAAGGAGCCCTAGGCTGCAATGGAGAGATACTAGTGGCAGCAAGTGAGAGATAGCAAAAGTGCAAATGACACATTAAAAGTCTACACTACAGTTCAACATATATTCAACATAGGTATTTATGTTGTTTAATGTATTGCACATTAGTTACTGGTCCAGCGACATACTCTCCATAAAAGTAACAAGTAATTCAAATTTAACAGGTGATATAATTTTAGTACCTTTTGTAAAGACATGCACCACTACATTTTGGGCTCCCTTATGGTGTTTGGGGAAATTATCAAGCCATCACAGGTCCAAATATTGTTTTGAGCCACTTACGATTTGCTTGTTCTTGCAATGATGTGCATTCCATAGTGCTATTTAGTTGCTGCCAGCAACGACTGAGTTTGACCACAATAGAACTGCGCTTTTGGCTTTCCAATGTGCGTATTATTCAGCCGTAAAAAAATTCTTTGGAAAACCCTTACCAATTACTACTTTATGTTAAAAAATGTGCAACACAGTTCAAATTTATGCTGTAGTTGCACAAGCAGTGGGTGCATAATGCAAACCATTACGGCTGCAACTAAAACCACAATGCCACATGCAAACATGCTGCAGAAAACCTAAACTAATCCATAGAAAAGAAAAACGTTTTGAATAGAAGTCAGCCCCATTATTTTTAGTATTAAATATTTGTTAAATTCCCCTCCGACACTCTTAAAACAAACCTAATACACAAGATTAGATTTGCAAGGGAAGTGGAACCTTGGTTCGCAAATTAACCTGTTTTATTTGTGTGGTTAAAAATAAAAAAGTATAGAAATAAGTGAAAACATACTTTATGATGAACATACACCCTGCTCACGAGAACATTGTGCATCGCCTTGGCCCTTTTGCATGAAGCACCATATACTTTGGGAACTGTATTGCATTATGGGATGTAAATAAAAAGGCTGTATAGTCAGGCCGAGGTGAAGATGGAATCTTAAAATGTAACAAAAGGAAGAGGATTCACAGGGAAAGAAGAAACCTCAAAGCCTTGCTAAAATTAGCACCAGCTCTCATTTTGTAGTCCAAAGGTAGAACTATAAGGCTATAAATTTGATTTATAAATAATTTTATTCTGATTTATTTTTAAGTCATACTCTACCTTTCAATTGTGCAGGTGGTAGCAGATATTTTTTAATCCAAGCAAATTGTCACAGAATGGTAGGATTCAATGATTCATCAATTTGGAGCCATGAGCCTTAACTGCATTCATTTATAGTTGGACTATCTAATTTAATCTTCCACTGTCCCTTTTGGCAATAAAGCTTTCTACTGAAACAAAAATATGAATGTACCGTAATTTCCGGACTATAAGTCGCGGTTTTTTTCATAGTTTGGGTGGGGGGGCGACTTATACTCAGGAGCGACTTATATATGTTTTTTTTCACAAATTTTTACTTGATCATTAAGACATCACTTACAAGTATAGTTGACCACTTCCCATGTTATTTTTAGTATAGTTGATCACTTCACATGCTTTTATTTCTTTATCTTGAACATATTCAAAACATAAAAAATAGAGAAAACGTCAAATAAAGCAATTAACACTTTAAAGCACCATATCCAAGTCCACTGTCTGCTGTATGTACACTTGCTCCATTTTTGCTCCTCTTATATTTATTATTATTATTTATTATTATTTGTTTATTTATCATTTATTCAATACTCTTATTTATTCATTGTTAGTGCCTTCTTGGTTTTTTTTTGTGATGCTTGTATGCATATGTGTACTATCTCACCGAGGGATAGTGGAAATGTAATTTCAATCTCTTTGTGTGTCTTAGTATATAAAAAAATATATCGACGATAAAGCAGACTTTGACTTTGATAAAACAACCAAAAAAAATTATATTTTCAGACGAAACTGGATGAGGGCGCTCTAAATTTTACCGTTGGCCGTGACTCATCAACTGGGTGGGCTTAAGAAAAATGGCACCAAAAAGAAACTCATATTTTGCAGGTTACAAACTTCAAGTTGTAAAATATGCAGCTGAAAACAGTAATCGAGCAGCAGAAAGAAAGTTTGGAGAACCGTGATGTACCAATGGATTACTATTTCAAGTGACGTCAGTAGCGCGGCGCGCCGGTTGTTTACATACAAACGTGCCCACACAAGGACTACCATCATTAGCGGTGACCATTTCTAAGTGACACGGAGGACAACGAGTTTGAAGGAATTAAGGATTTGGAGTGACATAGAAGGTTTGAAAAACTATTATGGCTTTTACGCACGCCCGGTCTCTACTGAGTCGGGGGCCGACGCTCGGCCGAGTGGCTGTCCGCGAACGGTGCGTGGGGCTCGGACATGGCCATTACGCACGCCCGGTCTGTCTGGAAGTCCACGCCGCCACACGCTTGGAAGTTTGTTTTGTTTAATAAAGAGCCGTTTACCAAACCTACGTCTATCCTTGTACTTTGTTAACGCTACAATATAGTTATATAGTAGATCTGTGGAATAAAGACGAGGCTGACGTCAGGGCGCACGCGCGGCGATGTTGACAAAGGACGAGGAATTTGATCGATGGATTTAATGGAATTAAAGTGCACGGATGGTTTGATAATATTATTGGCTTGTATTATAGTTATTTAAAATATAGTTTATCTATCGTTATATGAGCCTGTGGAATATTTTGAAGCGCAAGCGCCCTCAGCCGTGCGCACCCATTGTTGACAAAGAACGATCGATGGATTTAATGAATTGGAGTGACACTGATGGTTTTATAAACATGTTATTCATGTAATAGTTGTCCTTAATCACTCTATATGTTACGTCAGGCCCGTTCTCAGCTCTTTGTTTGTGTTTGTCATGTTAGCATACCTATCGTTTAGCCTGTTGTTGCTATTTAATGAATTGGAGTGACACCGATGGTTTTATAAACATGTTATTCATGTAATAGTTGTCCTTAATCACTCTATATGTTACGTCAGGCCCGTTCTCAGCTCTTTGTTTGAGTTTGTCACGTTAGCATACCTATCGTTTAGCCTGTTGTTGCTATTTAATGAATTGGAGTGACACTGATGGTTTTATAAACATGTTATTCATGTAATAGTTGTCCTTAATCACTCTATATGTTACGTCAGGCCCGTTCTCAGCTCTTTGTTTGTGTTTGTCACGTTAGCATACCTATCGTTTAGCCTGTTGTTGCTATCGTTTAGCCTGTTGTTGCTCGTTCATGACTGTTTTTGGTGTGGGATTTTGTCGAATAAATTGCCCCCAAAATGCGACTTATACTCCGGAGCGACTTATATATGTTTTTTTTCACTTTTTGGGGCATTTTATGGCTGGTGCGACTTATACTCCGGAGCGACTTATAGTCCGGAAAATACGGTATATTCATAGTTTGAATTGAAATTTCAAAGCAACCAACAACTGACCATGACTCTCACTTTGATGACTTGCAATCGGACTTTTGTTCCTGTGCAAACATGCCATTTGAATTCCACTTTTAACTAATTCTCAACATGGATAGGTTTCTGGTCTCGACTGTGGAATCAAAGTAGCTTTCTTCCATTCATGAAGCTCCTTCTAAATATCACCGGGCTACTTACTGCCTCATAAATCTGTCAGCATCACAGCAGCTGGAAAACGTATCATGTTCGAGAAGCATATTCTCCCTCCTTCAAACTCGGAACTATCATACTGTATATAGTGTGTACAATAAATTATCTGTAACTACCAGTATCACGTATTTTTCATGTAGCTGTGGTTTGACCACCATTCAAGACATTGACTTTTAATATTTATAGCTGAATTATTGCAAATGGTTTCTTGTAAGAACCATAAGTGGACAGCAGGCAAACTTGGAAAGCTACCCTCCAGTCACGCGATACAGTATGTTCTCTCCCTCCCCTTGCTAGCTAATAGATGGACAGATGACGGCAATAAAATTCTTTAAATGAGGAATGAAAATGAATTTTCCCCAAAAGTGACCAAGGCTGGTTCTGATTTCCATTTTAAATCAGACTGCATTCTTTAATGGTTTCACTTTTCAGACAGTCACCATCACAATTGTGTTAATAAACCACAATTCCGCACACCGGGTTGTGGCGTGCTCGGTTTTGGTTCTATTCATTCTATTTGAGATACATGCATGTTTGCCTTTGTAGAGTCATTGGGTTTCTGAGGAATGCAAGGCTCAAGGCAAAAGCTGCTCAACTGTGAGCTCCATCTTTCACTCTGCTGCTCTTTGTCGAAGGCCTCGTGTTGGTATTGATTAGAGCAGCGTCTTTTTGTCTCCTGCCAGCATTTTCCACAGCTCCTTGTGAGTGCAGAGGAAGCGGCAATGCTGAGAGAAACGTACGTGCTGAATGAATGCAGACGACAGATCAAGCAAGGTCCCGGGATGCGCTGCCAAAACGGCCTGGCAGCCAGAAAATCGTGTCACATCCCTCTCAAAGCCACATGACTGGCACGGAGTCCAGCATATTGCCAACTTCCCTTGCAGTCTTTACTACTCCGGGCTACTGGTTCTGTTGGCTACACTCTGCAGTGGCATCTGATTTGGCCATTTGATTGGTGCTCGAGTGCAGAGTGAGCAACGGGACCACATCTGTAACAATAAAGTCAGGTTAATATGGTCATCCTGTGACTGGTAACATCTGGAGAGACATTTGGAACTGTCAGTATTCGGTTCCCCAGTCATTTTTCAGCCTGGATTAGTCCCCCAATTTCCTCGCTATTTCTGATTGTAATTATCTTCATTTTTAACCACCCAAGTGTCAAATCCATGTGTACTACTTTTTTTAATGTACAGTTACCTTCTTTTGCTTCAGTACTCGTTTTTCTGACCGTCTGTTCCTCTCCTGCACACTCTTTTTTTCCCACGCACTAAAGCACATCTCTCTTTCTAACATTTTTGGGAAAACAATGTTGACAGATTTTCATAGAATTTAGAAGGCAAATTCTAAACAAGTGTCTCCAACACATTGTCCAGACATTGAGAGGTTGTTACAGATGTCTGGAAAGGACAAGCCACAATCCAGGCAAACAAGACAGTGAACAAGATAAGACATTATCATTAAATTGTGTCATGCAGCCATGTCTTTAATTAGAAACCAGCACAGAAAAACATAAAAATTCCTGGCTAGAAAAATTTAAATGACCACTGCTGACCAGTATGCTTTACATGGAAACACATCAGCAAGCCCTCCTATCCATTAACTAAATTAGTATTTGTAGAAGTATGGGATGGGGTTAATGTTATTGTAAATTTGTATAGTGGTTAGTACATCCACCTCACAGTTCAGAGGTTGTGCCATGCGATTGGCTGGTGACCACACCCCTTGCCCAAAGTCAACTGGAATATGCTGGATCACACCCACGACCCGAATGAGGATAAGCGAGAAAGGGTGGATAGGTGGATGATGCAATATTTTACACAACTATGAATTTTTACATTTTAATGTATTAGACCAGTTTGTACAGTTTCCTATTCAATTTTTATGTTGAGCGGCAAAAGCGGTTAAATTAAACCAATCAAAAAGTTGAGTGAAGCAATTCTCATTTATTGTTCATTGACTATTTAAGATATAAGCATTTTGCCTCACTGTTAACTTAGTCAATAGGCCGGTTTGGTATCAGGTTACTACCAGCATCAAAAGAAAAGCAGTATTTCCCATATGCTCCACTACACATTTACGCCTTTTATGTGTAAGGAAAGTGCAGAAAAGCAGAACCAGCCTGTTGGAAAGTGGAAACTCAAAAGTGTCAATCGGTCATTTTTAAATGCCAGGGAGTGATGCCAGTGAGCAAAAATAATCATGTTAGCATAAGGAAAGATATTATTCTGTTTACATGGTTTAGGCTTATGGTCATCTGAAAAACACCCTCAAGTTTTTGGAGGCTGATGATGAATACCCGCAGTATATTCTGTTTTTGAAACGTTGCCTAAGGCATGGGTAAAACTTTTTTACTCAAAGTTTGTTCCAAAACCACAGAAACAGGATGAACAATATTTAAAGCAACTCGCTGAAAGCACTCAATGAATAACATAGTGTTTTTGACATAGTAGTGCTTTTGGCCTTGCCTTTGCCAGAGCTTTTCCCACTAGCACTGATTTGTTTGTCCATCAACATATGTCGGAAGGTATGATAAAATCAAGGTCGCTCCTTGGAACACTTGATTGGGTTAGGGTTTGGAAAGAAATTCCTTCAGAAAGTCAGTTCAGAAAGAAATTTAGTCTAAAAGGTAGCACACTTGAACTTGTGTAGAAGTGACAAAACTGTATTTTTTTTCAACCGTAGTTTTTCTCGTGAAAATAATGCCTAACATCTTTGGAATCACAGTGTAATAGTGTTTACATGAGAACGCCTTCAGCACTGCAAATTCACACTTGGAAATGCAGGAAGCCATTCGCATTAATCCAAGGCTTCTGATTATTATTACTGGTCAATGCACGCTATAAATCTTTTGTATTTTCTGAGAAATCTTTGATTTGTAAAGTGCAAATTCCTGTGTTAGTTTATCTGCAGTTTACCTAAGGTTTTCCACAATCACAGTCACTGTGATAAGGGCTCGATCAAAAGTTCCTGAAGTGATGTAACTGCACATAATTAACCTAAGCTAACCAAATGGGCTGATTTGTGTCAGTTTTTCTCGTGTTAGTCAGTGACAAAATCACATGGAGTCAGTGAACATGAGCATGCGATTTGCGCTCAGCTCAAAAAGAAGAGTTAAAATTGACATGGATAAAAAATAGAAGATTTGTGAATGGAAAGTGGAGCGTAACACTTGATTGGAGTTAATTGCGTTATTGGAGGCTTAGTCATTAGCAGAAGAGATCTTATTCCACAGGACTCCACTTAATTAGTAATTTCAATTAAAGACATAATATACACTTTTGTCAGCTACAAATGTCTTTCTAATGACATGATTAATAGACACTTTTCAGTGATTAATTTAAAAAAAATGTTTACCGCCCCTATTAAATACATTTTCATGAAAACTATTGCAGTTCTAATTGCTATATTTTTTCATAGTATATACACACACACAGAGAATATCCACACAACTCAAAATAAAATAATAGCAGCGTGATGGGCAGACTTCACACAGTTGTCATCAGGAGATTGAAAAATGGCCACACTTCTGATTGAAGTTAAGTTCCGGAGGTATTTTTGAAAGCTCACTTGCGAAGAAGCACATCCGGAGCACATGCCATCAAACCTTCGGTGAGTCATTTGACTATTTCTGTCACAGCGGTGGGAGATGGAGTAACTAAAATAGAGATGGGGAAAAAAAGGACCAAAAAAATCACACAATTAGTGGTTTTAGTTAAAGTGAAAAATAATTTTAATTTATGCACATAGTGTGTGTATATTAACATCACAGAAATTGCACAGCTTTGTTCTCATGGCTCATATTATTAATACTATGTTAAAGCAGGAGCTTGCTCATTCCAAAACACACCCGTGTGCAGTAAAATGATCCATTCAATAACATTAGTAATTAACCATGTAAGGACAGAGATGGAATGAGAAACAGCCGCTTTTTGGTGACCCTGCTGTGACCCTCTCCAAACCCCAACATGGCATCATGCTTCAATCGCCCTTAGGCGAGTCAAGTAGACCTGCTTCTCTCTCCACAGGCTAACAAGGCTAAGTCAAAATCCCATCGTGGCATGTGCTTGATTAGGCTTTTGTAGCAACATGAGGTGATCTGAGACTGAGTTGTTTGACATAATAGAAAAAGGAGGGGAGAGAGACGGTGAGGAAGAGAGAGAGGAGGATCAGTGGAATGAAGGGAATCAACAACAAATGCTGCCTCCTCCACTTTGACTTTGTTTTTCCCTAAGATATTGACAGATGACCAAAAATATACAAAATACGACATATTTTTGGCCAAGAATAATTGCATCACAGATGATAATTGTACAAAGATAAAAATTCAATCAGTGTGAGCTCAAGTAGGAGGAAATATATCTCGCAGCACTTCATGTCGCAAGTCCTTAGCCTTATCATGTGTGTGTGTTTGTCTGTGTGAGTGTGACAGACCCGTAGGTGTGATTTTCAATATTATTTATAGACACGATTACTCTGCTCATAAAATTTCCCCCATCGTGCACTCCCAAATCACATTCTTTATTCAGCTGACTTTCCTCTGAACTTCCTCCATCTTTTCAAGAGGACAAGAGTGAAGCAAAGTCAATGGATGAGTGTCTCGGTTGGATTTACACGGTATTAGAGAGATGCAGAGAGTTTGTGGGTGCTAAAGTGGCTTTGGAGAGGTTTGGAGATGGGTAATGCTCTGTATCCTCCAATTAGCCTTCTCAGCATAATTTACACCAAATCTGGAGGAAACTTGAGAGAAGCAGAAATGCATCTTAGTGTAATGTAGAACTGTCACGATAATAATTGCTCTAATTTAGCGTTCACGTTACAAGGCTTCAGATAGTGCTTTGATTATCTGGCAACCAACTCTACATCTATGACAAATCATTTGTGAAAATGACTCAGAATGTTTAAGTCATACGGTCAAATGAGGCCATTACCGTATTTCCCGGACTATAAATCGCTCCGGAGTACAAGTCGTACCAGCCATCCATCCATCCATCCATTTTCTGAACCCCTTAGTCCCCACGGGGGTCGCAGGTGTGCTGAAGCCTATCCCAGCCGACACCCCGAACCGGTTGCCACCCAATCGCAGGGCACACAGCAGGGCACACAGAGACAAACAACCATTTGCACTCACACTCACACCTTGGGACAATTTGGAGTCTTCAATCGGCCAACCAAGGATGTTTTGGGGATGTGGGAGGAAACCTGAGTGCCCGGAGAAAACCCATGCGGGCCCGGGGAGAACATGCAAACTCCACACAGGGAGGGCCGGAGGTGGAATCGAACTCGCACCCTCCTAACTGTGAGGCGGATGTGCTACCCAGTGCACACCGCGCTGCCTCGTACCAGCCGTAAAATGCATAATAAAGAAGAAAAGATATATATATATATATATATATATATATATATATATATATATATATATATATATATATATATATATATATATATATATATATATATATATATATGTCAAATTTTATTCAGATAACTATAGCATAAATAACATGCTAACAAGTTTACCAAACCATCACTCCAAATCACTAAATCCAATGAAAGCTTCATCCTCGGTGTCACTTTTAAAAAACTCCACTAACACCGGAGGTAGAAGATGCGGCGGTTCCTCTTCTATGTTGCTTATGTTAGATAATTTAAAAAGCCAAAATAATTAAAATACCGGTACTCTATGTTGATAACAGAATGTCAGCTCAAAGTCCCTTTTAATTTGAATTCATCTGATTAAAGAAAGTGTCGGTCAAAGGTTACTGCATTATTTTTGTAAGCTCTGTCACTGCTAAAAGGTGGTTGCCTGCATATGTGTGGTTCCCTTAAGAAAAAAGGAACCCTAACCACACTAGAGATACAATTTGGATTTTAAGATTAACACATTATTGTCTACACACATGGTTCCCCTCACTGACTGCAGCCTGATTTACAATGCGAATCAAAGTTCATCCTTAGAAGATCTGTCAAGAACATAGACGATGAGAATATTTACGTTAAGTCCCTCTAGGCATGAACCGGAGAAATGAGGTGAGATTTTTTTTCTTTTTCAACTTAATGTCTGTGCTACATTTCCCAAAGTGTCGACACATTCTTCCTTTGGTCCCTCCTCCCATATCACCTCCATCTTCGGCCCTACAGGGTCGATGTGTTATGAGAAAATGTAGTCACTGGGAAGTGTCACATCTGCATGGGGGAGTCTGAGTGCACAAGGACGTGGGAGTGGGGGTTTCTGGGAGTGTGAAGATGTGTAATTTAATCGAAAACTCTGGAGAGGACTGTTATGCTCACTCCCTGGGATGGGGCAGAATTCTGATTTAATACAAATTAGGGGAGGGGGTACAAAAGGGAAATGATACTGCCGCCAGACTGATTCAGATCCTCTGAGTCTTTGTATCTATGCAATCACATATGCTGTTCAAGGTGCATCTGAAAAGGTCCAGGACTGATGTCATGAATTATTCCTTTTAAACCGCAACTACAACATTGCACCCTCAAGCCCACCCCACTAGACTGTGTGACCTCAGCACTCTGCGGCAGCCATTGTACATTTTATTTCACATCCTCTAAACATATCCTCTGAGTTAGGTAAGCAAATAATGAGAAGAGTCAATGATGATGAGCCCAATGAGACCAGATCTGCTAGGCAAAGTCCTTACAGGTTACTGGACCCAGAGGAATTTCCAGTGAAGACTCTGACATTGCCAAGGCTGAAGAAAGCAAGACGAAATCCAAAGTCACGTTGATCCTATTCTTTGAAGTGAGCTCCACTCTGAGGTTTTGTCACAGTGCCAGAAGATCAACCAACATGTCTACAAAGACATTGTGCTGTATTTGCTTCGCTCAGTGCAAATTGTGGCTACGCTTGTGTGCATGTGTGTATGTGACTAAATTCATGTGTGAGAACTTTGGTGGAAAATAACAACCTGGGGCTATTCGATCAATTTTTGCAAGGAAGGAAGGCAATGCCAAAGGATGTAATAGTGTTAGTCTTCTGGTTGTGTGCGTTGCAATTAAATCTGGTTCCACTTCTTGCACATGTGCAAAACATGTTTCCCCAAACAAGGCCAAGGGATAAAAGAAAGTAAGGCAAATGTCACTAATTTTGCTGAGAATTTCAAGCTGCAAGCAGAACATTAGAAAAATGAACGTGCAAGAAATTCACTATCCTTATGACACAATTGCCACAGTCTTGATATATTGTTTTGGTTGGATGAATAATCACAGACTGTCAAAGACAGTGTATAGTTTTGATAAATCTGTCAGTTTCGTTATATAGTTCAGTAACAAGTATTTTGTTATACTTGTTGATCCAGCTCATGCATTGGATCTCATTGGATTTCTCAGTGTACCTAATGATTTGAGTGTTCACGATGTGCTACACAATATCGTCTTGTATATATACATATCCATCCATCATCCGTCCGTCCGTCCGTCCGTCCGTCCGTCCGTCCGTCCGTCCGTCCGTCTGTCCATCCATCCATCCATCCATCCATCCATCCATCCATCCATCCATCCATCCATCCATCCATCCATCCATCCATCCATCCATCCATCCATCCATCCATCCATCCATCCATCTTTTCTGGCTTTTATTCTGTTTGGGCTCATGTTTAAGATGGCGCCTATCCCATTAGACTTTGGGTGAAAGTTGTGGTATACTGGATTAGTCACGAGTCAATAAAAGCATGCGGAAAACATGAGAACTACACCCAGATGAGATTCAAACCCACAACCTTTGACTGTGGGGTAGACATGCTAACCACCTTGCTGACATCTGGTAACCCAAATGCCAAAATCTACAACTTGACAAGAACTAAAAGTGGGTTGCTGCATAAAAATACATGACTGTAATTATAAGTTAAACTGGTAGCTTCAGGAGCAGAAAAACATGTATTTTTTTTATCCCCCCAAAAGATTGTACGGAATCAGTTTTCTCGAGTCCACGAGTTACATGCGATATTTCATGCTTCTGCAATTGCACTATTCATACCTCAGTGCATTAAAGGAAAGACAACCCTTATACAGCCTGCGAAATGCAAAACATAGTTTCACAATGTTGTGAACTTGTACCAAAATGTTGGAAGTTGCGAAATGATGTATAGTTAAGGTTTTATTTTGCACTCTCTTGTCTTTTTTGCTCAATCTCCTGCTGCACTGCCTCCAGGGCATTGATAATGTGCTGGAAAAATGACTGCACCTCCCAAAAAGAGGTCCTTTCCTGTGCATATTGGTCTTGTTGGAAATAATTAAAAGGGGATTTGTGCTGGAGGAGATTTGGGGGCCTGTTATCACTGTGGTTGATTTATCACCTTAAGCTTATGCACTGGCGGCCCTGTTGCTGCTGTGAGACAATCATACATCCCATGTGGACCAGTATCCACCTAGGTGAAAAGAGAAGTTCACTTACACATCCTAGAAAGGTGATATTTTAATGGCACGCCGTCAAACGTGCAGGAACTTGAATAAGTGCAACACAGTGGGAGTTCAGGAAGAAGGAAAATCTGGTAGGCTGCAGTTACTCCGTGAAAATATGCAAAGTTTTCTACAGCTTCCAAAACTTTTCAATGTTTAACGCTTATTGCTTCCTGCCTTGCTTAACTTGAGTGTGTGGAAAGTTTGCACAATAAACACGCCCTTGGATGAACTCATTTTTGTATCACTTTTGGAGGCCTCACATTGAATGATCATATCTGTGACATGTACTGTAACCCAACCTTAAACATTTTAGTTGATGGCCAAAGTGATGCCGCAATAGTTAGTTTAGTTTATAAATAACATTATTATACATACATACAATTAATATATCCATCATTATAAATTACCTTGTAATTCTTTAAAACATGTTCAAATGCTTAAAGTACCAATCATTCAGTGTTTTAAAGAAAACACCTTAAACTAAAAAAGTTAGTATATTTAGTATCCAACCACAGTTGCTTAAGCCTCAGGTAACAACCAATCACAGCTCAGATTGCAAATGTCACATGACCAAACTCAGAAAACAGATTAGTAAATCTCTTCTTCCTCCCGGATGGTATACTAGGGACATTTTAAAACCATTATGTATATGGCTATTTGTTATACGACAAGAATGGAAACAATGACTTAACTAGCATGGTTGTTTATCGGGGTTAAACTCAATTATGATAATTGAAGTGACTGTACATGTAGGAGTAATACTGTAATACAGCTTATTTATTGAAGTATTTGGGGTCATTTACCGTCATATATCTCGGATGATGGAGAAGGGCTTCGTCCGTATGGGTGTTTAATTTAATGCACAGCCCATTACACATTTAGGAAATTAAAACAAAGCTTTCAGAGTCAAAGGCCGTCAGCTATGCGGAACCTGACTCATTTTTCATGTCTTTTCCCCTCATTCTACCAAGCTGGGGTTGGTAAAGTTTTAATGTTCTTTGTATGTATGCAGGTTTGTAGACAAGCATCAAGGCTAAGCCTCTTAAACCACACAATGACAGCACCCGATGAAGTCTCAGTAAACAGAGAAGCAGGCCTCATTATCACTCGTGTGTGCTTTTGGATTTTCCTCACTTGCTCTCTAAGCTGTCTGCTGTCCCTGTGTCAATATTCATGTGACACTTAACAGTGTGAACGTTCATTTACATCCCCAGTCCACAAGCTATGAAAATACAAAGACTTAAATTTGTTAAAATACCTTGTTTGAGGACACCCAAATTTTGCTCATTAGCAGAATATACTATACAAGGTAGTGATATTTCAAACACTGAGACCTTCATGTCTAAATAAACGCTAAGAAAATATCCATATAAAATACAAACCCAAATTCCAATGATTTTAGGACATTGTATAAATTATTATTATATTTTGATGTCTGCCACATGGTCCATTAAAGCTGGGTCAGGGGTACTAAAGACTGAAAGTTGAGGAATGCTCAAAAAGATTCCACAGATGAACAGGTTAATTGGAAACAAGTGCGTGTCATGATTAGTTAAAAAAGGAGCATCCCCGAAAGGTTCAGTTGTTGCAAACCAGGACCACTTTTTGAACAACTGTGTGAGCATATAGTTGCACGTTTCAAGAATCTTTCTCAAAGTACAATTGCAAGGAATTTAGGGATTTCATTATCTACGGCCCATAATATTATCAAAAATCACTCACATGCAAACACACACAAACACACTCTTACACACTCTCTCCCGAGCCTTTTTTATAGCATGTATAAAATAGCCACATTCTCATGTTATCACCACCTCCAATGACTTAAACCTCAGTCGTCATCCTTCTCATTAGCCACCCCTGGGATATGTGGATACAGTAAACACTCCTGATCATTAAACACTGTAAACAACACATATGGAATCGGAAATGAGCACAGTAAAAAATCATGAAGAGTGCCAGTGAACATATTTAATTAATGTAGCTGCATGTATGGACGTCTCCTACAAATCATCCAGGCTGAAGGTCTAATTTGTACAAAGACAACGGCAAGTCATATAGCCAGCAAGTGAATTATCAGCTGAACAAGGGCAATTGGACGTCCATTGTGTTTTAAGCGGCTCAGTGACAATAATGGTACACAGATTAGTCGTTCCTCTCGCTTTTATGTTTTAACCCACTAAACTAAAATGGCGACAAAACTGCATTTGTTTGATTATTTCTTTGTGCTTCCCAATAAGTGGATTCAGTGGATTCTCAGTTTACAAATTGCATTTCTTTCGAAACCTTCTACGCGAACCAGAGCAATGCTTCCTACCAAAATTAACTTAAAATAGAATAATCCGTTCCAACCATCAAAAAGACATTATGCTGAATTTAATATTTTTATTGCTGTGAAGGTAGAATGCAGTACAATGCAGGATTAGGTGAAATCACATTTTATTGTGTAGAAATAAACCTCTTTCGACGAATAAATCAATAACAACATAGTAGCTTATTCATATGGGATATGAGCTCTTTTTCATTTACCCTCACATACAAAAGTTGTCTGCTGTACCGTGGCTGAGGATGGCAAGCAGGAAGGCCCTCACAGTCAGTCCTTGCTGTATAAAATCATTTTGTTGTCTGAAACACTACATGGGGTAAACAGACCACAATTATTTTCAGGTCAAATGAAAAATAGCCGTGAGAATATTGTTTTAAGCAAACAGAGAAATATTTTCTTTTTGTGAAGGTTATATTGATGTAATTCAGCCATTTACCGCACACAGGAAGCTCAACCAGACTATTTAACTTGGAACGGTGAGACACAGCAAAATGGCCAGAGTATCCTGGGAAACTTTTCTCAGCCTCACCCAGGTTTCAATAAATTCTCACCCTGTACTCTAAACGTTTTATCCATATTCAATGACAATTACAGTCCCAGTGCAAAACTGTTGATTGGCTAGTTTTGCAGGTGTCATGCCAAAGTCTAGCACACAATATTAAAAAGTGACCACTGTACCGGATCCAGCCAAGGACATCTGCCTCCAAAATGACTCTGGCCAACCATGCCATTTATGCGTTTCTAGTTAGTTTTTGCTTTAATTTAAACAAGGGGGCAGTAAAACATGAGCAGTTCCTTAACATTCAAAACTCTTATAAAGGCCTAAATCATTGGCGGTATGCTGGAAAAACAGGACACCCCATAAAACCCTGAAAAAAAGGCCTTCTGTTTTAATATACTCCCCAGTAACTGAATTAAACACTGTAAAGAGAGCTCTTGTGTCGGAATCAAGGACAATTAAACGTGACAAGCACAAAGTTTAGGGACATTTTACTGTCCTTTTCTGTCTTTTGTCAACT
Source organism: Syngnathus scovelli (assembly GCF_024217435.2). Taxonomy (NCBI): domain Eukaryota; kingdom Metazoa; phylum Chordata; class Actinopteri; order Syngnathiformes; family Syngnathidae; genus Syngnathus; species Syngnathus scovelli. The sequence goes on from NC_090856.1 coordinate 8,274,168, forward strand.
GTAAGGCTTAGTTGAAAGCAGACCCACGGGGGTATTTATTCGAAACGTTGTCCTGGGGCTGAAGACAAACAAGTCATCTCCTTGCAGCAGTGCTGAAGATAAAATGTGATAGCATATGGGGGTCATTAAAGCTTAGACAAGCTCTGAGTCAAACGGCAATTTGCTGATTGACAGATGGCCATTGTTTGACCTTTTCATCTTGTTACCAGTGATGGGAAGCCTCAAAGAGGATGAAAAGGAAGGTAAAAGAAACAGAAAAATAGAAGTACATTAGAGTGGACAAAATGACATCATGCAAAGGTTGGGGGAAATATTTTTACAAACAAAATCTCAGATAGTGCTTTTGAAATTTCTCAGTTCTAGCCTATTGGATGCTCTCGCGTGACTTTGTGATATGAAGGTTTAGGCTTCAGAGTACAAATCAAGTGATTCCTCCCATCCCCCACTTCTGAAATGCAGAGAAACTGTTCAAGTACATAGACATTTGTTTGTAGGCTCCACAAACAGAATAGATACTGCACAAGAGGCAGATTCTCTTTGATTTTGACTTTTTTGGACTCCCAGATGAGAAAAAAGATTTATATACTTGTGCAGACTCTCCTAACTAGCATTTTCTTCAACTTTGGATTAAAAGCATCTGAAGAAGAAAACACACAATTGTTTTATAGATTTGTGGTGATGGATGAACTAGTGCGCTCACCAGATTGCTTTTTCGTTCATTGAACCACTCTCACAAGCAGTGCAGTTCCACTGTAGTATTGTTTGAGAGTGTAAACCCAATAGATTTAAAAACAAAGAGGAAAATCACACAATGAACAAAGGACTACAGTGGAAGACATCCAACATTTTCATATTTATCATTTTCTTGCCATTTGGCTAGTTATTTATTACATTAGCAATCCTGCCTTGTGAACGACGAGGGTTCACTGCAGACTGCGTCTCACTAGTGAAGGGAAAATAAAGCTTTACATTTTCTTCACACTGTGGGTGCAATTCTAGGTACAGTTCACACCTAAAAAGTATCTGGAACCAAAACAAAAATGACATAATATTGCCAAATTAGAATGAATATTCAGAACCAAAGCAACTAAGACTATTTGCAGATTTTAAAACACAGTTGACAAACTCAGGTGAAAACTGCTTATCGAGGATTAATATGTACTGACTTCTGACCTTAATTTTTGCATGTTTACAAAAGATCGCTTTTAAAATTTGAACTGTAAGGCAGTGACACGCTTCAGAGGTTGTGGGGAGCAAATACTTTAAAATCTCTTTCTGATGAGCAGAAATCCCAACAGAGTGCAAAACGGTTCACGCTCCAGAACCACAAAAAAAAAAAAAAGAATGCATAACACAATGCAACCAACAGTTCCCAAGAATTTTTTTTTTTTTTCCAAGCCATCACACTCCCTTTGGTCTAGGCGGGACTTTGTTCAGCTGTGAGGAGCGGCACCAGACCCGCTCACAGAAATCAAGTGCACGTTGCGATTGGGGATTCTGGTTTCATGTGGTAACAATAAAATTTTGCACTAGGTTTCACCCGCAGCATTCGCAGCATTTCCTGTGAAATGCTTAGCAAGGGACATTTACAAACTTGTTACGGCTGTGTGCATTAGGGTGTTGTTAGAAGTCAGCTTGCATGATTGTGATATATTATGATTATTCTAGACACCAGTGGGATGCAACGCAAACTGAGGAAAGTTGTGATGTCTCGCGAGTACAGTATGGCATAATTTAAACATACAAAGCCTGCCATACAAACGACATTGAAAGTACAGCGTTGTGTCCAAAGTGTTCTCTCTTGCTTGAGCTTCAAGACAACTCAGTGAGTGGACAACAAGGTCACACAGGATAATCTAATCACTCACTTATCATATTTCCTGGCCAGAAGTTCATGCACAGGTTGTTGATTGCTGTGTGAAAAGCAGAAAATCAATGTTTATTCTCTCGGTTGACATTATCCTAAGTGCATTAAAGAACCAAATAACCCCTCACGAGGATGATATAATTATTGTACATGGTACAAAGACGATCCCATAGACGTTTTTCCTGGCAGTGGTCTGCAGGGCACAAACTCGATCAATGCTCATTAAATTATCAGCCATTATTGGATTTTTATCTAATGCTTCATTTACACAATGACAGAATAACAACAACTTCATTTACACAATAACTGAAATAAAAAATGGCGACAGGAGGGGGTGGGGGGTTGCGCGGGACTACTGTGTTTGATGACAGATGACATCGAAGCTCTTGTTAGATGTCTGTCAAACACTATAATATTCATATCTGGCCATTTATTTGTAAAACAATTCCACACACATGTGCACTAACTGCTTGTACAGTCTTTTGGGCACCGTTTAGCTATAGTGTTTTCAACAGCATTGTGGTCCCCTTCAAAAATATCCATTTTGTGACTTATTTTCAAATGTTTAATGAAAATTCCAGCCTCCAATAAGTAGAAATGAAATCTTATTTCAGAACCTTGGCCAGCTCTTAGCTTATCTGCTAACTCCATTCTTTGTCTTGTCATTCCTTACTTGTCATGACAGCGCACTGTTAACCAAAATTAAAACACTGTGTCTAACTAAAATGATACAAATATACGAATCTATGAAATGTGACATGACCGTGTTTTTTTTTATCTGAACCACGTTCTCAAAGCTTAGCTATCGTACATCAATCATGCAACTGATATCTGACATAATATACCTGATGAAGAATCGGTCAAAACATCAGTCCATTTATTATATCTTCAGTCTTAGAAATACACACACACTCACACACACACACACACGCACACATACACACATAGGCTAGTTTCATGATGCAGCAGATGCCCAGACTGTGGGAGAGTGCAGAGCCAGTGAGCTACAGAGGCAGCCATGACACTTTTCTTTATTTTTTCCAGCTTGGTCAGTTGTGTTGTGGCCTGTGAAGCCGGGTCCCAAGGGCCTGGCAGTGAAATAGTAATACGGACCATCTGACACCTGTCAAAACAGCCCTGTTAGTTGAGCGTCAAGCCCTGTCAGTTTGGAGAAGAAATTGCTATGCAGCCTCTCAATTCCCCTTTTTTTCCTCGACTTTCTTCACTCTTCCTCACTCCTCTTCCTCCAACCCACACTGGCTCCATCTGCATCACTTTCTTTTCACAATGTGATGTCACATTTTTTTCTCCATATTTCTGCACATCTATCTCAATTTCCCATTTCTTCCCACTCTGACAGCCATTTATCTTCATCTTTTTCATCCTTTGAATGAAGTCAAAATAAATTGTGACTCTCACACATTTCACCTATTCATCTTCATCTTTTTTTTTTTCCGAAGTCGAAATTAATGCCTTTTATGCTAAACTGTGAATTTCAGCTCATATCATTGTCATCTCATATCATTTGCCAACTGAGGTATGAAGCATATAAAAGCATTGGCTTTCTAAACCACCGTTGGCTTGCCTGTAAAAAAAAAAAAACCAACATATTTTCCAAGGCCACTTTTTAACAACTCATTTCCATTTCATTTTTTTGTCAAGAGTCCAATGCAACCTTGGCTTCTCAAAGAAGGAATCAAAGAAATTCTGCCCACTGTCCACAAATGCAATTACATTTCAAAGGGATCTAAAGCTAGCCAGATGGCTCAACACTGACGGTTCTTGCACCTTTTATTGATCCGAAAGAAATTCTGGTTGAATCTTGTCCAAAAATGAATATAAATCATGGTTTTAAACATTAGCCCCTTTTACTATACACTGTCTGTTGTATGCATTTCACACACATTTCATGTGTGTGTGTGTGTGCATGAGTGTGTGTGAGTATGTGTGTGTGTTATCATGATCAAACTGTATATCCAAAATGTTGTCTCCTTCCAGTCTCAACTTCCACATTGATTTCTATATTTGTATATCGTTCAAGTGAAAGAAAATAAATACACCGTAGGGTCTGCGGAAAACTTAGAAGCTTAACTTTGTCTCTAATAAGTAGTATTTTAAATCTCAGGAAATGTCTGAAATAATCATCCACATAGAAGCCCGCAATCTCCCTTTGGCAATGGAAATTACTTTTGCCTTATGTTTTTCTTTAACAAGACTTATACAGAATTTTTCCTGACATATTGCTCTGCCTGTATTGATCCAAAGGTTCATGAGCAAACCAAAACTGAAAATGCAGCAATTACTGTATGTCCTGTAATGGTCTATGTCAATTTAATCTAATTCAACCACTATCAGGCCTATCTATTTACATCAGGGAATGTTAAATCACATTTTCATCATATATCTACGATGTAGTTAGAAGGTGCATGGTTTCCCTCGATGTTGCGGCTCAAGTAAAAAACAAATTGTGGGCTGCTCTATTATTTAAGTTGTGGATACATGATTTTAATGTAAATCTACCTCACTTGCCCATGACAGAAAATAATATATCCATTTCTTTTGTGAGTGAAGGTGACACATATTATTATTTTTAAATATTTTTTAATCACTGTAGGTATAGAACAATCAATAGAAGAGGATCATGCCACTATGTCTTTAGAACTGACCATCAAACTCAATAAATTACCAATTCTCCGACTGTCAACTGTGTGTTAAAGGTCAGTAAAACCTTAGATGCAGGAGTGACCAGTCACAATTTTTTCTATTCATCTCACTCGTGAAATTTTGCTGTCACTGAGAACAAATACTGCTTTCATCAATATGTCTTCAAAATGACATGTTTTTGAAGACTTGGATTGTATCTCATAGCCCCACTGTTTCTATGAAGTGGCACAGTTGGAGTGACAACTGAGGAACTGAGAGAAAATGATTCCAGTGTGGAATCATAACTACTATGTGCAATGAATCTTACTTGGCTGAAACAAATGTGTTTTGCCCCTTTTCAAGTAGTCCTTCCAAGCCTGTGGTGACCAGACCCAGCAGTACAAAAAAGAGCTTCTGGACATAAATTACAGCAAATTCAATATTTTGACCAATTCCATCCAGGAAAAGTTCCAGTATTATTGACTATATCTTTTGACCTAGACTCTCTTTGAGAAAAATGTTATGGATTTCACCGCTGATCATTACTCACATGAGGCATGCATATAGGAGGTTTTCTCCCATAAATTGAAATGCTGCCTGAAGGAACAGCAGAAGACTGTGGATTGTTTCCCTTCTCTCCATCTTTTACAGGCGGTATACTATTATCTACTATTATTATTCATACTGCAACTATACTATATATAAATATGAACGTATAACTGGATGCAAAGATGGTGTTTTGACAATAAATATGTCTTGAAGAAATAAATGGAGACAACATTTTACATTGTAGGAGTTTAATGTGCAATAAGACATCAATATTCATACAAACATGGTACCACAAATAAACAGAATCTTTCCAAACTTTCCCATGATACCTTAAACTGACCTCAGATATATGTATTTAGAATCGTGGACCATCTATTTTACAAGTATGTCTTTGGAACTATGTTGCAAAATACTCAAATTGTCAATCACATTAGAAATAGCATTCAATTCTGAACCTCAACATCATAGTATATATGATTATATTCAGATTCCAAGCAGTAACAGATTAAGCCAGTAAAGTAAAATAATTACTTATTAGTTTGCCAACTTTGGGGAAAAATTGGTGCCTTCATTATAAGTAGTTGAAGTAGAACACGATAAAAGAAGAGGTGCTCCGGAGACCTCCACACTTCAGTTGGCAACTATCATTGCTAATTAAGGGTCTGGAAACCTTTGGTCTCAGCACCAGTGCTGTGCTCCTTCTCGCCATCACAATTCCTGCAAGCTCTATAGCTAACAGTGGTGGTGGGGTGTGTGTGTGTGTGTGTGTGGGTGTGTGTTTGTGTGCGTGTGTGTGTGTGGGGGGGGGGTCCCATTGGAGAAGAGAGCAGCAATGGAGCATCGTCTATAGTGCTTCACTGTTTTGAAGCAACTGAGCTATTGTTTTTTTATCTACCCCAACAAAGAGGTCTGTTGGTCACACAAATTGAGGGCATTTAAAAGACATGCAGAGATGACTCCTAAAAGTACAACACTCTGGAGAGTTAAATCACTTCAAAAAGAGGCATTAGATTGATTATGTTGGTCTCTAATTTTCAGCATGAGATACAGATAATTGGGTTAGTTACTCCTCTACATGATCTCCATACAAGGCATCATATTTTTGTATTGGTGGGACTGACAAGCCATCTCAATGTGATGTAGTGAGTGTGTGTCCTGCCACACCAGACAACTCATTTGCACAACTATGTGGGAGTAGCACAACATAATAGAGGATTAATCTAATTCAGTGTAAGCCTGAAGGCGTTCGACCGTGTCCCTCGGGGAGTTCTGTGGAGGGTGCTTCGAGGGTACAGGGTGACGAACCAACTGATAAGGGCGGATCGGTCCCTGTATTATCGATGCCAGAGTTTGGTCCGCAAATGGATGGATGGATGGATGGATGGATGGATGGATGGATGGATGGATGGATGGATGGATGGATGGATGGATGGATGGATGGATGGATGGATGGATGGATGGATGGATGGATGGATGGATGGATGGATGGATGGATGAGTCTGACTACTTGAGAGTTTGCTGACAATGTTTTAGCCTATGTGTGGAAATCTGCCGAGTGAACAGACCCTGCATGCTCTTCGCACATTTTCCATACTAAACCTCTGAACTAAACTTGAATCATGGCTTTGAAATGAATAAAAAAGAGACAATTATAGTGATTTATAAGTGAAAAAATAAATAATTCAAAGGCTATGATGAAAAATAGCAAAGGGCCTTCCTCAAACAGGTGACCTCTAACCTTATGGTAATATTTTATTGATTGGAATTTCTCCATGACTTCTCTCCCGATCATAAATTAGCACCAGTTGATGTGCAGGCCTGATCCTGTTTTGTGATGAAAACGGCACATATAAGTCACAACAGGAGCACAGGGGCCGTCGGGCTATACCATCATCAACATACCAATGTTCAAGTGGCAATAGTAGAGTGAACAACCTCTAAGCGTTACCACTTTGGTATTTGTATTGACTTACGAAATGCCTCACCCTCGTCTCAGTGCTTCCCCGTGTCAGTGTGAAAAGAAGATCTGATAAGATGACCCACTGAGGAGAAGAAACACAATCCTCTGTTTAACGCATCCATCAACATTTGAGCTGGACAATCAATACAAAAAACTGTTATTTCCATCTATACATTGATATGCTGTCATCATATGACAGTCAGCCACTTTTAGGGTGCTGATATGAATTAGATATATGGCTTATAATAAAGCTATGTTAATGAGAACGACAGGGGATACTTGGGGTAACAGAGACCCGTATACTCATCTAATATTAGGTAGACCTAAAATCTAGTTTCATTAACTTATTCAGCAACAACAAACTGTCAAAAATAATGACCCTGTGAAGATGTATCTAATAAAGTGTTTTGTCATTCTCTTCTATAGCAAATGTGAAATTAATTTCCTGGGGCGTCAAAGGTAGCAAGTGGATCCTCAAGTATGCCCTTCAGCCCCCCTCACCCCATCCGCCTTAATGTCTGCATCACATGCCTATCCATCTCATTGACAGCTCAGTGGCGTCAAGAGCTGGGGGGTGACATTGCTGACACAGAAGTGTGCCCTACACACACACACATAAGACATTTTTCAAGTTCCAAGATGGCCCAGACACACATCTGGAGGAGGGGGGGGCCCGTTGAAGGCGGAACTCGATCTGTGTCCACAGCTTGGGGGGTCGTAACGGGAAGACGCTGGAGGACTTTCACTGCAGTGGATTCCTCCCATTTAACTCTGTGGCACTTATATTACTTGAGGACTGTATGTCAGAATGTACACTTGCTTTGGTCGCATATATATCTGGAAGTGGTGTGGCCAAGCGATAGCTGGAGTTAAAGTCCAGTTGACTGACTTTAAAAACTCACAAGTCGGGACACCTTTTTTTTGTCGAGACAGTTGATGTAAATATTCACGTATGTGGGTGGTGGTAGAACGTCGAGCAAACCTTGTCAAGGCTCATCTATCCATGTCATGTGGATGCTGCTGTAGCATGTGAACTTCTTTTACTTGACCCGATGATGACGATTGCAGCTGGAGCTCAGCAGACATGGTCGATGTTCGCTATTCGTGTACTGAAAGGCCACTCACAAATGCAAAGCCCTTGGAGAAAAGAGATGACAAATGTTTCCCACTCACCCCTTCCTCTCAGGAGATACAGTGACAGGCTGAAGTGTTTAAGCTAGCACTTCTCTCAAACAATGGTAACTTTTCATAGCACCTACCTCTAAAACATTAAAAGTCGCTTGAGTCCAACTATTGTTCCCCTGAGATTTAAGTCACGTCACTTAGGACAAAGCCTTCCTTTAGCCCCACTAAAATGGCTTTTGAGTAAACACATTGCTTTGTCTGGATACTATTTTAGAAATATTCGATATGACTAGTGATAATCATTGTGATTTCTAAAAGATTCATTGCTGACTTTAATATCAATAAAATATTAACTCAGAAGAACTTTTATTGAAAAAAAGACCTATCAGTCACAATGTGAGATACAATTCGGCCGAGCAACATTGTATTTGAAGATCCATCTTTATTATTTGGCATCTTTATTCTTTCTCTTCTCCCTGTCTGGCACATTGTGCTGCTGGCAGTGGATGGCGATGAAGGAATGGGATGTAGCTTTAATAGATTTGTCTGGCACGGAACAATGGAAGGGGAATCGTTGTTAACATTATAACATATCGATCGCTTTGACTCCATTTCCCAGGGTCCTGTCAGACAGGAGCCATTACCCACAGCAGTCATGACACTTCCAAACACACACACACTATGCACACACTGTGACAGTTTCTGACAAGTTTCATGTTGATTCCACCTAAATAACCTCATTGTAACCTGCGCCTCCACAATTTGGTAGCCATTACTTTCCTACACAGGTGCTTATTTTGTGCAGCAATTGATGGATTCCTCCTTAAGCCTACTTCATGTATAAGCCTCAAGCCTGAATGCCAGAAGTGGTTGGGGCTTTACTTGTGTAGATATATAGAGAGGTGTGTAATAGTGAATCACAAGGGCCCAGCATACCGGTGAGCCTTTGTATATTTATGAGGAGAAAATCACAACCATTTGAATGATGACGCAACCAACAGTACTAGACACCCATCCAAGTTTATAGTCTGATTCATCTCAATCGTTTAAAGATTATTGCAGAAAGTTATCGCCACACATTGTGTATATTTTTAGGATGACATGACATTTATTTCACACAAAACTATAAAACAAGCACTTGATATTTAAAGTCACTTCTTTAGCTCAATATACAATAAGTTGAACCACCTGTCCTTCAAAATGCAGCCTACGTATTTTTTTTTCTCCCTAAGGTTGGCACTCTGCCCTGAATGTCTCGCCTAAGTCAGATACTGTGATCCGACAAATTAGACATCCTGTGAAAAATGGATGGATTCCTCATAAAGTGTTTTACAACACAGTACTATCTGACTGCATTTGAAATTACTCAAAGAATGGGCTCTGGGTGGTACACAAAGGTAAGAAAAATCATAGTTCGTGACACATTTCATCATCTGCGTGTGCTTTGTGAATGTGGTCAATCATCAATCAGCGAGTGTCCAAATTATGGTGTGTTTTTTTTTTTTTTTTTAATACATCTAAAAAACTCAGACATTGTTGTCCTTTAATAACCAGCAGTGGATTCCTCATGTCTGGCGAATCCAATAGACTTGACCTTTTCTGTCGCAGTCCATTTGGTGACCTCTTGATGTCTAGTGAGAAGAGAAATTCAGGGTCAGGGAAGACACCCCCCTCCCACCACCACCACCACCGCCACATTACCATGGCAGTGAAAGGCTGTCTATAGTCTTCCAACTGAAACCTGTCTTTTCTTTTTTACTGATTCCCCTTGTTGAATGATGCTACGGAAAATTAAAGATGAGGCCAGATACTTAAATATCCATTTTCCAGATGGTCACGCCTCATTTCCAGGTTATCCATCTTCTGTTCTTCTCAAGAAAGTGTTTACATTTAAACCCTACAACTAAAATATCATATCACTGTCGGTTAGGACTTTTTAATCTTGATCATAAATTATAATGACATGTTGATGTTAAAAATAACTACATTGGTTAAAGTGTATTAATGTTAATTTTCACCTGTAATATGATAATATTTGCTGTGCACCTTGAGTTGAATTACAAATTTGCGCTTCAACTTTATTGACTACTGGTAACTCAATAAATGGGTAAGTCATGAATATTGTGTATCCCCAAATTTCAAACAGAAGCAAAACATTGTGCTTCATTAAAGGGGCTGCATTGTACACTACCTTTCCAATCTATCACACTCAATCATATTCCAGAGGAGGCTGCTGTTGTCCTTGAACCTAAAGAGGATGTGTGTCTCAAGAAATTAATTTGTTGTCTGATTTCCAAGCTACCCAACCCAGTCAGTGGCCTTGACCCTGCACGATCTGTGGTGAATTTTAATCAAGTGTAAAGCTGGCGTTAAATAATGGTGTGGGTTTCTATGTGTGGCATGAATGTCTGCTAAGACAGGAAGGACGGTTAATGGCTGCCCTCGATCCTTATTCTGCCCGTTCTGATTGTATCGTAAGGAATAAGAGTGGGTTAGTCTGGTGTGCTTTGAGGTTAGCGATATGGCAGAAGGAAGAGTGTAATGTTTTTATTGATTAGATTGTGCTAGTGTATGCTATCCCCCCAAGAGAAAGGAAACACTATGTACTGGTATTATATTTGCAGACTTGCATGATTTGATGGATGTTATCCTTAAGCCAAACGATCATGATTAATACATGATTTTCATTTTTGCTTGACTGTTGTGCCATGTTAATGTGACGTTGAAGGTGCCCTCAAATGGGCATCTCATTGACAAGAGCTCACGGGCAAGGAATCCATTTGTGATTTGTTGATTCTCTCCGTGTCTCCATCGATTTTCTCATCGCTTGTCCACTTAACACTTCTAGCACCAGATTCCTAGTTACTTGTAATATTTTCCACTTTTAACTTTTTATTATAAGGGGTTGTTTACAGATTACAGATTTTATTATTGTTGTGGTCTGCATTATTTATATATGCACTATAAAGGGTGAAAACAAACATTTAAAAACTGGTGGAAAAATTATGCATTTTTTGACAGAACTGAACTAAATACTGAATTGTTGAAATACAGCAGAGGTGTCAAACTCATTTTTGTTGTGGGCCACATCATCATTACGGTTTCCCTCACGGGGCCAATAATGACTTATATTATCGCATATACATAATAAAATCCAGTAAAAAAAAGTTCAACAATTTTCTAATTCACTTTGAAAGTGTGGCTTTAACAAAAGATCATCGCAATATCTCACTGTTATTTAGAGGAAAGACAATTTAGAGTTTTGGCATTTAAACCAGTAACATTGAGTTGACACTCATAATTTGGTTGTGAAATACAGCATTAAACTTTTTTCTTTCTCGGTCAGGATTTATTTTTTTTGTCAGCATTTTCATAGGGAAAATGGAGACCAGTGACACACTTAGGGCCCTGACATGAGTCAGCCTTCCCCAGTTATATAAGTAATGATTTCTGTCATTTCATCAATTGCAATCCGCTGCGGTCTACCCAGCCGCTAGCTCACCTGCTGGCTCACTGACCGGTGGACACAGTGGTGGTGGAACAACCCAATTCACCACAGCCTTGTTTCGAGAATCGCCTTTATATCTCAGGGAAAGTTAACTGTTTGTCAAACGCAATGGCGCACTTAATTCAAAATTGCCGCTCACACTACAGACATAATGTATGTGACCACAGACATCTGAGCACGCACTGTGAGAATGTACTATTTGAGTTCATTACCTGACATGTTTCGGCGGTTTCTTCCGCCTTCATCATGAAGGCCGAAACATGTCAGGTAATGAACCTAAAACAACTTGTTTGATATAAAAGAAACCAGTGAAGTGATTAAAAAAAGGAAAAACAAGATGAACTTAGTATAATTGTACTATTTGAGTGACAGATAAGAATGGAGTGATGTGTGTCTCTAGACAATACAACGTCTAATACAACGTCTGACAGCTGAGGGAATGACTCATTTTTCATCGATTTAAAGCCTGATTTCATGTATTTGGTCTTTTTTCTTCTCTGGTGGGCCAAATTTATTAAACTTTTTTTTTTTTTTACTCAGTCTTTCAATAATTGCAATTATTTTTGAGAGCCCATTTGCTTTGCCTTGATGCCACTAATTTCCCATCCCTTGAGAAAGTATTGAAAGTGGGTTATGACAGGAATTAAAATGCTAACTAGTTAATTGGCAAATTAACAAAATAAGCTTGCAAAATGTATGTAAACACCTGATGAAGTATTCCTTATCCTCCTTAGTTCCAACATTTTCCATCCATTCAGTTTAGCCTCCACCTCCTAAACACTACATTGGTGTCGTGCTTGAGTGAAGCATTATAATAGCTCAAGGAAATGGCCCTTCTTGAGAAACTTTCAGGGAGCTGTCGAGGGGAGAAGATTAATGCCTGCCCAGGCTCTCTCCAGGGGATGGGACCCCCCTTTCTTCTCTCTTTACCCCTTTTCTTATGCCCCCCACCCCACCTTACAAACTTTGCACCATCCCCAGAAAGCCAACAACGATATGTCTCATGTAAACGTAAGCTGCAGTAACAGAATGGTTCTAAATGCCAAGCATTTAGTTGATTCTCACTTTAGTGGAAGAACATTGCAATTTTCTCCAGGGACAACAAATTGCTTTGAGGACAAAGGAGCATTGATAGGCTCATTATCATCTGCTTAATGTCTTCTTATTTCTAAAGTTGACATGATGTGCACAAATATTTACTGGGCATCATTAAAATACAAAAAGATAACCTTTTAATTGTTTAAAAGACAAGTATTATTATTTGGAGCCTTACGTGTTCCAGGGATAATTAATCTAATGTTCTTTCATCCCATTTATTTTTGACAAAGTCACACCATTCATCCATTAATGACTCAGTTTCTGCCTTTCATCAAAACTTTACTTCCTGCATTTGGCAATGTTGACAAGAAGGCCTCTTTCTCATTGCCTCAAATTGACATGCCCTTTATTCAACCCTCACAGTGTCCCCCTTTCCGTCCTTTGTTTTCATTCACCCATCCATTCCTAAACTGTCTGTCTCTTGTCAATTCTACCTGTAAACCAAATTGTATATGCCAGTTGATCTGTTTCTTTCTTTTGGTTCAATGTCTGCTTACACTCCAAACCTCTGGAGCTTAAGAGAAAATGTGTTAACACTAATAAAACAGGTTTCAAAATATACATTTGTTATGAAATACTTAGCTGTGAAAAAAAATCAAAAATAAGTGAAGTGCGAAATATATGCGGCACAAGTACTCACAGCCTCATCAACCTTTAACCTCCCTTGTATCCATCAGTCCAAGTATTAAATATTATTTATAAGCCACTATAACTTTAGAAATGTGAATCAAGAACAGCAAGAGTATTTGTAAGTAATTTATGTACATTTCATTTATTTTTGACATTACACATTGCTCATTTGCATATACCACACGTGTAATGTCAATGTACAAGTGGAAAAAACACTTTATCCAGAGCTGCAGAGACCTCAGCTTGCTTTGACCATGACAGACAGAAATTCTGAGTACACAAAGAAAAATCTGACAGCAATTAACTCTTTTACAAACGGTTAATTTTTTCTTGAAATCCTAGTATTGCACAACAGGCAATTTTGAACTAAAAACCTTGTTTTAATGCAACTTTAGGCCCTTACACACAAGTCATTTATTGCCAGATTTTTTTCTGCCAGCTTGCTGCCCTGTGTGTATGATGCAGGATGGGTAAGGAGGCCTGTCCTGTTGCACAGCTGTTGAGAAGATGGGAGATGATCGACTATTCTAGCATTCCTCTACAGCCCCCACCTTCTGCTTAGTCTACAGTTTTTAGAACCGCATGGGAAGCTTCGGCAGGTCACCCTCCATCTCAGCTCTGTTGTGGAGTCAGCTATACTCCCCTGGGAGTGCTGGTTTGAACTTTCTCAACGAGAATTTGTAATGATTTAGAAAGGCATTCATCAGACCACCACGGGGATGGATCGCATATACCGCACGGAAAGTAAAGATGCCTCATCCAATAAAGTGTGGCTGCATATGTGAGCAGCATTTCCATAACCAAAGCAGCATAAACCGGCTTGTTAGTTGTCTGGCATTACCCTGTTCACCCACTGACCCCTTGCATTGGCAACTCTGTGAGAGAATTGGACCCTTGGGCCGCTTGAAGTTTTTCAGCTGTACACCCTTTGAATAAAGAAAGCAGACTGTTCCTACCAGGATTTTACAAGATTGTTTTTAGCTAATTTTCCTCTGAATATTTCTGTTGGTGCAGCTGTAGTGGCTGTGCAACAGAGATGACAAAGCTAATTACCCAACTTGGAAAATGTGCATAATTAAACCGTCATGTTTTTGTGAATACAATGATGAAACAGACAACCAGTGGCACTTACCCTAATATCACACCATATTTATGCGTCTGAAAGAAACCAGTGCCTCTGAACAGAGTTTATGCCATGGGGACATGTCTGCATTTCTGAGTTTCGGCTGTTTTCAAGCTTACTCAAGACCAAACAAACACCGCACTCCCATTTAAAACATTTATTCCATTATACCTGTTTTGAATTTTATTCTGTTTGTATCAGGGTTTCAGAGGCAGAAAGGCTATTTGTTGAGACGAGTTGCAAGCCGCACCCTCTCTGCCTGGGTGTGTCTCAGCCACACCCAAGGAGGCAGGCTGTTGAGAGCACCAGGTGGGGTTAATTAAGAGGGAGAGTGTTGGAGCTCACGGTAACCTGCCATGATTTAGACAAGGCAGCATTTCCAAAGGGCAGGACTGCAGCGGAAAGCTTGGAAAACGAAGCAAAAGAAGGAGCCGGTGAGCTTTGGACATTTAAATATGGGGCTACAGCTCACATCTTGGTGTCTTAAGAAATTAATATGTAAAATTGATATGGGTTATGGTTATGCTCAGCATTGTAGTGAAATTGTGGTAAATTATGTGATGTATTCTAAAAAAGTAAAAGCTAAAAAAGAAATCGGGAAAAATGTTTGTATGTACTTACCAAGGTTGAAAGCTGTTTGGCTAAGTCATCCTGACTTAGTATTTAAAACCTAAGTATTTGATTTTGGATTGTATTGCTTAATTATGGTTTAGAGCTTGACCATCTATTTGTGTTTATTTTAAGGTTTTTCACCTGTGTCAGCTGTGTTGCAAATAAACCAAAGACAAGGAAAAAAAACCCAGTCATGATCACTGAGTGAAGTCCAGTTCAAATCCTTTTGTCCAAGCGCCTTTCAAGTGGGGAGCTGCAGTGTAACCCCACAAAAGTGTGGGCCACTTGACACTATTGTTAAATCTAGTACACCACTGGCATTCTGGCCAGGGCAGGACAATGTATATGTGGTTACCACGTCTGTCTTCCATACTATCCGAGGTTTTAGGGTTTAAATCTCAACACCTGCCTTGCTGTGTGGAGTTTTTCTCTCTGTGATCATGTGCGTTTCCTCCAGATAGTTTTGACAAAGACTCTAAAACTTACCTAGACTTACCCTAGTGCCCCCTCCACCTCTGATTTAACGTGGATGTGTCTCTTAAACACTAATACTGGGCACTTATCTGTCTCAGAATGCTAAACTTTGGCACTGATAGTACCAAGCTAACACTATTATCTTTTAGGCAAATAATCCTCATAACTATTTCCATGCGCTTATAGACGTGGTTCCTTTTAAAGAATGATGTAAACAAAAACTCACTGAAATGTCTTTTAAATTTTTGTTTCTACCAAGCAGCGTGGTGTCAGTAGATGTTTTCTCTCCAACATTTGCATTTTGAAGAGTTTTTAAAAATGACACTGTACTAGACCAATGGTTTTGCATGCTGTGACTTTTAACTAACTAACCTTTAAACGTTTAAAGAGTGTGATTTTTTTACTTGCAGTAGTTCAGTCTGATCTCCGCAACACAGCTGTGCTTCCTTTAACAAATGGGGTCACAGCTTACCTCGCCTTGTGACCAGTAGGGGTCACAGGGGAGAGGTTAAAAGATCAAGTCCACTTCCAGAGAGGCCACTGTTTTGGGGAATAGCATGGTTAATGCAGTTATAGGATTACGGGGCTAATGATTAAGCTGCTGTACTGCTCTACAAACAGCACATGGCAGTTTATCCACATTTGAGCTTTATTGTTATACCAAAACTTAGTCTGTCCATGCCCCTGCTGATTTTTTTGCACTGGACCTGCTCTGTGCACGGTATTGAGTCCAGAGACCTACTACATGTATATACTTTTTTTTTCTCACCTCAGTGACGAATGCAGGCAAACGGAATGTCATTCACATTTGATTTGGGAGTTTCATGGAATCCAAAGTACTTAAGCTACAGCTGAGGAAATTAAATTGGTGTCAAAAGAGACACTGTGAACGACGATTGCCGGTGAAGACATCCTGGTGTAAACATTATTTTCGTAGACCAGGTGCAATAGGGTTCAAATACTTAAACACACAGGAAATGAATGTCATACAAGTGTAATCTTTTTCTTTTTTTTTTTTTTTAAAAGCACTTAATTTTCTTACATAACAATGCCATGATAGAGCCTGTAATGCATGCAAACATTTGAAGAACAGCGGGAAAGAGAAGAATATTTGACCAAGTTACTACTACAATACCACACACAAAGACGTCAGATTTCAAGAGCTGCCAAATATATTATTCATGCTAATTTCAAAGAAGATTTTGTTAGTATTGTCAACATCAGTAACATCCTTGATCTAAATGTGTCTATGATAATGGAGAACATGCAGGCACCCGGTCTGGACATTTGTGTCTGTTACAACCAACAAAAATCATGGAAAACTACATTTCAATGAAAAAGCGTGAATTAAAAAAATTGCCATGCCAACGGAAAAAGATTCAAATATATCCACAGACGGCGCCTCACTGATAACCTCTGTCCTCACATCTTACTTGAATTCATTGGGAATTAAAATGTTTTGTATTAGTATGATTCTTCAAACGTTTTTA
Source organism: Syngnathus scovelli (assembly GCF_024217435.2). Classification (NCBI taxonomy): domain Eukaryota; kingdom Metazoa; phylum Chordata; class Actinopteri; order Syngnathiformes; family Syngnathidae; genus Syngnathus; species Syngnathus scovelli. The sequence goes on from NC_090856.1 coordinate 8,291,247, forward strand.
CTGCATCGGAGTAACAAATTATGTCTAATCTCACACTTTTGCAATGTATTTTAATGGGACTGGAGAATTTCAAACTGCATCTATGGCAGCCATTTACATACAAGTGGAGCAATGACTGCTGATGTCTTAAGGGCAGATTATAATGTATACGAAATAATGAGCCTAGTTTATGAAAAATGTATGGAGGTTAGGTAAAGTGGGATCACACAGATAGGTTGTAACTGTCACTCCTGGCTGAACAGATATTGCAGCTGAGCAAACACACACATTCACACTCCTGTCTCCCATACCGCTCTCTTTTTTGTCACCTCACTTCCACGCTCTGAGAATACATTATTTCCCTGTCCGCCTAACCCAAACACACACTGGCTAATTTCCTTGCCTCATTGATCACTTGGTGCGACTTCTCACAAAAAAGGAGGCCCCAACACCAGCTGTCTCCCACTGGGTCCATCCCTTCCCTATAAACCTATTGGACATGCAGGATGTTACTCACACAGGGGCACCTTCTGACATACACTTTTTATATACAGAAGTTCATTTCACATTTCAAGTGTGACGTATTTTTCCAAATTGATCTCTATTAAATTCACGTCTCAGGAAAAACTACACGGTTTGTTATATATATGAGAAGTAACATGCACATATCTCCTGACAAACGTTTTTTTTTTTAACTTGCATGTATATTGTTGGTGTGAAATTTGTCAAGGATTACTCCCGTCGTTGGATTATTTCTCGTCTTGACAGCCTTGTAGGAATGGTATGACTTTGAAGTGAGTGTGTACGCAATTTCAGAGGCACCTTTGGAAATAATAAAAGAAAATCTATCAAGAAATACATTACTGAGATGTTTCTTTTTTTTTCCCCCTCAATCATAAAGACGACTTCAATGGAATTATCCTGAATCCCACTCATGCTTGGCAACATTTTTTTTTTTTTTTTTTTACACCAAGGCTTTTTCTGGTATAAAAAATAGGGCAGCATCTTGCAGAGCAAAGATCACTTGTAATCTTTGAAAGAATTTTTACACACGCAAAATGTGTCTGGAATTTGTAGTCTCACTATGACAAATAAGCACAAATGGTCAGCTGCTGGAGGTTTTACAATGGCACGTATCCTTTGTACTGTGAACCAGACAGAGAGAGACTGTGTGGGCCTTTTAAAACTTAGGCGACAGATGACCCAGGAAGTGTGAAGGCATCCTGTGTGAGTTGTTTTTAAAGGGGACATTGGCCAAGGTGTTTCTCGATGGTCACACTGGAGAAAAAAACACTTGACTGCTTTAGATACTTTGTAGTAGTATGAGAAAATAATTAATTACCTGAGTATTATGAAAAGCTTCATTATTAGATGTAATGATTTTTCAGAAGTGTGATCAGTAACAATCTCTCATATTAACATGCGAGGTTCCATTTGCGTATTGAGTAGGTGTTATGTAATTACTTTTTTAAAATTATTCTTATCCCATAAACACAACATTACTTAGAGTACTAGTTACCTTAGCTGGCACATACAATCCATTCTTGCTTTAAAACATGAAATATTCCGTGCTCCTTGAGCACATGTTCATTCCGGGCTGTGAAGCGTTTTGTGATATATAGTGAGCTGCTTTTCAATGTCTGGGCTCCCGAGATACACTTTCAGGGAACATTAATTACCACCAAGTCTACAGAATACAAGGATATAATCTTTTTAGCATTAAAAGACTCCTCACCAGACTCTCACTCTCAAACCTGACTCTGAATGTAGCAGGCAAAATGCACATATACGTAAACATGAATAATGAATGACTGCATAGTAAATAAGTACATGTTCAATCTCAGCACGTCTGCTGAAAAAGCATTGGTTTTATGCGTTGGAAATCAAAATATATGTTAATTTTCAACCCTTAGTTGAGGGCGCTGTAAGGAAAATGGTTTGCATGTCAATGACAAATTTGCAGTGAGCCTCCACTTTTAAATCTGCAGCTCACATTTAATTTGGTGACTCCATCTACTCTACCAGGGTTTCTCCATTTGACTGATGTCCACTCTTAATGAAAGTGGTTTCATCACTGGGATGGGTGGGCTTTACACGTAAAACCATTTAGTTAGGGATTTAGTTACCCTTTAATATACTACCATGGCAAAAGGAAAAAATGATACAAACAAAATAAATAAAAAGACGTTTAAAGTGTATAAAATTGTCATATGGTATCACATGTATACATCAATCCGGCGGTATAAGCATACACGAATCTAAAATAAATAAACATATGCAGTAAAAACGGTATTTATTTAAAGAAACACTCCACTGCACTGCAGTCAAATCAGCCACCCTAAAACAATTAAGACCATACACATTCTGATCTGGGAGATAAAGAACGTTGGGAAACTAAGTGACTTGAAAGCAGAAACAGTGCAATATGAGAAGAGTCTTTCCAAACATTCTACTGGCCAAATGCCATCTTAGCCAATGTGTGTTAGGCATTATGTTAATAAGAATAGGATGGCTCAAGACAGATAGATAGTTTTAGATCAGGATGGAGGTTGACTGTCCTGGTAAAAATGCATTTTGTACCTTCACAACTTGATCACATGCAAGGCTTGCGTGTACATTGCAATTTTATCAATGGGCAGAAGAAACGGGATTGAATCCGAGGAGGCAAGAATTAATTTATTTTTCCACATTTGATGCATTAAAGGCCACATGCCGCACCTGTACCCCCACCGCTTTGTGAGAGTACCTTTCAATTTACAAGATTACCTCCCCCACAGTACCTCTGGTATGTTCCGGAGATATGCAAAGGGACTATGACCCAATAAAAAAAAAAAAATCAACATCTTTTTTCCCAAACAGTCCCTATCTCCCAAGTCTTATTAAGCTAATTAACTTGTCCTCCCTTCTCCAATTTAATTCCATCTAAATTAGTTCCATCGACAATTCCATTCTTAATCATTTCTAAACGTACTCACTGTAGCTCTGCCGGAAACGGGAGCAAAAGAGAAGACTTTGGCTTGCAAAAAGGCAAATAATAATGAGGTTACTAGCTGGGATAAGCTCGTTCTCACTTATGACCCCTATAATGACAAACAGTGTAGAAAATGGATGGATAGAAAACAACAACAGAGAGAGAACAGCATGACTTTGACTTTGGACTGATTTTCTCTCTTCAGCCTAGGTGACGTAAGACCTTTCCACTGAAGGCTCTGGTATTAGGTCTTGAGGTCATATTCTAAGATAGCAGTCTCATTGGTCTCATCACTCACTACTCATTTCTTGACGACCTGACACAGAGGCTATGCGAAGCATAGGGAAAAAAAATCTCACTAGTTGCAGAGAGCTGAGGTCATAGTTATATACTCAAGGGAGATTTCATTGAAGGGGAACAATTCAGACTTTGCTGTTTGTGTTTGAAATGTATCTTTTGTGACAGCTGGAACTTTTCTGGCACACACCTCATAAGTTTAATTATTTTTGCTGTGCTCAGGAAAGCATAATATTTTTCTGCAACTCCCCTGATAAACAACAACTTCAATTCTTCTGTTTTACAATCATTGGTTATAAACATATTATGGGCTACAGTGCTTAAAAAACAAAATAAAAAAATAAGTCTGAGGTAGCTTTAATCTTGTCTGTGTTGGTATGCATTGACACATGAACACACAGGGAAGAGAAAGCAACACTATCACCTTCCTTGCAGCACGTGTCTCACTACAGGAAAGGATGCGGCCTTTCCTTTTCAGGAAGGAAGTCATATCTGTGATGAAAGATGTTTTATGACAGTAGTAGTCAAGGGAGTACTACACATGCCCTACTTTTGAACAACAATTGTGTGCTGGATTATTTACTCTATGCTTTATTTATTTTTTACATTGGATTAACAAATCGGTACAATCATCTTCCATTTACTGACCTGTGTGGGATTGAAGGGTAATTTGCAGAGGACTTTTTTTCTTAACCGGAGACTGTTATGGCTGCTGTTTTACATGAGAACTGCTTTTTGTGCCTGAAAATTATATTGAAAGCAAGCATTGTTTGACAACATCGTGGTTAAAAAGATTCCTGTTTAAACGGAGCTGCAAAAATGCTATTGACACTATCGTTTGCATACTGGGTATTATTTAAGTAATGGCTCCACGGACAATATTAAAAGAACACTTGACTGGAGAAATTGTGTAAGCATATCTTTAGGGACACACACATATAATAGCCGATTTATGATGTTACATTATAGCATGCATCAGCTGCTAAATTGCCCAATTTTTCAATGGGAGAAGGCTGGTTGCCCAAAAAAAAAAAAAAAAACAGTATTTCGGTCCAGTGAAAAGGACTGCCAAGTCCTTAAGGGTAACCTGAGGATGTGGCAAAAATAAAGGGTTTTCTGAATTCTACCATCCTCCTCAAACATCAAACTGCAATCATAAACTTTACATGAGCAGATTAGCTTGACCTTCGACCATGTTATGTTTTCAACATCAAGTGAAACAACAATGTCCTCTCTCAACTAAACCAACAGACCATCTCAAAAATTGAAGCGCCACCTTGAGCGCACATCCCTTGACTCATGATCAGCCATCCGGACCCCTGACTTTTCCTTTAACACCGTGAAGAAGTCCCATGATGAATTAAGAAAGGTCTGGAAAGAGACGGAAGGAAGGATGTTTAAGGCTCCCTGAGCGGCAGCTGACAGAAGCCACATTGTCAGTAGGGTGTGAAATTCCTGCTGGGACGAGACTGCTATCTGGTAAATGGCTTAAAGCACAACAAGACAGAGGAAACACGTCAGCCTGTCTGCCCACACTTGCCCCATGAGCCTTTCTATCCAGCCCTGGGAGAGCAAGGACAGTTTTACCCTCCCCATTCACCTCTTATGGCAACCAGCAGCATGAAGACCAAAAACAGCAAAGAGCTGACATAGTGCTAATACAAAAAAGTACAAGAAAACAATTTACTGCACAAATTAGTCCCACAGCTCCAATTAATTGTCTCAAATTTTCACTCAAAATTTAGGTTGATGCAAGGTTATGAAACATTATTTGTTGATAAAGACAAGACACAAAACAAACAAGATAATCAATTGTGATAATACAGCTACCACTACTATACAACAATCACAATGTAATCGGAATCATGCAGATATTACAGTGTAACAATAATAATAATAATAATAGTAAATTAGAGCATGCTTCACCCCGTTCATCCCCTAGCTATTAGCATGAACTGTGACTTTTTTGGACCAGGGTCACACTACTCTATATGACCTCGCTTCAAACTCAATGACACATTTCCCCAATTACAGCCCAGTAATTAGTTTAGTACATTACACAGTTCAGAGGTAGGACAGTTCTTTGCCTGCAGCCGGTCACCCCCATCTCAGACGGATAGATTCATGCAAATTTGTTTGTTTCGTCAAGTGTGAATTCAATTTGCAATTTTCTTTTTAATCTAGAGTACTTTGGCCCCCAGCACTTAGGAGGACACCGCAGAGCTCCAAATTTGCCAAAGTTTTAAAGAACAGCAGAAGAGGAAATGGCAAGGGGGAAGTCAAAGCATCCTGACTCTACGAACATTTTGATATCAAGAACAGTTCACATTTTGAATAATAAAATTAAATAAAATATTTGAAATAAAAATTTTAAATAACAAAATTTAAAAATGTTATATGTCTGTAAAAAAGACCAATTGACTAATTTCAACTAATGACGGCAAAGGAAGTAAGTGCTTTATTGATGATAAAATTCTGCTATTCCTGAAGACTTCTAAAATATCACTAACACTTATTCTGTTCACACAGGAATCACAACATAACATTTCCAGTAAAGTGAGCCTATCATTATGGTGTCTTACGAGTTTACAGAACTTATCAACGTCAGCGTGTGGATAAATACAGAGCGAACACTACTAAGCAAGGTCATATGGCATTTTGCAACAGAGGCGTTTCAACACGTTTATTGTTTTGAATGATCTGCTCAGATATTCCGACTGCCCCATTTACGCTTGCATCAACACAGCTTTGTTACTTTCTTGGCAACCTAATGGGCAGGACTCTTTCTTTAGTTTCCAAGGAGCTGCCAGGTGCATTTATAGCCAAAAATCCCTCATCTAAAACAATCACGTAAAAGTAACTAAAGACTCAATCGTCAAAATACTTTTGGAGTCACTCATTTGTGCTGTCAACCACAACTGCATGCACACAAACTATACGCAGAACATACTTCTACAGACTGTGCATTTGGAATATTGTGTATCATGGAATGTGTTTCGGAATCCAAAGGATCTCTTTGACTTTCAACCAATGAGGCCACAGTCAGGTTTGAGAGGGTGTGGGCCAGGAAGTGTCAGTGCGCCCTGCTGACAGACAGCCAGTGTTCTCTCCGCTCACTGTTAAAGATGAGGCATGCAGTAGCATGACAGACTGTTATCGCATGAATGTGAATCAGTCCCAAAAGCAACAGACCACAAATCACAACACTGACGGCAACATGACCACATTTTCCATTTTAGGGAGACATAAGGGGTGATGAGTAAAAGACTCCCTGCGCCAACTGGTGATGTTCTCTCTGGGATATTTCTTATCTGTAGTTCTGTGACAACAGTGATTACTTTTATGAGTGTGTTTATAATAGCTGAGTTAGACCTCCTGAATCTTGACACTCTTGATCTTACCAAGACATTTTGGACAATTCCATTCCCCAATTATGTGGGAACAATGAAAATGCCCTTTGATGTTCTAGTGAGTCTACCACAGTGCACAAAGCATGTCTGGTTAAATTTAATGTGGAACAACTTGATTGGACCCTTTCCTAAAGCATGGAAGCTGTTTATATCTACAAAAATATTTTATCACACGTTCACTTCTTGTGGGTGAAATAGTCAAATGTCACAATTTTCCTCATACTGCCCCCAAAAAGAAAAAAATGTATGACCCTCAATTTATTTCTCACATTATGAGAAGGAAGGTTTGGAATCTGGCTCATCTCTTGGCAAAAGCCCAAGCAGCCCATTGGGACAAAGACAGAAAGTCGCGACACGTACTCACTGTAATGTAGTGCAGATGAATCCCAATAATCCTACCGTATACCATTACATTTCATGTAGACTAAACACAAGAAAAGGTGAGAGAATGACAAACTGTGTGCGTGTGTGAGTGTGCAATGTGAATATACCAATGACCATGTTTTGATGGCGGGGCGTTCAACTACTTGTGTGAATGTGCGACATGTGCATGTGTGGGCCTGCTGGCCAGTCTCACTCGTGTGCCCCCACCCCTTCCCGTGATAAGTTTGGTGGTAAGAAAAAAAAAAAAAAACAAAAAAAACGGCGAGTGTGCAACAGTCTGTTTGTGTGGAAGTCTACATAATGCTGAACAGCTTTGCCCCTACCTCAACATGAAAAAAAGTCCACTTTGAAATACCAGGTGCTCATTTGGCAAATACAGGCAACTGGGGTGTTTACATTTCAGCAACTGAGAGGGGAAAAAGACCAGATGCCCCCCTTGTGCACCTCAGCAGCGTCCATACAGAGATCACTCACATCGCCATGGGTGACAGACTCTTGTGTGTGTGTGTGCATGTGTGTGTCAGTCCAGAGGGATGTAGGCAATGCTGGGTAAAGTCACTAAACACCCAATGATTACTTTCAGCAGGGAAACATGAAATATCGCAATTATAGTGTAAATTAGCAACTGGGGATGTGTATTAACTGCACAGCGGCAATTTTGTGTACCACCAAAAATGTTTAAAATCATGTGTATGCAACAACATGAAATATTTCCCTATGGCAAGCAAAAATGGTGAGCAAAAATAGCTACTTTGATATTGTGTGTTGTGTTCAAACTAAAGACTTTGATTAAGCTTTTCCCGCCAAGTGTACATTTGCTGTTGACACAGTAAAACACAATTTCCTAAAATTCTAAAACTGAGCATATACAGGGTAGAGTATGAAAATGTTTTTTTTATTTAAATAGGTCATTTAGAAGAAGCAACTGGTGGTCAAACAGCAACTGTGCAGGCGTGCGAGTATGCTATTCAAAAAAGAATATATTCAGGCTATTTTGCAGCTGTGTTTAATGGGGTTGATTTTAACAATGTTGTGGTTTGATAGACCTTTTGAAATTGTGGCCTAAGTCTCCAAGCTTTTTTATTTCTCTTTTTGATGTCTTTCTCTGTTTATGAATAGCACCATTGTCCTCACAGATGTTGACGCACACTTCAAGTGCTTCATTCGTCAGAAAAAAAAATCGATCTAGTTGGTACATCACACACATACAAAGTCAAACAAATGAAACAATTGTTCAGTGTGGCAGCGCAGCGCAGACATTTTTATCGTTCCTGGCACCAGGGACTAGTTTTTATTTGTTTTCAAGAATTTGCAAAAACTACTCTGCAGAATTCTACAAGACACAGTGAGGTATGGGCCAAGGAAGAGCCTATTAAATTTTGATGCAGGAATATATGAATGTTAATAACAAAATGCAGTATGGAGGTGATCACATTCCACTGGAATTATTTTGGCTTGCCTGTAAGACATGGTGACATTCTCGTTTCATTAGGTCTGAAACCACCAAAGCAATTTCAAATGTACTATGCCTGATCAAATCCTCACAGAATATCATTTGAATACATATCCATGTACGCATCCTTCCTTCTGAGTGGATCACGACAAATTACTCGAACCTGCTATTTTGTAACGCCGCTGATGTCATTTAGAAAGTACAGCAATTCTTGTTTCCCCGTGTGTATTTCCATCTGTCAAATTCCTGCTGTACACTGTCACTTGTGAATGCACGCACAACTGGATGTAGTCATTCTAACTGCCATGTGAACACCATATAAGCTTGTCCGGACATGACTGAGTTTTCTTGAATTATGACCCTCTCTACCAGGGGTGCTGCCTATTAGGTTATCACAGCTTGCAAGGTTACGGAAATTGAGATGGATTGAGACCAAAAACAGAAAAGAAGAGAAAAAACAAATGGTGGCAAATTGAAGAAAAAAAATTCAGTCACTCCTAATTATCTTTCACTTGGGCATTATGTAATACTTGTTTTAATCGCTACTCGTGCGGTAAAGTCATAATGTTTAAAAAAAATACTCCATTATCACTAGTTGAGTTGCATCTTAGTAACATGAGTTCCACCTGTTTCTCTAAACACAGATGATGTCATCATCATAAATTGTAATGCACAGGCATGTCAGAGCCCTGGAGCAAACTAATGAATCTGCTGGTTCCAACTCCTGAGTCAGGATGAGGATCTGGCAACTATTTAACTGTGAAACCATAACATCATTGTGCATAGTAACCTTCTTTACTTGTCAGGCTGCAACAATGGCAGCATTTGATTAATTGCAATAAAAGTATGAACATTTTAGCAACTCTTTTGTCACCACCTATGAATGTCCGTCAATGTACCTGTTTTCTAAGTGAATAGTGCAAAATGTTGCACTTGACTGCATCAGCAGGACTTCAACACAAGGTAAACAAAGCACACAAAGCGGAAATTATCTTCCGTACCTCGAGCTGGGGTTGGTCTGTATTCATCATGTAGGCTATTGTGTATGTATGAATTCATCATTCAGGAAAAACAAGACTGTATGTAGCTGTTGGCCAATATACAAGCAAAACAAACTCTGCCCAACATTTTAACACTATTCGGACATTCTCTAGAAAAGTCACAGTGAATGAATTACGTTTTCTGAATTGATTTCTTTTTTTTTTTTACTGTTTTACTTTTGTTTATGTCTCTTTTTGCTTGGTATGCGTGATGTCTTGAATCTTGATACAGGCAGAGTCCATTTCTGCTCCTCAGGGTAAAATCGATGCACAACCCATCTGGCTAATTATCAGCTTTCAATGAAACTGCTCGTAGCGTTTCAGGGCTATAAAGTTGCTCTTATTCTCCGAAGGTGTAATTGTTTTACGTAGTGTGTAATGCACAATTTTATTCTTATCTTTGACCACCCAAGAGACAAAATATTGGACCCCTAAAACAGAAACCTGAGTGAAAAATGTAATTATGGTGCAAAACCCAAACTGCAACATTGGTCCTGATTTCAATTGTTCTTAAATTTCTGCATGTAGTCTTTTTGTATTTTCTGGACTTTATTAAAGGATGACAACACTTGGATAAACACTGATTCTTCTTAATGTTTTTAACATCCCTGATCCGGTTCCACTACGTTCCGTTCTTTTCATGCAAGCTCGTGATCACAGGGAGTCATCTGGTATCGAGGAAGAAACTGATACGGGCGACGCACGCACACACAACACAATGCCAAGGTAATAAGCTCTTTGGTGCATTACACATACTCCTGGTAATAAAAACTTTGCATGCAAGCACACAGGCTACACTACACAGACCAATGCACACAGGTAATAACAGCTTGTCACACACACGCACGCACTCACACACAATGAATGAAATCTTGCCAAGTGCGTGCGTGCTCACACCATGTGTTCACTTGCTGAATCATGTAACTATCTCATTTGGTGGCCTTTGTTTTGGCTTGACATCAGTAGTTAGCCATTCATCCTGGGATATGAGAGACATTTCCTTATTTTTGTGCATATATTTGGGTTGAGAGAGGGGTAAAATTACTCTTTTTCCCCATTACACAGCATTTGGTTCATTGTGCCTTGCACCAGAAAGAGTGGGCAGATGGGAGCCATGTTGAATGGTAGCCAGTGCTCAAATAAAACCATTTAATTGTAAGGTTAGCCACAAATAACCATCTTTGGGATAATTGGTGGAGGTTGGGGACTTGAACTCATTTTAACCTGACTGTTGATATGGGCAGAGACTATTTGCTGCTGCAAATTTTTCCTCATAAGAAGGAGGCACCAACGTGTTAACCTGCACTTCACTGTGTGTCCTCACATAAGTCACCCGTATGAGAATAAAGATTACCAATACACAATCTCACAATGTTTGATGATTGTTCAAAATGCAGTAAATTCCTGCGCGGTTCTTTCATCAGTAGATGTTTTTGTTTTTTCGTTACGATGATACTGACAGAGAACCTCGGTGACCTACAGTAAACAGCATGTGCCACCATTTGCCACTGTTGCCTGCCCTTGAGGTTATGCAGACTGCAGGGAGCGTTGTATTTTGCAGCTGAACATGCTGAATGGTCAAAGGCCAACATACGATTTCTGGGTGCAGAGTGCGAACAGGGGCCCCACGAGGGAGACGCGGTGTTGACATTGTGTTTGAACACTTTGAGCTATGTTATCTCAGACAGTGTGAGGTTGAGGGACAATCAATCATTATGTTATTGGAGCAGTGCCGGTGATTATTCATCCCGGACCTTTGATTCCGGGCGAGGGCTTAAGGCATCCTGCATGAACCTCTTTCCTTCACACTGGACTCCATCCGTCCATCCATTTTCTATACCGATTATACTGTTCGACACCACGGGGAGAGCTGGAGCCCATCCCAGCTGAACCAGAACAAGAGGCAGACACAGACCAATCCTCAATCAATCACTTGAAGATGGATGGCAGTTGGGAAATTGGTCCATGGCTACTTGCGCAGATGGTAGCTTTATTATTCTGTTGTGGGTTTGATTCCGGCTTGGGCCTTCTTGTATGGAGTTTGCATGTTCTCCCCGTGCTTGCGGTTTCCTCCCACAATCCAAAGATATGCATGGTAGGCCAATTGATTACTCCAAATTATCCATAGGTGTGATTGTCAGTGTAAATGCTATACCCCGCGTACTACAGGAAGTCAACTGGGATAGGTTCCACAACACCCACAACTCCCATGAAGATGAAGCAGTTCTGAAAATGGATGGATGATTGTTTATTCGGAATTATTCTTTGTTGAACTATGAAAGTCTCCATTGTGTCTAGCTCTACCCTTTTTGTAATATACTTTACAGTTACTAGTGGAGTGCCAGAATGACACATACCGTAGGATGTGAATCACTTTAATTAGACCTTGTATTTACAATGGCATTGGTCGTTTAAACAGAATGCCTTCAAATATGTTCCAAAGTGTTGTATTGCGCAGATTGTGCTGGCTATCCTGTATATGAACTTGACCCCACCCGTTTAGACACTCAACAGTACAGCCAAGAAAGACGCGTTTCATATATTATCGCCAATTAACGATCCCCTGTTCACCAAAGGTTTCTACTTTCCATATCACACTATGGAATATTGGACCGTGTTGGATGTCTAAATTAGGTTGGTTGTCACAGATCTACTTCATACTTGCACCTTCAACTTTCCACCAGTTTTAAGACTGTATTTCATAGTGCCAAAATCTGCACATACATCATCCACACAGTGATAGTTTTAAACAAAGGCGACTTGAAATGTTCACCTTCTTGTTTTTCTTGTTCTGATCTTAACTGGAGCCCACCCTACACACAGTTAAATCTTTGCTGGAGTATTTCCCCTATAAACACATTATTTTTTAATGGCATAAGAAATGGCTTGTTGACAAAGTAAAGAACTGAATTTCACTCTTCCAAAACCCTCTCTGGAAACTCAAATCACAGTTCAATACTTCTTAGGAGGGAAATAACTACATGCCATTTGAGTTGGGAGCAAATGTAATCACTTGTCTGCCACCTCATCCGCAACACTCCCATTTCCCATCCAAGTAGCGTGCAGACAACTGCGTGATTCTTCCAATGTTCCTAACATAATCCTGTGCTAGTGAGGATAGATTGATTCTTTCATCGCAGGTCCCCAGTATGGGTAATTACTTGGTGCACAGACTCCTCTGTATGCATACAATGTATGACTGACTATGAGTGTGTGTCTGTCAGTCAGAGTGTCATTCTGACTGGACGATGAGTCATATAGTCATTCGTTCAGAAAATGAATTTGTGGAGAAGGTGCTTTTAGGTTATAAGGATTATTCCGTAAGGTCGGGCATATACTAAACAATCGATTACAAAACACATTGCATAAATAAATTGCTTGGAATGGAAAGTCAAAGGAACTTATTGAAGTGCTGTTACGTACTGTGAATTGCATTGCATTGCATTATAACACAAACATTTGCCCGGTTCAAGTTTTTGTTTCACCTGGTTTGGTACATTGCATAGCGTTGCGCTTTAGCTCTGTTTACCCTCAAACCTTTATATTACGTGACTGTTGGCAAACTCAATTTGAAGTGGTGGTGGGAGCAACAAGCAGTACACAAAGCGCCACTTCATGACAATAAATATAGATTCGAACACTCATTGCATAAACCTTTGTATATATGCACTATATTATGTGGGTATTTTTTTCAGATTTGATCATGTGTTTGTTGTGTTGATATGATGTCTAGGTATTTACTCAGCTGGTCTGTAGTAATGTACTATTGTGTGTTCCAAACTGTACTGTGGTGAACAAAATGGAAATGTACCCTTTGCTGGAAACATGATTCTGGTCAACAATGTCAGACGGTAGCTGTTCTGCTGTAGACTTTAGGGTGTTGGAGAGGAAGAATTGAGCAGTTAGCACAGAGGTGCTGATGTGCAATGTGGGGACGGGAACAAGAGGTGAGACCTCGAAAGTGCATGCGGTGTTCGGTGTGTTTGTTTGCACGTGTGTTTGCGGTGCTGCGTTTAGAACTTGATGGCAGTCCTCAGGGGGGTTCAGTTCGAGCTGCATTTGTGATCCTGTGTTAAGTGCTCGGTCAGTGGTGAAGGCCTGAAGGATTAGGCTAACCCCCACCCAACCCCCAACCAGCAACAAAACTTCTGTGAACCGCCCTCCCACCACCGACACATGCACATATTGAGATTCTCCAGAGCCACCCACCAGCCATTCCTATACCACCAGTACTACTACCAGCAGCACTCAACGCCTGTTCACACACACGCATGCACGCACGTACACACACACACACACACAGGCGCACACATGAACGCACATGTCAAAAGACACTCTAACATAACCAGCAGTACCATTCCCTTAATATTGCTGGAGTAAAGCGATCCGCTCACACTCACATCACATTAGTACTGCTATTAGACCAAATCCAGACATGAGAGCTACACTGTACGTGTGTGTGTCTGTGGATCTGTAAATGTTTTATACGTGCTATAGAGTTGGGGTTAGTGCGTGTGTTTGTGTTTGAGCACGGGCATTTGATTTGTAAGGGCGGAAGAGAAGTAAAAGTTTTCTGTGTTTCAGGAAAGGTCCATGGTCTTCGTGTGTGTGTGTGTGTATGTATGAAATCGAGAACGTACGGAGACACCGATATCCTGGCACAAGATGAGTGGGAGGAACAACGGCTGAGGTCTGTGAGTGTCTGCTGAGGCCCAGTAGGTGTAAGCATGAAAAATTTCCATATGGCAGTTAAATGTCTACCACTTTGTGAACGGTGTTCCTAATATGTGCCAGGTGCCGTGAGACGTTCCCCGGATCACATTGTGAAGGCTAATCTGAGCATGTATATATGTCTTTTCACGATATTGCTGTTTACATACGGTCACATAATCGAAAGCAGATAAGACCAAAATGGATTTGTTATGGGTCTAAATTATTAAGTGCGTTGTTGTTATTGCAGTTAGAACATAGGATAAAGAATACTGTGAAGTACAGTATACTGTAATAATTTCCCTTGTTCCCACGATAACAATGAAATTTTATTGTGTTACGGCCATTAACCAAGGGAAATGTAGAAAGTTTTACTATAGCAATTTATATTAGGAACACCCTCAAACAAGCCCACAATTGATCTACTCCATAAACTAAAAACAAACCTGCACCAAAGCATCAATTTATTAATGTGGATGCCTTTTTTTTTTTTTTGTTACAAGACAGATATTTTATGCGCTTTAATATTTTTATCTTTCCAGTAGGGAATTGGATTTGACGTCATAAAATGTTACTATTTTGTATCATTGAAACAAATACTCAAAATTCAATTACAAATAAAGGCAAAAATCTAACGCTGCACTTTTGGAAGGTTGCCTTAGCTTATTTTTGTTACGAGTCAGTGCAAGTTAGAAGTTTGTTGAAATGACAGGGGTGGCACTTGTAATCCGGGCCTCTAATGTTGGCCAGGCAGCCGAGACCGGGTTTCGGTGACTATAGATGGTGTGCTTTGAAGCGGCCACAGATCCTCTTACCAATAAGACACATTAAGAAAACTCTGTTTTTGTTTCTACCCCCATCTAATCATAATATAGGAAACCTTTTATATGTATTTGCTCTCAATTGTTTTGTTTAAATAAATAAAAAAAAATCACAATTAACTAGAAGTGCATTATTATTAATAAAACTAACTATATAATTGTTGATGTTAATTTATTATTAGTGGCCAGAGCGCGTGAAAATAAATTAAGGTAATAAATTCAGAATTTGTTTTTTTTATTTTTAAAAACTAAAGTAAACAAGATTGTAAAAAAAAGGGAAAACATCAAGACAAATTTTGACTTGTACTAACATTACAACTTTAAAAAAAATCATGCCCCTATGTTGCATTATTTTGGTGCATAAAAAAATCTCAAAATTCTATTATACATTTATAAGTTTCATAGGCGTTTTATTGACATGAAAGTTTTATCGCCCAACTATTTTTTGCGACCTTTTGAATATAGCCTGAAAATAAACCACACAAATGTTGGTTTTCACTTCCAAATATTTTTCAGCAGTTCGTGTTAAGGCGACACACAACAGACTACATGGTTACGTTTGTCTGCTTGCACCTCCCAGGAAATGACATCCAATCGCCTTTTAACTTTACACTAACAGAGCAGTCATTTGGCCCTGTGCAGGTCTGCTCTCCTTGCAAATGCCTGAACTCTTTATATTCATTCCTTGAAATACTTCCAGGCAATGCATTCCCTTGAATTGACACCAATGCTGGCTCATGTAAACAGAAAAAAAGTTAAAAAAAGAAAAGGTGGCCTGCATTCTGTAATTTGCTTGAATTAACTTTGACGTTGCTTTATGAGTGGAGTATGAGTCTGCTTTCAAATTCACTCTTGTATTCACATAGAGCAGAGAACACATTAATATTAAACATAATTAGTAATGATGGCAGCATGTGCAATTTGTTACCTCATTATTAAGACGACTATGCCAAGTTAAACCTAGCTCTAAGAAGGCAATATCATTCAAACTATGTCAATGGTGATGAAATATTCTCTATAAACGGGAACATGCCATAGCCATTTAGATTTTTGTTTTAACATGATCATATCTACTAATGACTGCAAAAAGAAAATAGACGATAAACTCCCAGGAATATGGTTTAGCACACTTTGGAGAAGGGGTCCCCCAAGCACTTAGTGATACAACAAAACAACTTGGCGAAGAGAATGAGGAGAACGGCTGTACAGTTCAGGCTGTGGCAGATACCCTCTCACCTCCTGCTGTCAGCTTTAGCAGAAAAGGAAAACACTTTGCAGCTATATGGCCCGTGGAAGAAAAAATAAAGATTTTGTTATGCTTATTGAGCTGAATAACTCTGCGTGCACCCAAGGGCAGTGGCGAATGCACATTATATGTAGTGGCCAACAAAACATAATCTGAGCATTCTGTGATACTAATGTACGTATAGAAAACGTGTTTGACCTTTATTCCATTGTGTTGATTATTCATTGAGGATTATGTTTGATTTAGTAATGTCACTATCACACTTGGATAAATTCAAACAGTAACCTTGTGATGGTAATATTTTTTCTTGCACGGAAACTCTCCCTTCTGCCTTTCTCCTTCGCTCTCCTCTCTCTCTCTCTCATAGAGGCGATCCGCAGGGGGCGCTGTGTGTCCATGCCTGTGGACAACAGCGCGTGTGTTTGAATCTCTCAAACAGAAAGCAAAAGGCAGCGCCACTCTACAAAATGTTATCAAAGCGTTACAATTATGTTGCAAAACATTAACATAAAAACACTCTACTTGTACTGGTCTGCTGTTGTGATTCTTTAAAAATGTTTTTGTATTGTTGCATCTGAGCGCCTTTTGGTTTGTCCAAAAACAAAACGCACCCTGACTGTCCTGATTCCACATGCAGATTAATTGCGGGACAGCAGTTGGGTATCAATTGTGAAGGAAACTTTTGACTTAATTTAGGCAATAAACAAGAGACTATATGATGGTGAGACTGACAGTTAGAGCCCCCCCCCCCCCCCCTCTCTCTCTCTCTCTCGCGCGCGCGCTCTCTGTCTCTCTCTCGCTCTCGCTCTCTCTCACTCTCCTTATTCCTCCACGGCTGTATGCCTCATTCCAGTGCACAGAGCGAGGCAGACGGTCCACAGCAGCAACCAGCGCTGATCAATCCGCTCAGGGAATAAATACCGTACCAATTAAAACCCAGCTTCTGAGGTATCGTTTGTCAGTGGACGCAGCCGGGTTCTCCGTTTTTTTTTTTCTCCTTGCATGGACTACACGCACTGTAATGGTGGTGTCACAAGTGCGTCTTTCTCTTTTGTTGTGACCCAACAGAAAGTGGTTTTAGGATATTCCTCGCAGTGTGCGTTGTATATTTTGGGGGGTTTCTCGGTGACTTCAGGAGGGAAATCCTGATTGTGGAACTACTGCGCCAATGGTGTGGTCCCGGACTGGACTCCCTGCTCGCAGCTGATCCGCTCCGTGCGCAGAGGAGGACACCAGGAGGAGTTCTGCTACCGGTTCCTCTGGTTCTATTAAAAGGCGCGTTGGAGATAAAGAGAAGACGACGGCTTCTATGTTTTTCACTACCTGCATGGTGTCATTTCTTCCAATAAACGCGCACCTTTCGGCTTTTTGCTGAATGGTTCCGTGGCCATAACAAGGTTGGGACTTCAAGGAGCGGACTGTGCGTGGAGTGTGACCAGCTCGGGATTGTACACCGTCCCTCTCGTGGTTCTGTTTACATGAGCGCCTTATGACAATGGATTACATTCTGCTCTTGTGCAGCTTCTTGCTGCCCGTAGCCACTGCAGTTGAAGGTAAGAAATGCATCTATCCATCCACCCATTTTCAGAATCGCACAAATTCAAATTCGATGCAGGATTTTTAATTTCGTTTATTGTAAATGGGTCACAATAAACACCTCCACTGGCCAAGTTATGTATTGAGTTGTCAATTTGCAATTAAAAACCAGGTTGAACTGAAAAGAGTGGGACATCTGTTTTAGGGCAGGAGGTCCAACTTTTAGTGCGCAATTGTTATGCTCCACAATGGGAGTTGCGTATTCTCCCTTTTGCACCATTAGCCATCGCCTGCTGCTGCTTCCTTGCTCTTTTAGAGAAAATTAGCGCCACACTGTATCTCACCGGGGTGTCGAGGTGCTGGTGGTGGTGGTCGAACGCACCCACCCCCCACTTAAAAAAAAACACTTTTCTTCTGAGGTTAACTACGCGTCTTTTAGAGTTGTGTGGCCTTTTGACGTGTAGATCGTCACGCATTGAAATTGGGTCGTTGAACTATAGAAAACAAATTCAACTCAACATTTGGTTTCCAAATATTAATATTATTATTTCGTTTTCATTATTATAGTGAAAGCAAAAGATAAAATGATAACTGAGACATAACATCAATTTTACGGCACTTTTCACAATTTTTTTTTAAATTCCGGGATTACTTGATTAGTCGTTTTTAACCCTTGCTCTTTGGAACAAAGTATGGTAAATAAGTCTGGGGGAGCCCTGAAGCGTGCATCGTGAATGACATGAATGCTGCATTCGAGGGTGTATTGTGGTGCTGTAAAAAGTGGGACATATAGAGCTGCTGGCGAGTGCGCGTTGCCTGCATGATTGACTGACGCGCAATTTTTGTTTTGTACAATTGAAAAATGTTAAACTCGACGTATCTAATGTAATTAAACTCATTTGTTTTACCGAAACATAATACACAAAACACATAAATAAACGACACCCAAATTTAATGTATTGCCTCATAATTGAAAATTGTAGACTAAACCTCCCGCCGCATAGAGCGGTGTGTTTTTCTCGTGTAAATTACATTTTGTGCTGTGTCAAAACGAAACGTGCACTTTTTTTTGTATGCAAGATGATAAACTGAAATAAAACTGATACGTGTTATCTTTATTGCTCTGTTGATATCCCTGTGCTGTAAAACTTTTTGAACTTTCAGAACACGCCCAAAATATATTTTAAATATTAACAAAACTATAAATAAAGGCTATTGCAAATAAACAACTCATATTTTTTTAAAAGACTTGTTTATTTGCAATAGACCAACCAAGGACCTTCGAGTGATCCAGTAAAGATCAGCGGACACCAATTGGACACCAGTGCTTTAAAACACATGGTTTGAATGGATGAATTGAGGCTCAAGTTAGCTCCAGATGTAGACAGAATGAGGCTGAAAAGATCTACAAAAGTCTTTTTCCCCCTGACACCAGAAACGAGTGAGTTGCGTCTCTGCTTTGCAAACGGATGGATTTCACTGAACAATATATTTCGCTACAAGTGATGTCATAAATTGTGTCCCGCCGACCGGGCGTAGGGTTTACCTAGCAGCTTTTAATACAGCACAGTGATTTATGGTGAACACTCTGGCTCTGTTTTGTTGTACTTTGAGAAAAAAAATACACTGAGCCTTGCGGGGGAAGTTCAGCAGGCCCCACTGCGAGACTCCCCGGGTCCTGAGGTCACACAGCCCCGGGAATAATTAATGGATTCATCTCTCCCTCTTTCGGTCTCCCTCTCCTTCTTTCTCTTATTCGTCCCAGGCCGACTTCCATTTAAGGTTTTAAGTTTCAAGTTGTCGTGTGGGCTTTCCCATTCACAGGCAGCTAAACAATAATTTACATCCACTCTTAGATTATGGCTCGTTCAGGGTGGCTAATTTTTAGTGACCCGGGTCCCCAGGAGAAGTGGGTTTGACATTTTATCTTTTAAATAAAAATACGAAGTGAGTTTAACGAGGCATATAACAGTTATTGTAAGTTGTATTAGACTTGGGAAAATATTTAGCAAAAATTATTATTATTTTAATATTATTTCAAGTTGATGGATACTATTTCTAATGGTGGGGTCTGAGTAGTGAGTTTTTGAGTCTTTAATGTTCAGCTCCGAGATGTTTTGCTGCAAACAAATATACTTTTTTTTCCGTTAAAATTTAAAGGGTACAGGCCAGCGAAAAGTGAATCCAGATGATTTTAAGTGTTTCTTGACGCTACATCCAATGTTTAAATCCCTCTAATTTACAGTGGCAGTGGTATTTCTGTGTTTTTTTTATGTGTTTTTATTTTATCATAATGGGCATATAGTGGGATTCAGTATCTCTTCTTCCAGGCAGCCTTTGATTACGGCAATTATTCATTTTTGAAAATCACATTTCCTCTCCATATAAGTTAGACAAATGGGCGTTCAATTGTCTTTTGTAACAGCGAGGATGTATTTACGGCGCAATATGGAGTGATTGTGCACAAACGGGGAGCTTTGATGCACACGTTTATGTGTTTACGTGGGTGAGATCACACCTCCACGGGAGCCTTCCTCGGCCCGTTTACACTTGGCGAATGATTTATACTGTGTGTAAGTGTATGTGTGACAGCGGGGGGTCCTTGTCAGTGTCACGATTTTTATGTTATTACAATTATCACGGTTTGAGCCAAGCATAAGCAGTGCTTCTAAATCACATTCCCACCAAGTGGAATTAAACAAAAGCGTTTGATTGATGCAGTGCGAGTATGGAAGCATGTAATAAATACATGAACAAATGAATGAATAAACAATGAATGAATAAATAAATAAATAAATAAATAAATGAGCATCTATCTATCTATCTATCTATCTATCTATCTATCTATCTATCTATCTATCTATCTATCTATCTATCTATCTATCTATCTATCTATCTATCTATCTATCTATCTATCTATCTATCTATCTATCTATCTATCTATCTATCTATCCCATGTTATGAAAGAGCATATAGGCGTTGGCACGGGTGTAATTGTCACATGGAGGCTTCAACAAAGTGTCAATTGATGTGCTCCATATCGATTGAGGCGATCGATGTAGCTCAGCCTTTTAAAAAGGCAGAACTAGATGCAGGGAGGGAGACTTGCAGTGCTCTTGCAAGGAGCAATTACCAATTCATAAGGCTATTCATCACTGGTTTTGAATCAATTGGGGGGACCATTTGGCCTCATTGTTCAGCAGTCGCCCCATCCCAAAAAAATAGTTAATATAAGCTCAAAACCATTTAACAACAATAAAAGCAACACTAATAATAAAATGCTCCCCCTTCTTCTCGGTAATGTCCAATTTTTAATTCTTTGAGAATAATAACAATATAATACTAATAAGACTACAACTGCTACTATTACTACTACTACTACTACTAATACTACTACTACTAATAATACTAATAATACTAAAAAAGT
Organism: Syngnathus scovelli; assembly: GCF_024217435.2. Classification (NCBI taxonomy): domain Eukaryota; kingdom Metazoa; phylum Chordata; class Actinopteri; order Syngnathiformes; family Syngnathidae; genus Syngnathus; species Syngnathus scovelli. Next base: position 8,312,521 of record NC_090856.1, read on the forward strand.
ATTATTATTATTATTATAATGATTATTATTAATATTTCTTTTTTGATTGTAAAAATGTCAGCCCTTGTTATTGTTCTGTTTTGTAATTTTCTTTGAGGATAATTATAATTTGATGATTATTATAATATTATTATTGTTATCATTATTATTATCACTATTGTCTGTGGCTTCAGTATATTACAATTTTTGTTTACCATGTAGTTTACTGTTTGCATTGCAGTTGGTTTCTTACCATTGTGCAAAAAACCCTCAAATTATTTCACCAAGACTCTAGAATTGGGCCAAAAACGGGCCTCTCTAATTTCGCAGTGAGTAAAATGCATCTTGAGTTGATAAAAAATTGATGGGCATCTTTCAGGAGCACAATTTGGTGCTGATCCAAATTAGTATTGTATAGCCACAGAAGAGGACTTGTGCTCAATTTTGTGCCATTGCTGTTTTTATTATTCTATTGTTTATCTGCATTTGTTTTGATGATCCTCTTAAATACCAGCCAGTAGACGTGAGCTATATAGAGGTCAACTATGTGAGTGAGAGCCCTTAGTATTTAGTGTCTTCCATCCGCTATGTCGCTCATTTTTCTGACAGCAGCTCTATTGAACAGATGTACGGTGATTTAGATTTGATCGGGCATGAGACGCTCAGGAAGAATGGCGGGGGGTCAGACAGCAACCTATAAGAATGGGATGATGATATGGAGGGTATTGTGTCGTTGTAGTATTGCGATGTGGGTCAGAACTGGACTCCAAAGCAATGCTGTTGATATGCTTCAAGCTATCTGGGTGTGCAGGAGTGCTCATGTGCACAGGGCTCTACTTCATGACTAAAATGGTGGCGTGGAAAGATTTACCGAGCTGGAATTTCACATGAAGGCAGGCAACGGCCATCTTTGGCCAGCTGGTGCCTTCACACACCATGCTGGAGGATAGACAGGGCACACTTTATTTTACGACTCTACCTTATTCATGCAAATTTGTTTAGGTTGTCTATTAATTAGTTTTAGTGTTATAGTTTGAAATATGATCAGTGGCATGTAAAAGTAGCTGCAATATGATATTGTTGGATAATTAAACACACTAGTGCATATATTATTAAAACCAAGTGTAGCATGTCGCCAGCACTTGTAAAGTGTTTTTTTTTTTTTTTTTTGACATACATTTTGAGATATACATTCAGTGCAATAAATCTTCTAATGAACTGATGAACGATTTAAAACAATTAAAAATATTCAGTACACCCTGGACTGATCACCACTCAATCACAGGGGACAAATCACAGAATGTAAATGATTATTATTATTATTAATTGAGGTAATTGCATCAAAATTATACATATAATAAATATACAGAGTACATATAATAAACATGTAATTAAGGTAGGTAGTTATCTAAAGATTGCTCAAAAATGGAAACAGAACATTATATTTTTCCTAATGTAATAGAACAAAATTGTCATTTTTAAGCATTGTGCATAACGAAAAACACATTGTGATTTATTCAGTCCTCTATGAGGGAGAGCAAGAAACAACTATAATGTGTTATTCATTAAAAAAAAGTTGAGAGTGGGTTTAACGCCATAGTCATGGTTGAGAGCATTTGGAACATTTCCTGATATGAACTGTCCCCAAAAAAAGTTGGCCAAGCTATCCTGCTACTGTCTGATGAATACAGTCCTTAATCTTCGTTCACCGGATTTAAAAAGACATCTCCTACCTTGATCATTACATCTCATGTCAAGTGTGTGTGTTCGTGTCGCCAAACCGCAGTTTGCTGAGAGAACTTTGCTGTGCATGCTCTTTTTCAAGACACCCTATGCTGTGTGTGTGTGTGTTGACTCATTTCGTGCTGGCATCACATGGAGCCCAGGGGCCTTGCGGGATGGCACGTCTTTGACACCCAGGGTAGAGCCCAAGCTCGAGAGGCCAAATGTGTCTGAGCCTGCCCACTATTGCTGCTGTCTCGAGTCAGCAGAGCAGAACGTCTCTCACACACACAAACACACACACGCACGCACACACGCGCACACAATTGTCGCGGGTGAAAAAGACTGAACGCGAGCAAGCTGGGTGACACAGCATGTGTGTCAGGGGGGCTTTATAGTGGGGGGTTGTTTGAGAGAACAAATTAGTTTAGTAAATTACTTAGGTAGTTAGTTAACATATGAACTGGTTTAGTCAGAGAGCAGAATATGAAAGTTCAATGGTGATTGTGGTTATTAGTGGGATATTCCCCCTTTTGACTGTACAAGTTACCTTCCAAATATCAACGGACACCTTTGACATGGTATTACGCGTTAGAGTTGATGTTTTCAAAGCGGCGTTGGGCTAGCTGTACCTAAAGTGCGTGTTTAATGACCATGTGTCAAAAAAAAAAAAAAAAATACAATTTAGTAGGGTCAGTACCTGTTGTTTTTTCATCTCCTCACTACCCATGCCGTGTGACCCCCAATCAGAGGTCATAAGTGGTCCATGTTCGAACCAC